>NC_046155.1:199511215-199855918 GCF_011064425.1 Rattus rattus
CTGAAAAGATCAGTGCTTAAGCAACTGAGATACAGGCTTTGTGGGACATGAATTTGGGTCATCGAAACACTTTAGAACACAAACAAAACTGAGTATTGTTGCACAAGCATCTCTAGACCAGAAGCTTCTACCTGATGGAGGTGGAGTTGAGACAGTAGTTAACAGAAGCTTATTGGCCAGATATTCTGATATGTTGTTCAGCAATGATCAAAAAGAGACTTTATGCCAAAAAAAAAAAAAAAAAAAAAAAAAAAAACAAAATAAACAAACTGAGAAAGACCAATACTGGATGCTCTTTTCAAATGTAAATAAACATGCTTTACACACACACACGCACTCATACACACATATATTCATCCTTATGCATTACATACACTCAGAAATATACAGAAGCATACAGTTTATTTGTTTTATCTCTCTGCATAACCTGAGACCTCATCATGAAATATTCTTTATTCATTGTCTATGTGGAAATGGTCTGTAATACAATTTTGAGATATGGAAATCTTAGAGAAAACCTCCAGTAATATAATTGATAATTTCCATATTTACTCTTTCTTGGTCCCTCCTGAACTCCCAACTATAATAAGTTCAAAATGTTTTATTTATTACTATTATTATTTTAAATTTTAAAGGGCTATTTTTATTCAATATATTTTTTTACATTTCAAAGGTTATCCCTCCTGGTTTCCTGTCCATAAGCCCCCATTTCCTCCCTCCTTCCCCACACAGGTATTTCACCCATGCAAATATTAAAAAATGAATTATAGCACTATAGGCTGACTTTTTCCCTTCAGTCACTGCAATCTCAAACTCATCAATATTGTTTCATATGTGTTTGTTTATGTATATTTGTATCCTAAAAATATGGATACAACTTGAGTCCATTTTCTTGTGTTTGTGAATTTAGTTTCCATGATATACAGTGTGCATTAGACAATCCATATGCAGGTCATTTCTGTAAAAATTAACCTCCTGACGGTCATCTTTAGATGCCTATAACTTTTGACACATGAATTTTTTCCACTGTTTTACTAGTGCATTGATATTGCTAACATTGTGTTTTTGCACCCATTTTTATGACAGGCGATTTGAAAACAGACTTTCAAGTATGGTGGCTCTTAAATTATTTGTAATCCCTCTTTTACAATGTTCCCTGAGCTATAGAGATTTTCGCTATAATGTACATGTATTCACAGGTGCTGCGTTTTACACAAAGCACTTTGTGTCCAGTTTTTCTTTTCTGTAATGGTCTCCATTTTCTGTACAAAGAGGCTTCTTTGATGAGGGATGATGGCCCCACTTGTTGGTAGATATAATACTAATATTTAGAATCCTGTAAGAAGCGTGGCAGATTTAGTAAATTAATGTGATAAATTTTAAGGTTTATGACATCACTAGTTCCATAAATCTGACTAGATTTCTTGCACCAGCCATGATTTCATTCATTTTGAGAGAAATTCTTCCAATTGTTAAAGTATTTCATGTGACTTTTTCCAATATATAGATGCTTTAGGTAGGACTTGGATTTCTGTCAAAGTTGGCGGCTTAAGTGCCTGTTCCTAAATAAATCTTACAGGGATGTCTCAGCAATCAACTGATTGTAGATGGATATGTCTTAGAAGGCTCTATCTATACGTCACTGTTCTAAGGTAGATAAAATAGTAGGCAGGTTGACATGTTAAGGAAGCAAATGATAGTTTTACTCACCTGCAACACCTATGAAATATGACAATAATAAGATATCAGAATAGGTGCAATAAGTGACACTAACAGCTCAGTTGTAAACAACTGTCCTTTGATTAGACTTAAGTGAATTTTTTTTTTACCATAGAACTGAACATAGTTCTGGGTCTTCATTTGGTTTCTCAGAAACCTAAGGACCCTTTTATAATTCAACATTGTATGTCTTATTATTTCTCTTTAGGATTGTCAGTGCAAGTCCTTTGACTTGTCCAAGTCATACATTTTCACTCCTCTCTGACAAGGTAAATTCATTTTCATAGTATAATGTAAAATAAATTAAATATAAATATTTAATTCCTTCATTTTTGACTACTTAATTTTTCTTCTTTCCACACCTGCAATTAGCCTTAATTGACTATAGTCTGAAACATTAAAAGTTGAAATATGTAGTGTTAAGAGAATGCTTACCATACTGAGTTAAGTGAAGAATATTTAGCAATCAGTGCCTTATATCTACAAGGATGACAATCATTCTATAACCTAGAATTTCCTTGCAGTGTGTGCTGCCCAACATCTAGTTACTTATCAACTATTATCGAACCAATGACTTGCCGTGCTCGTCTTTGGTCATACTCAATGGATTCTTGTTTTGTACCACATTTCTAAACAAGTAGGAAATATTACAATGGAATGAATCGAAGGGGACAAGCCAGAAGATCCTGGACAATGTCATACAGACCCTAAGAGAACACAAATGCCAGGCCAGGTTACTATATCCTACAAAACTCTCAATTAACATAGATGGGGAAATCAAGATATTTCATGACAAAACCAAATTTACACAATATCTTTCTACAAATCATGCCCTACAAAGGAAAATAAATGGTAAAGCACAACATAAGGAAGCAAGCTACACCCTAGAAAAATATAGGCAGGGCAAGTTTTCACGAACGGAGCTGCATTTTCTAAGCGAATTCTCTTCGTTCCAAGCGGGACTCACTATTGGCAGGTGTAGTTTTCAAGATATAGGCAGGGCAATTTTTCGCAAATGGAACTGCAGTTTCTAAGCCAATTCTCTTCGTGACAAGCGGGCCCCACTTGTTGCAGCCGCACTTTTCCAGATATAGACAAATCAAGCCTTTGGCGAACAGAATCACAGTTTCTTAGAGAATTAACTTCGTTTCAAGTGGGAATCACTTGTAGCAGGCATAGTATTCAAGAAATAGGCAGGACAAGGGTTCATGAATGGAGCTGCAGTTTCTAAGCAAATTCTCTTCGTTCCAAGCGGGACTCACTTGCAGCAAGCGTAGTATTCAAGATATAGGCAGGAAAAGTTTTCACAAATGGAGCTGCAGTTTCTAAGTGAAAACTCTTTACAAAGTGGGACTTGGTTGTATGGCGAGGTTTCAAGATATAGAAAAGTTTAAGTTTTCCCAAAACGGAATCTGTAGATTTAAATTGGCAAATTCTTCATTCCAAGTGGGAACCACTTGTGTCAGGCATAGTTTTCAAGACATAGATTAAGGAAGCATTTGAGGAATGGAATCGAAGTTTCCTGGCGAATTAACTTGGTTACAAGTGGGACTCACTTGTAGCAGGCATAGTTCTCAAGATATAGGCAAGGAAAGTTTTCGCCACTGGAGCTGCAGTTTCTAAGCGAATTCTCTTCATTCCAACTGGGACTTACTTGGAGCAGGCATAGTTTTCAAGACATGGGCAGGGCAAGTTTTCCAAATGGAATTGCAGTTTTTAGGAGCTGCAGTTTGGCAGGCATAGTTTTTTCAAGATATAGGCAATGCTTTGTTAAAAGCGGAGCTGCAGTTTCTTAAAGGACTTGCAGGCCAAGTTATAGATTAGGAAGAGTTTGTGAAATGGAATTTAACAAGATTGTATAGTTTTTAAGATAAGAGACAAGTTTTCGAATGGAGCAAATTCTCTTGTTCCAATCGGGACTCCATTTGTAGTTTCAGGATTAAGAGCGTTTGGAAATGGAATCTTTCTTGGCAATTAATTTCATTAAAGTGGGAACCACTTGTCGTAGTTTTCAAGATTTAGGCATAAGTTTTAGCAAATGGAGTTTCTAAGATATAGACTCATTTAGAGTTTTCAAGATATAGCCAATGGAATAGTTTTTGGCAAGAATTAAATTAGTTACAAATGGCAATGGAATCAGTTACTGCAGGAATTTAGTTTTCAAGATTTAGGCAGTGCAAGTTTTCACAAGTGGAACTGCTATTTCTAAGCAAACTCTCTTCGTTCCAAGCGGGCGTCATTTGTAGCACCCGTAGTTTTCAAGATATACACTAAAGGAATCATTTGGAGAATGGAATTGCAGTTTCTTGGCGAATTAACTTCATTTCAAGTGGAACTCAGTGGTAGGAGGCATAGTTTTCAAGACATAGGCAGGGCAAGTTTTCGTGAATGGAGCTGCAGTTTCTAAGTGAATTCTCTTCATTCCAAGCAGGACTCATTTGTAGCAGGCGTAGATTTCAAGATATATACTAAGGAAGTGTTTGTCGAATGGAATCGCAGTTTCTGGTGAATTAACTTGGTTACAAGTGGTACCCAGTTGTAGAAGGCGTAGTTTTCACGATATAGGCAGTGCAAGTTTTTGCAAAAGGAGCTTCTGTTTCTAAGTGAATTCTCTTCATTCCAAGCAGGACTCATTTGTAGCATGCGTAGTTTTCAAGATATTTACTAAGGAAACTTTTGGTGATTGGAATCGCAGTTTCGAGGCGAATTAACTTCATTACAAGTGGGAGTCAATTGCAGCAGGCGAAGTTTTAAGATATAGGCAGGGCAAGTTTTTGCGAATGGAATTGCAGTTTCTAAGCCAATTCTCTTCGTTCCAAGCAGGACTCATTTGTAGCAGGCGTAGTTTTCAAGATATATACTAAGGAAGCGTTTGGCGAATGGAATTGCAGTTTCATGGCGAATTAACTTCGTTCCAACTGGGAGTCATTTGTAGCAGGCATACTTTTCAAGATATAGGCATTGTAAGTTTTGGCAAATGGAGCTGCAGTGTTTAAGCGATTTCTCTTCATTCCCAGCGGGACTCATTTGTAGCAGGCGTAGTTTTCAAGATATAGACTAAGGAAGCTTTTAGCGAATGCAATTGCAGTTTCTTGGCGAATTAACTTCGTTGCAACTGGGACTCAGTGGTAGCAGGCATAGTTTTCAAGACATAGGCAGGGCAAGAGTTCTCGAATGGAGCTGCGGTTTCTAAGCGAATTCTATTCGTTCCAAGCGGGAATCTTTTGTAGCAGGCGTAGTTTTCAAGACATAGACTAAGGAAGCTTTTTGCAAATGGAATCGAGGTTTCGTGGCGAAATAACTTGGTTACAAGTGGGACTCAGTTGTAGCAAGTGTAGTTTTCAAGATATAGACTAAGGAAGCATTTGGCGAATGGAATCGCAGTTTCTTGGTGAATTAACATCTTTCCAAGTGGGACTCAGTTGTAGCAGGCGTAATTTCTAGATATAGGCAGGGCTATTTTTCGCGAATGGAGTTGCAGTTTCTAAATGAATTCTCTTCATTCCTAGCGTGACTTATTTGTAGCAGGTGTAGTTTTCAAGATCTAGACTTAGGAATCGATTTGTGAACGGAATCGCAGTTTCTTGACGAATTAACTTCGTTTCATGTGGGAGTCAGTTGTAGCAGACATAGTTTTCCAGATATAGGCAGGGTAAGTTTTTGTGAATGGAGGTGCAGTTTCTAAGCAAATTCTCTCCGTTCCAAGCAGGACTCAGTTGTAGCAGGCGTAGTTTTCAAGATATAGACAAAGCAAGGTTTTGCGAATGGAGCTGCAGTTTCTAAGTTGAATTCTCTTCATTCCAAGCAGGACTCATTTGTAGCAGGTGTAGTTTTCAAGATATAGACTAAGCAAGCTTTGGACAAATGAAATCACAGTTTCTTGTTGACTTAACTTCGTTCCATGCCGGATTCATTTGTAGCAGGTGTAGTTTTCAAGATATGGACTAGGGAAGGGTTTGGTGAATGGAATCGCAGGTTCTTAGTGAAGTAACCTCGTTCCAACTGGGACTCAGATGCAGAGGACGTAGTTTTCAGGATATAGGCAGGGCACTTTCACGAAGGGAACTGCAGTTTCTAATCGAATTCTCTTTGTTCCAAGCGGGACTCCTTTGTCGCAGGTGTAGTTTTCAAGATATAGTCTAAGGAAGCGTTTGTCGAATGGAATCTCAGTTTCTTGTTGAATTAACTTCGTTCCAAGTGTGACTCAATTGTAGCAGGTGTAGTTTTCAAGATATAGGCAGGGCAAGTTTTCGTGAATGGAGCTGCAGTTTCTAACCGAATTCGCTTCGTTCCAAGCGGGACACATTTGTAGCCGGCGTAGTTTTCAAGATATACACTTAGGAACCTTATGGCGAATGTTATCACAGTTTCTTGGCGAATTAACTTCGTTACAAGTGGGACTCAGTTGTAGCAGGAGTAGTTTTCAAGATATAGGCAGTGCTAGTTTTCACAAATGGAGCTGCATTTTCTAAGCGAATTCTCTTCGTCCCAATCGGTACTCTTTTGGAGCAGGCACGGATATCAAGATATAGACTAAGGGAGCGTTTGTCGAATGGAACCGCAGTTTCTTTGTGAATTAACTTCCTTACAAGTGGGATTCAGTTGTTGCAGGAGTAGTTTTCAAGATAAAGGCAGGGCAAGTTTTCGGAAATGGAGCTGTAGTTTCTAATCGAATTCTCATCGTTCCAAGCGGGACTCATTTGTAACAGGTGTAGTTTTCAAGATATAGACTTAGGAAGCATTTGGCAAATGCAATCGCAGTTTCTTAGCGAAGTAACTTCGTTCCAAGTAGGACTATGTTGCAGCAGGTGTAGCTTTCAAGATATAATCTGTACAAGTTTTTGATAATGGAGCTGCAGTTTCTAAGCGAATTCTCTTCGTTCCAAACGGGACTCATTTGTACCAGTCGTCGTTTTCAAGACATATACTAAGGAAGCGTTTTGCGAATGGAATCGCAGTTTCTTGGCAAATTAACCTCGTTCCAAGTGGGACTCAGTTGTACCAGGCGTAGTTTTCAAGATATAGACTAAGCAAGCATTGGACAAATGAAATCACAGTTTCTTGTTCACTTAACTTCGTTCCATGCGGGATTCACTTGTAGCAGGCGTAGTTTTCAAGATATAGACTAAGCAAGCATTGGACAAATGAAATCACAGTTTCTTGTTGACTTAACTTCGTTCCATGCGGGATTCATTTGTAGCAGGCGTAGTTTTCATGTTATATACTAAGGAAGTGTTTGGTGAATGGAATCGAAGTTTCTTGGCGAATTAACTTCATTCCAATTGGGACTCAGTTTTATCATGCGTAGTTTTCAAAATATAGGGAGGTGTAGTTTTCGCAAATGGAACTGCAGTGTGTAAGCGAATTCTCTTCGTTCCAAGCGGAACTCATTTGTCGCAGACGTAGATTTCAGGATGTAGAGTAAGGAAGCGTTTAGCGAATGGAATCGCAGTTTCTTGGTGAATTAACTTCATTCCAAGTGGGACTCAGTTGTAGCAGGCATAATTTTCAAGATATAGACTAAGCAAGCATTGGACGAATGAAATCACAGTTTCTTGTTGACTTAACTTCGTTCCATGCGGGACTCATTTGTAGCAGGCGTAGTTTTCAAGATATAGACTAAGCAAGCATTGGACGAATGAAATCACAGTTTCTTGTTGAATTAACTTCGTTCCATGCGGGACTCATTTGTAACAGGCATAGTTTTCAAGATATAGGCAGGGCAAGTTTTTGCGAATGTACTTGCAGTTTCTAAGCCTATTTTCTTTGTTCCAAGCGGGACCCACTGGCTTGCTACAGGTGCGTCCAGCTTGGAAAGAAGAGAATTCTACTCAAAGTGTAATTCTGTATCTTGAAAAGTTTGCTTGCTACAAGTGCGTCCTGCGATTAATGAAGAGAATTCGCCTAGAGAGTGCAATTCCATTCGGGAAACGATTGCTCTGTCTATATTTTGAAAAGTAAGCTTGCTACAGGGACGTCCTGCTTGGAAGGAAAAGAATAAGCCAAGAAACTGCCACTGTGTATGGGAAAAAATTCCTGTGTCTATACCTTGAAAAGTAGGCTTGGTACAATCCTGTCCCTCTTGGAACAAAGAGAAATCACCAAGAAAGTGTGATTCCGTTCAGGAAATGCTTGCTGTCTGTTTATCTTGGAAAGTACGCTTGCTACAAGGGCGTCCCACTTGGTACAAAGAGAATTCGACAAGAAAGTGGGATTCCATTTGGGAAACGCTTGTTTGTGATAATCTTGAAAAGTAAGCTTGCTACAAGCGCGTCCCATTTGGAACGAAAAGAATAAGACAAGAATGTGCCATTTTGTAAGGGAAAAGTTTCCTGTTTCTGTACCTTGATAAGTAGTTTTGCTACAAGCATGTCCCAGTTGGAATGAAGAGATTTCGATAAGAAATTGCATTTCTCTGTGGGAAATGCTTGCTGTGTCTATATCTTGAAATGTACACTTGCTACAAGTGCGTCCCGCTTGGAAAGAAGAGAATTCGCCTAGATAGTGCGATTCTGTATGGGAAACGCTGGCTGTGTCTATATCTTGAAAAGTATGCTTGCTACAAGGGCATCCTGCTTCAAACAAAGAGAATTCGCCTAGAGAGTGAGATTCTGTATGGTAAACGCTTACTCTGTGTTTATCCTGAAAAGTACGCTTGCTATAAGCGAGTCCCACTTGTAACGCAGAGAATTCGCCAAGAAATTGCGATTCTGTTCAGGAAACGCTTGCTGTGTCTATATCTTGAAAAGTAAGCTTGCTACAAGGGCGTCCTGCTTGGACCAAAGAGAATTCAACACAAAAGTGTAATTCTGTATGAGAATCGCTTTTTGTGTCTATATCTTGAAAAATATGCTTGCTACAAGCGTGTCCCACTTGGAAGGAAGAGAATAAGCCAAAAAAAGTGCCATTCTGTATGGGAAAAGCTTGCTGTGTCTCTGTCTTGAAAAGTACGCTTGCTACAAGCGTGTCCCACATAGAACGAAGAGAATTCGACAAGAAAGTGCGATTCTGTATGGAAAAACCTCGCTGTATCTATATCTTGAAAAGTAGTTTTACTACAAGCACATCCCACTTGGAACGAAGAAATTTAGCGAAGAAAGTATGATACTGTATGAGAAACGCCTGCTGTTTCTATATCTTGAAAAGTACCCTTGCTACAGACGCGTCCTGCTTGGAATGAAGAGAATTCGCCAAGAAAGTGTGGGGACTGCAGCAAAGAATTTGCTAATCATTATACCCTTTCTCAACACAAGGCAGTTCATTTTAGATGAAAATCTTGTAAAGGTCGTATAAATCTTGTAAAGGTCAATAAGTTTATACTTATTCAACCCTTAAAAGCCATCAAATAATTCATTCTGAACTGAAGTACAAGTGTGTGTGTGTGAAATGTAGTAAGGTTTATACTGATCACTCAGAACTTACACATCACATGTTTGCCCCGAATAGAGGGGCCATGCACACATGAAAAATGGTGAGTACTTTACCACTCAACAGGAAAGTTCATTCTGGAGAGTAACTATCCAAATGTGAAGGGAATGATATGTTTTAGTGTTTCTTCATATCTTAAATAATGATGATCTTCATCCTAAGCATCAGAGCTGTAATGTGAAGGATGTGGTGAATGTTTCAGTTATCATTCAATCCTGGTTGAATATATTCTAGAAAATATTTCATCTCAATTAGGGGCTTCTACCCCACCTTTGATTATTCTGTTCCAGAAACAAGAAACACAACCTGTTTGTTTATGTTAAGCCTCAATAAGCACTAGAGCTGGGCAGATATCTACCCTCTAGGCTATGAAAATCTATTTCCCCATTAATAATCCCAAGGGATAATTTGACATGTTCTATCTGGGCAGCACTTAACTAATTGGCTAGCCCTTGTGAATAGGTTTTCATGATTCACCTACCCCTGGTGGCCTCCTCCTGTTTCCACGGAGTAGAAACAAAAAGGACTATAAAAAGTATCAACAAAACCAAGGGCTTGTTTTTTTGAGAAAATCAGCAAGATAGACAAACCCTTAGGCAAACTAACCAGAGGGCACAGAGGGTGTGTCCAAATTAACAAATTCAGAAATGAAAAGGGAGACATAAAACAGAATCTGAAGAAATTAAAAAAAATATATCAGATCCTACTACAAAAGCATATATTCAACAGAACTGGAAAATCTGGTGGAAATGCACAATTTTCTAGACAGATACCAGGTATCAAAGTTAAATCAGGAACAAATAAACCAACTAACAATCCCATAACTCCTAAAGAAATAGAAGCAGTTATTAAAAGTCTCCTAACTGTTGGGGATTTAGCTCAGGGGTAGAGCGCTTGCCTAGGAAGCGCAAGGCCCTGGGTTCGGTCCCCAGCTCCGAAAAAAAAAAAAAAAGAACCAAAAAAAAATATCCCTGCAACAAAAGTCTCCTAACCAAAAGGAGCCCAGGACCAGATGGGGTTAGTGCAGAATTCTATCAGACCTTCATAGAAGACCTCATGCCAATACTGTCCAAACTATTCTACAAAATTGAAACAGACAGAGCACTACCAAATTCCTTCTATGAAGCCACAATTACTCTTATACTGAAACCACACAAAGACCCAACAAAGAAAGAGAACTTCAGACCAATTTCCCTTACGAATATTGAGGCAAAAATACTCAATAAAATTCTGGCAAACCGAATCCAAGAACACATCAAAACAATCATCCATCATGATCAAGCAGACTTCATCCCAGGGATGCAGGGATGGTTTAATATACAGAAAACCATCAATGTAATCCACTATATAAACAAACTCAAAGATAAGAACCACATGATCATTTCCTTAGATGCTGAGAAAGAATTTGACAAAATTCAACACCCCTTTATGTTAAAGTCCTGGGAAGATCAGGTATTCAAGGCCCATATGTAAACATAGTAAAAGCCATATACAGCAAACCAGTAGCTAACATCAAACTAAATGGAGAGAAACTTGAAGCAATCCCACTAAAATCAGGGACTAGACAAGGCTGCCCACTCTCTCCCTACTTATTCAATGTAGTACTCAAAGTCCTAACCAGAGCAATCAGACAGCGAAAGGAGGTCAAAGGGATACAAATTGGAAGGGAAGAAATCAAAATATCACAATTTGCAGATGATATGATAGTGTACTTAAGTGACCCCAAAAGTTCCACCAGAGAACTACTTATCCTTAAACAACTTCAGCAAAGCGGCTGGGTATAAAATTAACACAAACAAATCAGTAGTCTTCCTCTACTCAAAGGATAAACATGCTGAGCAAGACATTAGGGAAATGACAACCTTCACAATAGTCCCAAATAATACAAAATATCTTGGTGTTACTTTAACCAAACCAGTGAAAGATCTGTATAATAAGAACTTCAAGTCTCTGAAGAAAGAAATTGAGGAAGATCTCAGAAGATGGAAAGATCTTCCATGCTCATGGATTGGCAGGATTAATATAGTAAAGATGGCCATTTTGCCAAAAGCAATCTATAGATTCAATGCAATCCCCATCAAATTCCTACGCAATTATTTATAGAGATAGAAAGAGGAATTTGCGAATTCATTTTAACAACAAAAAACCCAGGATAGCAAAAACAATACCCAACAATAAATGAACTTCTGGGGGAATCACCATCCCTGACTTCAAGCAGTATTACAGAGCAACGGTGATAAAAAACTGTATGGTATTGGTACAGAGACAGGCAGATAGATCAGAGGAACAGAATTGAAGACCCAGAAATGAACCCACACACCTATAGTC
The DNA here is from genome assembly GCF_011064425.1 of Rattus rattus. Taxonomy (NCBI): domain Eukaryota; kingdom Metazoa; phylum Chordata; class Mammalia; order Rodentia; family Muridae; genus Rattus; species Rattus rattus. The sequence goes on from NC_046155.1 coordinate 199,522,691, forward strand.
ACTTGATCTTTGACAAAGGAACTAAAACCATCCAATGGAAGAAAGATAGCATTTTCAACAAATGGTGCTGGTTCAATTGGAGGTCAGCATGTAGAAGAATGCAAATCAATCCATTCTTATCACCATGTACAAAGCTTAAGTCCAAGTGGACCAAGGACCTCCACATCAAACCAGATACACTTAAACTTACAGAAGGAAGAGTGGGGAAGAATCTCGAACACACGGGCCCTGGAGAAAATGTCCTGAACAAAACACCAATGGCTCCTGCTCTAAGATCAAGAATCGACAAATGGGACCTCATAAAACTGTAAAGCTTCTGTAAGGCAAAAGATACTGTCATTAGGACAAAATGGCAACCAACAGTTTGGGAAAAGATCTTTACCAATCCTACATCTGATAGAGGGCTTATATCCAAAATATCTAAAAACTCAAGAAGTTAGACTCCAGAGAGCCAAATAATCCTACTAAAAAATGGGTTGCAGAGCTAAACAAAACATTCTCAGCTGAGGATTATCGAGTGGCCAAAAAGCACCTACAGAAATGTTCAACATCTTTAGTCATCAGGGAAATGCAAATCAAAACAACCCTGAGATTCCACCTCACACCAGTCAAAATGCCTAAGATAAAAAAAAACTCAGGTGACAGCAGATGCTCTCAAGGATGTGGAGAAAGAGGAACACTCCTTCATTGTTGGTGGGATTGCAAACTGGTACAACCATTGTGGAAATCAGTCTGGAGGTTCCTCAGAAAATTGGCCATTGAATTACTTGAGGTCGCCCTCTCCTGGGCATATACCCAAAAGATGCTCCAACATACAAAAAAGACACATGATCCACTACGTTTATAGCAGCCTTATTTATAATAGCCAGAAGCTGGAAAGAACCCAGATGCCCTTCAACAGAGGAATGCATTAAAAAATGTGGTACATCAACAAAATGGAATACTACTCTGCTATCAAAAACAATGACTTCATGAAATTCATAGGCAAACGGAATGAATTAGAAAATATCATCCTGAGTGAGGTATCCCAATCACAGAAAAACACACTTGGTATGCACTCATTGATAAGTGGATATTAGCCAAAAAGCTCAAATTATCCAAGATGCAATCCACAGACCACAGGAAGCTCAAGAATAAGGATGACCAAAATGCAGATGCTTCTACTCCTTATTAAAGGGGGAAAAATATCCATAGGAGGGGATATGGAAGCAAAGTTTATAGCAGTGACTCAAGGAATAGAAGGAATGGCCATTCAGAGCCTGCCCCACCTGTGGCCCATATATCTTCAGCCACCAAAACTAGATAAGATTGATGATGCTAAAACATGCTTGCTGAAAGGGACTGGATATAGATCTCTCCTGAGAGACACATCCAGACCATGTCCAATACAGAGGTCAATGCTCGCAGCAAACCACTGAACTGAAAACAGGACCCCTTTGTGGGTGGAATTAGAGGGAGTATGGAAAGAGTTGAAGGAGCTTGCAACCCCATAAGAGCAACAATGCCAGCCAATTAGATCTTCAATAGACTAAACCACTACAGAAAGACTATACACGGACTGACCCAGGATTCCACCTACATATGTAGCAGAGAATAGCCTTGTTGGGGCCCTATTGGAAGGGGAAGCCCTTGGTCCTACCAAGGTTGGACCCCAACTGTAGGGGAAAATGGGGCGGGAGGCAGTAAGGGGGATGTATGGGGGAGAGGGAAGGGAGAGGTTGGGGACTTATGGACAGGAAACTGGGAAGGGGAATAACATTTGAAATGTAAGTAAAGGAATATATCTAATAAAAAATTAAAAATTAAAAAAAAAATCCAGGGTTGGGGATTTAGCTCAGTGGTAGAGCGCTTGCCTAGCAAGCACAAGGCCCTGGGTTCAGTCCTCAGCTCCGGAAAAAAAAAAAAGAAATACCCAGCTTTCCTTGCCATCCTTGCCATGTGAATCTCAGTTCGGCAATCTGTCTGTACTCCTTGAGATAGTGCTTTGCCTTCTCATAGCTGAGCTTCCTCCTTGCCTTTGGCAGTGTCTTCAGGGCAAACTTCTTCCTCAGGCGCTTCACCTTCAACTCTGTGAAATTCCTTTGCTTTTTTTTAAGGGTTCCTGGCGCAGCAGCAACCTTCTTTTTTTTTCTCTGGTACAGGCCCCATGGTTCCAGCAGAAAAAGAGAGTTAACTTTGCATTTTTGTCAAGATAGATAATACAGCTTCTTACATACACTGGGTTTTAGAAAGGACTGATGAATTAGATCAGTCTATGTATGTGTTAACTTCAGAATGGAAGGAAGGAAATGTGTTGCATTGGGAAGAGTTCTGTCTTTGTTTCAACAGAAGAAATGGTATTAGTTCCATCAAAATTAATAAAAATTAGACTTGATAAGGAGAGAAATCCTAAAAATCTTGGCTGCTGACAAGAAGGAAATAAAACAAAAAACAAGAACAACAAAACAGGTAACATGAACACTGATCCCTCTAGATGAGAACAGCTCTAACTTTAGTATGTATAGTCAATAAATCTGTTTTCCACAGAGTCCTCAGGACTTACCATGTGGCATGGATGAAAATATGTATTATGATTTGCTTATATAGTCCAAACTAACTTTCAAAAAAGGACAGATGCCTTTCCTGCTCAAACAAGGATGAGAGAATCATCTTTAGTTGATCTCCGTACACTGTACATTTCATATGTGTATTAGTGCTGAAATGTGTATTACCTTTAAAAGTTTGTATGTTTACAGAACGAACAACCAGACATCAATGAAGTTAAAGTGGCCCTGACAATATACAAGATTCATCTTCCAGGATGCTATGAAGGATGCTGATGCTGATATATGTATACATAATACATGTATATACATATTAAATATATGTATATGATGCTCACACACACACACACACACACACACACACACACAGCATCATACTTTATGCAACCTCAGACTGCCTCAAAACCTGCTTCTAGGGCAGCTGATCCAGCCTCCCAGTTAAGCCCTGACTTTTACATCACACATTGAATAGTAAATGTTACAGTAACTTTCTTAAGACCAGTCAATTTCCTATGGGCCCCAAAAGATGCCTTTGTCTGGAGATAGCTGGAAGTAATTTTAATAGAATGATGCTCCATTCCAAAAAAAATGGATTGTATGATTTTTGGCCATTCAATCGGCGATGGATGTTCGCCATTGTTTAAGGGGAGCTGGTCACTAGTTGTTAATCATCTTGGTCAGAGAGGAAACAAAGTATAAGAAGTTAGATTCAGAGATCACTTTTTCTTCTATCCTTTTTCTCCAGTAGCTAGCATTGGGGGGAAATGGGAAAAAGTGATAAAAAGAAAAACAGCAGGATATAGGAATGATAGGATGAAAGGTTAGATTATTGAATATACTTTAGAACTTGAGAATTTCAACAAGCAAAACATTTTTGCATTGGTATGGAATTTTGTGTATTTGATATAAATTTAAGTTTGATTTTTACAAAGTGTATATATATATATATATGTTTATGTTTTAACTTTTAAGGTATTGCACCTTTAAAATTCATTTAAATATGCAATGTGAAGTTCTAGTCTTTGAAAGCTGTTATTGCAAACTGTTCAGGATAATTAAATGCAAGTTAGTAGTCAATCAAACCTTGTGGTCATGCTAGGTAATAGTTTAGTCAATTACAGAAATAAGTTTCATTTAGCTTCCTATAGAAAATTTCAAAGTTAAATAGATACTAGATAGCTAGAAACAAGCAACAATTTTCCATTCAGATGTACGGATAGGTGATCTTCAAAACCTCAGAGATCTACAAAATATGATATTTAACGTTTTTTTGTTAATTGAAGGCTTCACATGGTAGTAAAACTTCTGTTCCTGTCAGCACCCCTAGAATACTTAAAAGAAGATGAAGAGCATCAAAGAACTTCCTTATGGAGTTTACTTCAAATGTTGCAAATCTACCACTGGGCAGAACTGCCCTTGCCATGACTGCTGATCATAAACCTAATGGAGGTAAGTCAACTACTGAGTTTTTCCAAAACAAAGTACGCAAGTCCTACAGTGTTCCTCCTTCACAATAAAGCCTGACAAACATTCTGTGGCAGAAGGCCAAGGATGATTATCCAACAACACAGAGAAACCTATGGAAACTCTCCAGGTGTCAGCAATCTCTTTCATTTGTATAGTTTTGGAAGCTGCTTGCTCTATTGTACTTCCTGCACACTCAGGTAATATTTATTCTTTTCAAATCTCTGATGGGGTTGAAGATTAAATAGTTATAGTTTCACACTTAAGCTTGTCTAGGATTCTCCATCCAGACTCAGAGGAAGTCTATGTATGAAACTAAAGAGAGGTATGTGACAAACATGTGAGTTTATACGTTTTATTAAAGATTTATGTTAATTTTCTGTGAGGTTTTGTTGCTTGCATATGTATCTGTATATTACGAATATGCATTGCCTGAAGAAGCCACAAGTGTGCTTCAGATCCCCAGGAACTGGAATTACAGACGGTTGTTAACTACCATGTTGATGCTGAGAATAAAACCTCAATATTCTGGAAGAGCAGCTGGTGCTCTTGACCCCTCCCTGGTTCATCTCTAACTTCCTAAATGTGTAGCCCAGGCTGTCCTTGACTCCTAGTCTTTGTTCTTCCATATCATTAGCATAACCTAACAATGAGCACTATTTCAACTGTATATATTTTTCTTTGTTCCTCCTAAAAATTAATATTTCTTTTATGTTTTGAGATTATAACTACGTTGTTTCTCACTTTCTGTTTCTCTCTGCAAAGCATCCCATATATCCTTCCTTGTTATCTCAAACCAATGGCCACTCTTTCATAAATATACACATGCATATGTTACTAAATACACAATACAACCTTCCAAATCTGAATTGTGCTGTTTGTGCTTACATGTTTTTAGGGCTGATCATTTGGTTTTGGATAACCAGGTAGTATGCTCATCCCTGAGGAAGAATACTCCTCTATCAGCATTCCATGGTTGCCAATAGTTCTTTCTGTAGGGTTGAGGTCTAGTGAAGGTTTTCTTATGCAGGTTAGAATGTCCTTGATGTCCTCCTTCAGGTCATGTTTAGTTAGTCTTGTTGAGACTATGTTGTAGCATCTGATATTCCTAGGAAAGGATCTCACAGCCAGTTCCCTGTCCTATTGACTCTTAGAGTCTTTCGCCCTCCTCCGGAAGGATAGCCTTAGGTATGAGAGTTGTCTTATAGGTGTAGCCATTGGTCTGAGTTCCAAGTTCTGCATGTTGATTCTGTCTGTTGAAAAGGGAGTTTTCCTTGATGAGGGGTGATGCCTACACTACCAAGCCAGCTCAGTCAGTCAACAGGGTTCTCTAGGGCAGGAGTGAGGAATAAAAAGTAAATGGACAATTAGACAACACTGTAGCAAGGTCCAGACAGTTCTGAGGCTGAAGTGGGTTTTTTTTTCAGTCTGTCTTTATACCACTTTAAGTACTTGCAAAATGATAAGATCAGTTCTGGGTCAAGAAACAAGCAAGGCAATAAACAAAGTCCTATAAACAACTTTCTAGGGACTACTAAGGATGACTGAGACAAGAGGATTGTGACACATACCTCACCTGAGTCAAATATGAACTTTGCATTAACTTAAATGTAAATGTTCTTAATCTGGGCCTATTTCCTGAGTTGTGACCCAAAGTCAGATTCCCATCTTGAGCTTACTTGTCCTAGGCCCAATGTCAAATTCCTGTCAAGTTTCTAGAATCAAGTGACCCTAAAAAGGCTCTCCACAACTACACTTCCCTGTTGGTGTACTGACAAATAATTAGAATGTAGTTAGAGATTATGCTGCTTTAGAAAAGTGCTGGTTGTAGATTCTCCTCCATGGTTTCCCTAGGTAGTTGGCTAGGTTTCTAGCAACAGGCATAATTTCCCTCCTATGGAAGTCTAATTAGAGTTGTGTGTGCTACTACTACATATTGTGGGTTATTTTGTCATGCTGTTCATTGATGTAGTTTATAGGCCTCATACCTGTATATGACTACTGGTTGCTTCTATTTGGAAACTTATGATGCCTTCTGTTACCATCAAAGCTAGTCCAAAGGGTAGAGGCATTCAGGTTCTATGTTAGTTGTCTCTTGGCCTTGTGTATTTAAGTACATGATGTTTGGCTTACTGTCTTAGGTTTTCTGTTTCTGCAACAAAACACCATGACAAAAATACAAGTTGGGAAAAGAAGGTTTCATTTGGTGAAAAAAATCTGGACAGGAGCTCAAACAGGGTAGGATGCTGGAGGTAGGAGCTGGTGAAGAAGACATAAAAAGGTGTTGCTTTCTGGCTTGCTCCCCACGGCTTACTCAGCATGCTTTCCTCTAGAACCCAGGATGGCACCACCCACTATGGGTTGGGGCCTTCCCCTATTGATCACTAATTATGAAAATGCCTTACAGCTGAATCTCGTGGAGTTTCTTTGACTGCGGTTCCTTCCTTTCTGAGGACTGTAACGTGTCAAGTTAACAAATAAAACTAGCCAATACATTACAAGCAATCATAATAATAGCCTATATTAGGAGTCTGTTGGATAATCTTGATCAATAAGTGAAAACAGGGCTTCCCATCCCCAGTGTTGGGATTTTTGTTAGATGGTCTTTGGGTTTTGAAGAAGCATTAGTCCAGATGGGAAAATTTCCTTTAAAGTACTATTTTGTATTTATGCATCAACTTGGGTGTATTATAGATATTATAAGGTGGAGGGTTAATAGTGTGATGCTTTATGATGTTTTCAGACTTTATTACTGGTATCCTACCTGCCTTCCTCGTGTATTTATGGGCCCCTTTCCCTAGTTAGAGTCCACTTCCCGATCAGACTACTTATATCCTGCTATTTTCCTCTCTGTTGCCTCCTGTCCCTTCTCAACCCTAGGAATGGTCCCTTTTAACTTTCCTCATTTCTGCAGTCAATCCAGTATATGTACGCACATCTGATCATCTGGAATTAGGACTCCAGAGAAAACATATGATATTTGTTTTTCCAGGTTTGAGTTACCTTGCTCAATATAGTCACTCTTTCCTAGTTCTGTTTACCTGTAAATTTCATTATCCTTTTTTCTTTTCAGCTGAACAGCATTCCACTCACTAGCTATTATGAATTGAGCAGCCATAGTTGCGGATGAGCAAGTATTTGTGAAGTAGAATGGAGAGTCCTTTAGACATTTGGTAAGAATTAGTATATCTGAGTCATTTGGTAAGTGTCCTAGTTAGGGTTACTGTTGCTGTGATGAGACACCATGATCATAAAGTAAGTTGTGGAGGATTGTAGTTCACCATTCTAAAAAGCCAGGACAGGAATTCAAACAGGGCAAGAACCCTGGAGTCAGAAGTCGATGCAGAGGACCTGGGGAAGGGAGTGCTACTCATTGGCCTACTCATAATTGCTTGCTTACCCCCCTTTCTTATAGAACATAAGATCACTACCCCAGGGATAGATCCAAGCTCGTGTCAAGTTGACATAAGACTAGTCAGGACAACTGTCCCATTTCCTTTTTCATTCCTTCCCAAGATCACACAGTAACATTAACATTACCATATAAAACATTTTATAAACTTAAAAGTCCCAAAGTCGGGGATTGAGGAGATGGCTCGGTGATTAGGAGCAATGGCTGCTCTTCCAGTGGACCTGGGTTCAATTCATAGCACCCACATGACAGCTCACAACTGCAATTTCAGTTCCAGGAATAAAACATCCTCATACAAAACACTGATGCACATAAAATAAGAATAATAATTAAGAAAGTCCCAGAATCTTTACAAATTCAGATACTTTGAAATTCAGAGTCTTAAAAATCTAAAGTTTCTCTTAAGCCCTAAAATCTTTAAAAAATATTCTCTCAATTATGAGCTCCTATAAAATAAAAAATGTAAGTTAAATATGTTTCTTCCTAAGAGGAAAAACTAGGGCACACTCATAACAAAGCAAGAGCAAACTCCAAAAGTGTAAATAACTTAATTTCCAATTATCTGAGATTCATTTCCAATCTTTGGGGTTCCTTCAAAAGGTTTGTGACACTTCCCAGGCTCCTCCTCTTGTAGCACACAGTTTGTTTCTTAAGCTTAGGCAGCTCCACTCCACACCTGATGCTGTCCTTGGGGGTCATCCCATCCATGGTATTGGCACTTTGAAACTTCTGGGGCTGTCTGCTGCAACTGGGCTGCACTTTCACCAGTAGTATCTCCTAGACTGTCTTCATGATATCAAGCCTCAAATTTTCTTCATGACCCCGTCAATCTGAGGCTTCAATAGCTACTGAGACTGCACCCCTCTCAAATGGCCTCTCCTAGTCTTTCACGGTGCCAAGCCTCAGTTGCTCTTCATGGCCTCTTCATGGCTGCAAAACCAGCAACACCTGGGTGACTCTTACCCTACCACGTTCTGCTGCCAGCATGAGGTACAAGCCATGGCCACAACTCTCAGGAAACACTAAATTTTGTCTCCATGATGCTGGTCTCTTGTTAATCACATCAGATTCTTCAGCTTCAGCTCCAGCTCACATGACACCACATGTTCTTGGTTGCTTGGTCGAGTCTTTGTTTCTCTCTGAAACTCCACAAGCCATGTCACCATCACCTGTACTGCTTTCAACATTCTTTTTTTTTCTCATATCTGTCTCTATCTTATTTTTTTCCTCCATCTTTATTAATTTGGGTATTTCTCATTTACATTTCAATTGTTATTCCCTTTCCCGGTTTCCAGGCCAACATCCCCCGAGCCCCTCCCCCTCTCCTTCTATATGGGTGTTCTCCTCCCCAACCTCCCATTACCACCCTCCCCACAACAGTCAAGTTCACTGGGGGATTCAGTCTTGGCAGGACCAAGGTCTTCCCCTTCCACTGGTGCTCTTACTAGGCTATTCATTGCTATCTATGCAGTTGGAGCCCAGGGTCAGTCCATGTATAGTCTGTGGGTAGTGGCTTAGTCCCTAGAAGCTCTGGTTGCTTGGCATTGTTGTTCATATGGGGTCTCAAGCCCCTTCAAGCTCTTTCAGTCCTTTCTCTGAATCCTTCAACAGGGGTCCTATTCTCAGTTCAGTGGTTTGCTGATGGCATTCACCTATGTATTTGACGTATTCTAGCTGTGTCTCTCAGGAGAGATCTACATTCGGTTCCTGTCAGCCTGCACTGCTTTGTTTCATCCATCTTATCTAGTTTGGTTGCTGTATATGTATGGGCCACATGTGGGGCAGGCTCCTTCTGCTCTGTTCTAAACTTTGCCTCCCTGTTCCCTCCCAAAGGTATTCTTGTTCCACTTTTAAAGAAGGAGTGAGGCATTCATATTTTGGTCATCCTTCTTGAGTTTCATGTGTTCTGTGCATTTAGGGTAATTCGAGCATTTGGGCTAATAGCCACTTATCAATGAGCGCATACCATGTGTGTTTTTCTGGGATTGGGTTACCTCACTCAGGATGATATTTTCCAGTTCCATCCATTTGCCTATGAATTTCATAAAGTCATTGTTTTTGATAGCTGAGTAGTATTGCATTGTGTATATGTAACACATTTTCTGTATCTGTTCCTCTGTTGAAGGGCATCTGGGTTCTTTCCAGCTTCTGGCTATTATAAATAACGCTGCTATGAACATAGTGGAGCATTTGTCTTTGTTATAGGTTGGGGCATCTTTTGGGTATATGCCCAAGAGAGGTATAGCTGGGTCCTCAGGTAGTTCAATATCCAATTTTCTGAGGAACCTCCAGACTGATTTCCAGAATGGTTGTACCAGTCTGCAATCCCACCAACAATGGAGGAGTGTTCCTCTTTCTCCACATCCTTGCCAGCATCTGCTGTCACCTGAGTTTTTGATCTTAGCCATTCTCATTGGTGTGAGGTGAAATCTCAGGGTTGTTTTCATTCGAACATTCTTATCTTCAAATCTCAGAACAGCTCACTGAGCTCCAAACACTCAATGGCTCTTCTAGGACAAAGTTCCAAAGTCCTTTCACACTCCTCCCCCAAGCAATATGGTCATATCTGACACAGCATTATCCTACAAGCCTAGTACCAACTTCTGTCTTAGAGTTACAGTTTCTGTGGTGAAGCACTGTGTCCAAACGCAAGTTTGGGAAGAAAGGATTTATTTGGCTTACAATTCCATATTACTGTGAGTCTTGGAAGGAAGTCAGGCTAGGAACTCAAGTAGGGCAGGAATCTGAAACCAGGAGCTGATGCAGATGCCATTGAGGGGTGTTTCTTAGAGAACCCAGGATGCCCAGCCCATGGTTGGCACCACCCACAATGCCCTAGGCCCTCCCACATCAATTATTGAGGAAATGAAATGTCCTACAGGTTTGTCTACAGTTTGATATTATAGAAGTATTTTCTTACTGCACCTCACTCTGATGACTTTAGCTAGTGTCGAGATGATGTAAAACCTGGCACACTGTGTTCCTTCTGGTGATGAAACACAAGAGACTAATCTGATCTTCCCACTGTCTCATCTGAGAAGTGATCTCATTGTGAATCAATGACCATGACACGAAAACAAACTCTTCTCATTGGGTTTGTAGTTGGGTCTCAGATGTTACCAGTACAGGGATAAACACACACATGAGATGGGTGTTCCATCACTCCATGGTGTCAGTCTAGCCCCTTTCTTGCAATGAGCTCATTTTACATGATCAGGAACATATTTCTTGGTAACTTTATTTTAAAGAAAGAACCATTCCTGTGTTATGAAATGGGGGAGTAGAGTGAACTTCAAGTACAAAACAAACCAACAAAAAACCCTAAATACTTCCATATGGGAGTCAGGAGTCCAAAAAGAAACTGGAAGTTGAGTAGGGCAGATCTGACTTAATACAGAGAGAAATGCTATGATGGATGATGAATGATGGGTCAGGAGTCAGTTCAGACACCATGCTGATGCTGAGACCAGTTTTCCCTCCCAGTGGTAGAGGAACAGGGAGCTGAGAGAACACCTGGCAGTGAATAGTTATCTGAGTTTGTGAAAGAGAATCTGGTGAAGCTGTGGTAAGAGGCATTTGTGTCCCCTGGCTCACACACCAAACTGGGTACATACTAAAACTGTTCACTTTTTTTTTCTCATTGATTTGGTGTCATAATGGGTGTTAAACCAAGGTCGTCTTCACTCTAGGCAAGTGTTTTACCAGTAAGTAGCCCCCTATCTCTTTTCTTTCAATACTTCCTCTAATTCTTTTGGTACTTTGAATTTGGCACATAGACTTGTGATTCTTCTGTCTCAAGCCCCAGAGCGTAAGACTCTCAGAGAGAATCTTCCCTCAGGAGGGAGATCCTCGAGCCCAATGACCAGTCCGAGTCCACAGGCTGCAATCTGCAAGAGGATTTTTATTGATCAGGATACACAGGTATCTGTGGCAGTCAATTTGGAAGACTGGCGCGCCTAACAGAACCAGGGACGGGTTTTTATAGGGCTTGGGGAGCAGAAGCAGGCTTACAGAAGCAGATGCATGGTTATAGGGATGTGATTGGTGGAGTATATGAGGCATAAGTGCATGTTACCTAATTTGGCTATAATCATAACAGTGAGTTAGCAAAAAGTACATGGTGGTCAGGGCGTCCAGGAAGTCAGGGACTTTTTCTTTTTCTTGTCAGGTGGCCTATGGAGCAATGTCTATAATTTAGTCTGGTTCCTGTATTTTATTTCATTTTCTGGGCTATTTTGTCTAAATGTTGGGTCAGCTTGTCCCACAAGGCTTGGACACATTTGAACTTCTTGAACTTTCTCACAAGGCTTATTTTAGTTCTGAGTCTGTGTATCTAAAAATTTACTTTTTACTTCTATAGTTGAGGGCCTTGGGCTTGTACAATTCTCTTTCTGGGAGGGGGTCTTTCAAGAGTAGCCGAGATTCGAGATTTCAGAACATTTCCAGGTATCCTAAAGAGTTTATGGTGTATCCCAATGTAGCTTCTTGCTCCATTATTTAAAGTAAAATTGAGTCAATGTGATTATTTTTTCCTACTTGCCGTAAGATTCTAGGTACACCTGAGCTTTTTAAGTCACAACACTGATCAGAAAAAGAAGTAAAGTTAATACACGTTGCAGTTAAAGGCTGGACTCGTACTCCCACAACGCCCTTTGTAAATTTGGGACTTTAAAAGCAGCTTAATTCCAATAATAGTCCATGGGCAATGAACTCTTTGCCTTCTTGGGTTCAGGGCAGTCCTTCGCATAGACTTCTGGGAAATGTAGTCTCTCTCAGCATGACCTCGCTAAACAGAACTCTGCTCTCTGTGCTTCCGGGTTCATTTTGCATTTGTGTTTCTCCAAACTCTGCGGCGTTCTCAAAGTTGGGACAGTGTGGCTTGTGCTCAGCGCAGGACATGGAGGTTGGTCCGGGGTGCAGCCCAGCCTTGAAGACCTCAGGAACTCTGCGGGTGGGCGGGTCCGGTGTGCAGGGAGCGGGGAAGGGCTGGGCGGGAGGCGAAGAGAAGCCCGCTGGATGCGCAGTGCAAACCTACACGTGACCAGAATGCCAGGGAGGGATCGCACGCATGGTGCAAGGAAAATGCTCTGCTAGGACAGAGCGGCTGCCAGAGTCAATCTGGTGTTTCAGCGATCCGAGAGATGGCTTGCTAGTGCAAGAATGGAGATCAGAAAGCAGTGTCCTGCCTAGTGACGTCATGATTAGAGAGACTGCATCTCCCACAAGTCTATGCGAAGAACTCCAAAAGAGGACTGTTGCCCAAGGATTTTCACTGGAATTAGGCTGCTTTTAAAATACCAGATTTTAAAAGGGTGTTGTAGGAATATGATTCCACCCTTTAACCGCAATGCATATTAAGTTTACTTCTTACTCTGATCGATAATGTTGTGACTTTAAAAGCTCGGGTGAATCTTATGGCAGGAGGAAAAATTCAGGTTGACTCAATTTTACGTTAAAACAATGGAGCAAGAAGCAACACCGAGACACACCACATGCAGGATGACTTGGCTGACCGTGTGGGAGGCAGGCTGTGATGAGAGCTCACATTCCACCTTGGCTGGGGAAGCTAGCTGTTTTTAGCTTTCAGATTGCTGTTGTCAGATTTCTCAGGACATCTAGAGCAAGTGGGTTTTTCTGGGCTCTCCTGTGTTCTACGACTGGCATAGATTCTGGTTTTTTAGTTCATGTAGCGCATAGTTTCCAGGACAAGGAGTTCCGTGGGGGAGTTTGGTGTATGGGATGTTCGCCCCATTTTCTTTGGAGTAGTTAGTTTTCTGGGCGGCTTACTTTGGATAGGAATTCCTCGTTTACCCACTGCGACCAGAATCCTCACACTCACACACCCGCATGAGGCAAAAACAAAAAACAACCAACCAACCAAACAAACAAACAAACAAAACTTCATAAAAGGGGACAGTCTAAGCTTTGCATCATATGAGCAATCACTGATCCTATACTGTAGAGTGGAAAATACTAGAAAATGTTATTACATACAATTGAGACTGCGATGTCAGAAATTTGGACTCCTTTTGTGAAAGGAGAGATTTAGTTGGTGTACAGATTGTTAGTGGAGGGGGCTTGAATGTCTCTGGGGAGGAGAAATAGTCTTGCATACCTGACAGGCCGTCTACATTGCTCCCTAATCACATTTTTTTCTTGGTGTATCTAGAAACTGAAACCAACAACTCCAAGTGCCGTGATGTTCCCTCTACAGTTATTCCGGGGTGGGCGGTGCCCAGGATTTATACTGTGTGGAAAGATTGAGAGATGAAGTTGAAGAGCTGTGGCTCATTCAAGGTCCTGTGATTGTACACTCAAGCTTCACCCTGACATTTGTACTGTTTTTGCCACACTTCAGTCAAATTGATTTGTGTACTGGAGACTGACTTACAGCATTAAAACCTCTCCTAAGAAACATAGGCTTTAAACTACATTGCGACAAATACCAATACTTTCTATGTATTAGATAACTATAATTCAAATAATAGGGACACTCTCTGGTTAATGTCACTAATGTTCAGGAAACTAAGACTCTGCCATTTTACACTGTTTAAGGTGTGAAAAGTACATTTCCTTGTACCTTAAGCCTGTTTCTTAAAAAGTAGAGGTGATAAATCAATATGCTTATATCACTGGTCACACACACATATTTAATATATATGCATACACATTTATATTTTATATATATTATCAAACAGTCCTATTTAAAAAGAAACCGCCAAATTCAAAGCTACGTGGGCTAAATGAGATTGTCAAAAGAATTTATTTTTTGAATAGAAACACTTGTTTCTCTAGCAAAGGAACATTGTTCCGTCCCCACCACACGCATAGTAGTTCATAACTGTCTATCACTGCAGTTCCAGGGGAACCACTACCTTCTTCTGGCCTACCAGGTTGTACACCAGCAAATAAGCTGGAGACAACTTATGCAAATAAATAAATAACCAGAAAATTAAACATCACAAGGCATAGAGAGTTAGCTCTAGGGTTGAGAGTTCTTGTGTTTACGGGTAGATGTATGCATATGATGTATAGTGTATAATTTTTGCGAAGTATGAACTAATATGATTTCGTGAGGTTTGGTGTTATTTGTCCTTCTGACCCCTTCTCCATCTGTGTTGACCTCCTTCCCTCTTCCCAATTGAAGCACCACCCCCACCCCAGGTTTTCCCTTTCCCACTTCAGAACACCTGCATCCCAACTCCTCTCTCACGCCCTTCCCCACATGCTCCCCTTATACATTCCTGGTTTCCATGGTTACTTTGTGCTTATATAACTCACACCTGAAAATTTGGAGCGAGAAACTACTGAGAAAGAACTTGTGGCATTTGTCATTCTGAGTCAACATAGTCTTTCCTGGGTCCACAAACTTACTTTCATTTTGGTTTTTTTTTTTTAATTAAATATATTTCTTTTTACTTACATTTTCAAATGTTATTCCCTTTCCCAGGATTCCTGTCCAAAATCCCATCCCCTCCCCTCCCCCATGGGTATTCCCCCCCACGATCCCCCTTACTTACCCGTCCCATATTCCCTGCACTGGGGGTCCAACCTTGTCATGACCAACGGCTTCCCCTTCCACTAGTGCCCCAACAAGGCTATTCTCTCCTACATATGCAGGTGGAATCCTGGGTCAGTCCATGTATAGTGTTTCAGTAATGATTTAGTCCCTGGAAGATCTGGTTGGTTGGCATTGTTGCTCTTATGGGGTTGCAAGCTCCTTCAACTCTTTCCATACTTCCTCTAATTCCCGTCCAAGGGGGTCCCGTTCTCAGTTCAGTGGTTTGCTGCGAGCATTGACCTCTGTATTGGGCATGCTCTGGCTGTGTCTCTCAGGAGAGATCTTTATCTGGTCCCTTTCAGCATGCATTTTTCAGCATCCTCAATCTTATCTAGTTTTGGTGGCTGAAGATATATGGGTCACAGGTGGGGCAGGCTCTGAATGGCCATTCCTTCTATTCCTTGAGTCACTGCTATAAACTTTGCTTCCATATCCCCTCCAATGGATATTCTTCCCATTTTAATAAGTAGTGGGAGCATCTGCATTTTGGTCATCCTTATCCATGAGCTTCCTGTGGTCTGTGGATTGCATCTTGGGTACTTCGAGGTTTTTGGCTAATATCCACTTATCAATGAGTGCATACCAGTGTGTTTTTCTGTGATTGAGTTAGCTTACTCAGGATGATTCCATTTGCCTATGAATTTCATGAAGTCATTGTTTTTGATAGCTGAGTAGTACTCCATTGTGTAAATATATCACATTTTTTAATGCATTCCTCTGTTGAAGGGCATCTGGGTTCTTTCCAGCTTCTGGCTATTCTAAATAAGGCTGCTGTGAACATAGTGGAGCATGTGTCTCTGTTGTATGTTGGAGCATCCTTTCAGTATATGCTCAAGAGTGGTATAGCTGGGTCCTCAGGTAGTGGAATGTCCAATTTTCTGAGGAACCTCCAGACTGATTTCCACAGTGGTTGTACCAGTTTGCAATCCCACCAACAATGGAGTAGTATTCCTCTTTCTCCACATCCTGACCAGCATCTGATGTCTCCTGAGTTTTTTATCTTAGCCATTCTGACTGGTGTGAGGTAGAATCTCAGGATTGTTTTGATTTGCATACTTCTGATGACGAAGGATGTTGAACCTTTCTGTAGGTGCTTTTTGGCCACTCAATAATCCTCAGCTGAGAATGTTTTGTTTAGCTCTGCAACCCATTTTTAATAGGGTTATTTGTCTCTCTTGAGTCTAACTTCTTGAGTTCTTTGTATATTTTGGATACTATCCCTCTCTCAGATGTAGGATTGGTAAAGATCTTTTCCCAAACTATTGGTTGCCATTTTGTCCTAATGAAAGTATCTTTTGCCTTACAGAAGCTTTGCAGTTTTATGAGGTCCCATTTGTCGATTCTTTATCTTAGAGCATAAGCCATTGGTGTTTTGTTCAGGACATTTTTCCCCAGTGCCATGTGTTCGAGACTTTTCCCTACTCTTCCTTCGGTAAGTTTGAGTATATCTGGTTTGATGTGGAGGTCCTTGATCCACTTGGACTTAAGCTTTGTACATGGTGATAAGAATGGATCGATTTGCATTCTTCTACATGCTGACCTCCAATTGAACCAGCACCATTTGTTGAAAATGCTATCTTTCTTCCATTGGATGGTTTTAGCTCCTTTGTCAAAGATCAAGTGACTATAGGTGTGTGGGTTCATTTCTGGGTCTTCAATTCTGTTCCACTGATCTATCTGCCTGTCTCTGTACCAATACCATACAGTTTTTATCACCGTTACTCTGTAATACTGCTTGAAGTCAGGGATGGTGATTCCCCCAGAAGTTCATTTATTATTGAGTATAGTTTTTGCTATCCTGGTTTTTTTGTTGTTAAAATGAATTCGCAAATTCCTCTTTCTATCTCTTTAATTGAGTAGCAATTTTGTTGGGGATTGCATTGAATCTATAGATTGCTTTTGGCAAAATGGCCATCTTTACTATATTAATCCTGCCAATCCATGAGCATGGAAGATCTTTCCATCTTCTGAGATCTTCCTCAATTTCTTTCTTCAGAGACTTGAAGTTCTTATCATACAGATCTTTCACTTGCTTGGTTAAAGTAACACCAAGATATTTTATATTATTTGGGACTATTGTGAAGGTTGTCATTTCCCTAATGTCTTCTCAGCCTGCTTATCCTTTGAGTAGAGGAAGGCTACTGATTTGTTTGTGTTAGTTTTAAACCCTGACACTTCGCTGAAGTTGTTTATCAGGTTAAGTAGTTCTCTGGTGGAACTTTTGGGGTCACTTAAGTACACTATCATATCATCTGCAAATTGTGATATTTTGATTTCTTCCCTTCCAATTTGTATCCCTTTGACCTCCTTTCGCTGTCTGATTGCTCTGGTTAGGACTTTGAGTACTACATTGAATAAGTAGGGAGAGAGGGGACAGCATTGTCTAGTCCCTGATTTTGGTGGGATTGCTTCAAGTTTCTCTCCATTTAGATTGATATTGGTTACTGGTATGCTTTTTACTACATTTACTGCTTTTTACTACATTTAGGCATAGGCTTTGAATTTCTGATCTTACCAAGACTTTTAGCATGAAGGAGTTTAGAATTTTGTCAAATTCTTTCTCAGCATCTAATGAAATAATCATGTGGTTTTTATCTTTGGGTTTGTTTATATAGTTGATTATGTTGATGGATTTCCATATATTGAACCATCCTTGTATCTCTGGATGAAGCCTACTTGATCATGATGGATGATTGTTTTGATGTGTTCTTGGATTCAGTTTGCCAGAATTTTATTGAGTATTTTGCCTCAATATTCGTAAGGGAAATTGGTCTGAAGTTCTCTTTTGTTGGGTCTTTTGTGTGGTTTCAGTATAAGGTAATTGTGGCTTCATAGAAGGAATTTTGGTAGTGCTCTGTCTGTTTCAATTTTGTAGAATAGTTTGGACAGTATTGGCATGAGGTCTTCTATGAAGGTCTGATAGAATTCTGCACTAACCCCATCTGGTCCTGGGCTCCTTTTGGTTAGGAGACTTTTAATAACTGCTTCTATTTCTTTAGGAGTTATGGGATTATTAGTTGGTTTATTTGTTCCTGATTTAACTTTGATACCTGGTATCTGTCTAGAAAATTGTGCATTTCCACCAGATTTTCCAGTTTTGTTGAATATATGCTTTTGTTGTAGGATCTGATATTTTTTTTTAATTTCTTCAGATTCTGTTTTATGTCTCCCTTTTCATTTCTGATTTTGTTAATTTGGATACACTCTCTGTGCCCTCTGGTCAGTCTGGCTAAGGGTTTATCTATCTTTTTTATTTTCTGAAAGAAGCAGCTCCTGGTTTTGTTGATTCTTTGTATGGTCCTTTTCATTTCTACTTGGTTGATTTCAGCCCTCAGTTTGATTATTTCCTGCCTTCTCCTGCTCTGAGGTTTATTTGTTTCCTTTTGTTCTAGAGCTTTTAGATGTGCTGTCAAGCTGCTGTTCTCTCCTGTTTCTTTTTGCAGGCACTCAGAGCTATGAGTTTTCCTCTTAGCACCGCTTTCATTGTGTCCCTTAAGTTTTGGAATGTTGTATCTTCATTTTCATTAAATTCTAAGAAGTCTTTAATTTCCTTCTTTATTTCTTCCTTGACCAAGTTGTCATTGAGTAGAGCATTATTCAACTTCCATGTACATGTGGGCTTTCTGTCATTATTGTTGTTATTGAAGACCAGTCTAAGTGTGTGGTGATCTGATAGGATGCATATGATTATTTCTATCTTCCTGTATTTGTTGAGGCCTGTTTTGTGTCCGATTACATGGTCAGTTTTGGAGAGGGTACCATGAGGTGCTGAGCAGAAGGTATATTCTTTTGATTTAGGATAGAATGTTCTATAAATATCTGTTAAATTTATTTGGTTCATAACTTCTGTTAGTTTCTATATGTCTCTGTTTAATTTCTGTTTCCATGATCTGTCCATTGATGAGAGTGGGGTGTCAAAATCTCCTACTATTATCGTGTGAGGTGCAATGTGTGTTTTGAGCTTTAGTAAGGTTTCTTTTATGAATGTGGGTGTCCTTACATTTGGAGCATAGATATTTAGGATTGAGAGTTCATCTTGGTGGATTTTTACTTTGATGAATATGAAGTGTCCTTCCATGTCTTTTTTAATGTCTTTTGGTTGAAAGTCAATTTTGTTTGATATTAGAATGGAAACTCCAGCTTGTTTCTTCAGGCCATTTGCTTGAAAAGGTGTTTTCCAGCCATTTACTCTGAGGTAGTGTCTATCTTTGTCTCTGAGGTGTGTTTCCTGCATGCAGCAAAATGCTGGGTCCTCTTTATGTATCCAATCTGTTAGTCTATGTCTTTTTATTGTGTAATTGAGCCCGTTGATGTTGAGAGATATTAAAGAATATTGATTGTCGCTTCCTGTTACTTTCATTGTTAGAGATGTAATTATGTTTGTTTGTCTCTCTTTCAGTTTCATTGCAGGAAATTATATTCTTTCTTTCTGTATGGTGTAGTTTCTCACCTTGTGTTGGAGTTTTCCATCTTTTATTCTTTATAGGTCTGGATTTGAAGAAAGATATTGTGTAAATTTGATTTTGTCATGGAATATCTTGGTTTCTCCATCTATGTTAATTGAGAGTTTTGCTGGATAAATAACTTGGGCTGTCATTTGTGTTCTCTTAGGATCTGTGTGACATCTGTCCAGGACCTTTTGGCTTTCATAGTCTCTGGTGAGAAGTCTGGTGTAATTCTTATAGGTCTGCCTTTATTTGTCACTTGACCTTTTTCCTCTTAGTGCTTTTAAAATTCTTTCTTTGTTTTGTGCATTTGGTGTTTTAGCTATTATGTGGTAGGATAAATTTTTCTTCTGGTCCAAACTATTTGGACTTCTGTAGATTTCTTGTATGTTTATGGGCATCTCTTTCTTTAGGTTAGGGAAGTTTTCTTCTATAATTTTGTTGAATATATTTACTGGCTCTTTAAGTTGGGAGTCTTCACTTTATACCTATTATCCTTATGTTTGTTCTTCTCATTGTGTCCTGGATTTCCTGGATGTTTTGGGATAAGAGATTTTTGCCTTTACCTTATCTTTGACAGTTGTGTGTATGTTTTCTATGGTATCTTCTGTACCTGAGATAGCTCTTGTATTCTGTTGGTGATGCTTTTATCTACAGCTCCTTGTCTCTTCCTTAGGTTTTCTATATCCAAGGTTGTCTCCCTTTGTACTTTCTTTATTGTTTCTATTTCCATTTTCAATTCCTTCACGTGTTTGGCTGTGTTTTCCTGTAATTCTTTCAGGGATTTTTACGTTTCCTCTTTAAGGGCTTCTACTTGTTTACTTGTGTTTTCCTGCATTTCTTTAAGGGAGTTCTTTATGTCTCTTAAAGTCCTCCATCATTATTAAAAATGTGATTTTAAATCTAAATCTTGCTTTTCTGGTGTGTTTGGATATCCAGTATTTTCTTTGGAGGGAGAACTGGGCTCTGTTGATGCCAAGTACTCTTGGTATTTTTTGCTTAGGTTCCTGTGCTTGCCTCTACACATTGGTTTGTCTCTGGTGTTTGCTTATCTTGCTGCTTCTGAGAGTGACTTGACACTGCTGTAGGCTTCTGTGTCAGCACTCCTGTTGAACTGTTTTCCTGTTTTCTTTCAGCCTTTTCTGAGAATAGGTGCTCTGATTTCAGGTGTTTTGGTGCTCCTGGAGACTTTCAGCTTTAGGCAGGGACCAGTATCAAAGGGTCCTGCCCCTGATTGCTCCTAGGTCCTTGGACCCAGGGGGCACAGTTGGCACTATGCAATTCCCTCTTGAGTCTGGACTGTGGGTAGAAGGTACTCTCCTCTGACTTCTCAGGAATGTCCACATTTCTGAGGGTCCAGCTCTCTCCCTCAGGGGATTTGGGTGCAGGGAACTGTTTGGCCGGTTCAGTTCAGTTCTGTGCACAGACCAGAACCTCGGGTACTGGCAGCTGTCTGTTCCTATATCCCTGTGTCCAGAGGCACTGTGCAGTTTCCCCTTGGACCGGGGATGTGAGCAGAGGTGTTCAGAGGTGGCAGTTTGTCCTGTGGTCTCAGGATGTCTGTACTCCTGGATGTTGAGCTCTCTTTCCCATGGGATTTGGGTGCAGGGAACTGTGGGATGGTATCAGTTCACAAACTTACTTTCAAAGTACACGATTCATTTTTACTTATAGCTTAATAGTATTCCACGGTCTGTGCATATGACATTACTCATTTGTCAGATCAAGGAAATTTAGATCATTCCTATTTCCTGTGTATCATAAACAGAGCAACCAACATGGTGAAGCTAGTTTTTGTGGGGTAGGATGTCCTTTGGGCACATTTCAAGGAGTGGTGTAGCTGACTTTTAAGGTACATTAACGTTTAGCTGTTCATTTGTTCTCCATACTGATTTCCAATGAATGGGGGTTCCTTTTCCTCCAGTCCTTGCCAGCATTTGTTGTCAGTTACTTTATTGATCTTAGAGCCTTTCTAGCTATGGTGAGACAGAATCTTGGCATTGTTTTGATTTCCCGAATAGCTAAGAATGATGAACATGTTTTGAGATACTTTTGTTTTTTAGCTACTTTACTTTCTTCTACTAAGAATTCTTTTTAAACCCCTATCTCATTTTTATTGTGTCCTTTGTTTCCTTGAATATTTGTTTTTTGAATTCTGTGTATATTTTGGAAAATAATCCCCAGTTAGATGTGTAGATGCCAAAAATTCTCTCCCACCCTGTGGGGTTGTGCTTAGCTCAGTTAGTTGTTTCCTGAGTTGCTGGAAACTGCCTGTCAGTCAACATGGGAACCATGACTGGGGGAGTGGGGATGATTATAGGAAAGTCAGAAAGGAGATGCAAGAAATGGATTATGGGAGGGCTGATGGTCAATACTATGCTAGCTGCGAATGTATTTTCTCAGTGTCTTTCAAAGGCAAACAACAGAAACATGACCGATTCCAGGAAGCTAAACGATGACCACAAATGATTACATGGCAAGTTTATGGTGCACAGTGTCGAAATTTGACTAAAGCCATTTTGTGCAGGCTTGGGCAGTCTTTCCAGGATGTATTCGTAAGCACAGGGACTTGGCAGGATATAATGCACTTCTCAGCTAAAAACAAAGACAGGTGTTGACAGACTCATTCATGATTAACCGTAAGCAAGAAGTCAGCCAAAGTTAACTCCTCTGATGGCTCCTTGCTCCCCATACTTACCTGTATCTATGTATTCTATGTATTTAGTTCTATGAAATCCCATTTGTTCATTGTTGGCCTTAACTTCTGGGCATATGGAGTACTGTTTAAAAAGTCCTTTCCTGCACCTGTGTCTTGTCAGGTACCATTTATATTTTCTCTTAGCAGTTTAGTGTTTCAGGTTTCAAACTGAGGGTTTTGATCCACCTGGATCTAACTTTGTGCAGGACTGTAGATGCAGGTCTAGTTTCATTCTTCTGCATGTGGTCATGCAGTTTTCCAAGCATCATTTATTAAAGGTGTTATCTTTTCTCAAGTGTATGTTTTTTTTTGCCTCTGTCAAATATCAGATTGAAACAACCCTAAATTTCCAGGATAAAAGCAACATGATCATGGTATATGACCTTATGAGATTTGCTTGTATTTGTTTTCCATGACTGTCATTCGTGGGGTCTCCACTGCAACTGAGGCTGTACTTCCCACCAATGGCCTCTCCTGGCCTTTCACAGTGCTAAGCCCCAGCTGCTTTTCATCCCCTGCATGTCTTCAAAATCAGTACCATGTGGGAGACTCAGCCATTATCAAGTCCAGCTGTTAGTTTGAAATGTACTCCTAATCTTTTCCACCACAGTTTCCGTGTGCTAACCCTGAAGAAATACTCTCCTGAGATAGTACCTCAATGATGCTGGTCTCCATCACAGCTGATTTCTTAGTTCCAGCTAAGCTGCATGAATTGTCCCAGGAAAGTAAAGAGTGCATGTACCATAGTATACTTTGAGCTCTGTATGCACAAAACAGAAAAAAACTTGTAGGGTTCTTTGAATGAAAATGGCACATACTTGAATACTTGATCTCCATTGGTGAACTGTTTGGGGAGGATTAAGAGGTGTGGCTTGGTTTGAGATTGGAGGCAACCTTGAGGCATCAAAAGACTCCCACAATCCTCAGTGCCCCCCTTCCTCCTTCCCTATCTGCTGCTTTTCTTCATCCAGCGCTGAAGAATGAGCTGTGATTAACAAGAGACCAGCACTACTGACATGAACCTGTTACTTTACTGGGACAGTTAGTGTTTGTTACTTGGGACTGAAAAATCAGCTGGGATTAAAAAGGGGCTGGCAACATTGAGGTTCGGTCTTCTGTGAGTATTTCCACAGCACCTAGAGCTGTGTGGAGTGTTGTGGAGGGGGCTAAGGCCACCTTGCAAGCTAGTTGCTGTCCTTGGTAGCGTATGAGTCTCTCCATGGTATTGATTTTGGAGGCATGAAGAGCTAATGGAGAGGAGCTAAAACTTGGCACTTCAAGGGGCCTGGAGAGGTCACTTGAAAGTGCTGCCTCATTGGCAATGCAGACCTGGAGAGTGACAGTGTCATGGAAAGTGGACACATGCAAATATCAAGACAACCCACCACGACCAACTTGCTTTTTTCCTGGAAATGCAAGTTTGTTTCAGTTCCTTTGGAGCTGTCTACCTGGGATTTGAGTAGCTGGATCATTTAGGTAGTTATAGTTTTAGGTTTTTAAAAAAGAAGGTACAGAGTGGTTTTTCACAGTGGCTGCTCCAATTTACTTTGGCACCAGTTAAGTATCAGTGTTGCCATTATCCATGATCCTTTTTAACAGCTTTGCTTTGCACATTCTGAGACTAGCCTGCAGACTGCTGTGGGAACCCCGTGACTTTGCATTATGCCGGCACCACCAGAAAATCATTTGACAGGCAGCAGATCTAAATCAAGGAAATAGAGGCACTACATTTGTTTATATGTGTAATGCATTTATGTGCGGTGCAGTCCAATTGAATCTCAAAACATGGAGGATTGTCTGTAACAATATAGATGGGATTATTATTTCAGACCTGGAAAGGGAAGTCATAGAGAGATTCCAAAGAATTTGATCTCACCAAAGTTGAAAATAATACAGGTGTTTCCAATGGGTCAGTGGTCTGAGGAAGATAGGCACAGGAAGAATTGAGCAGTGTATGCACAATGAAGTTAGGTAGGAGCGTGACGCTTAGAGTACTCTTGCACAGAATCATGACTGAATGTAAAAGTGCTGTAGTGTGTATTTTAGAAGCCTGGGAAGACAAGCTTTTGAGCATTTTAAATGTAAAAGTATTTTTCAAGAACATATTTAAACTTATTTTACATGCAAAGTAAACACATAGCACTATCTAACAAAGTATATATGTAAAATTTTCTAATGTTATATGATCATACATTAATATGTAAATATCTCATTTTTATAAGTTTATCATAAAAATAAAAATATTAGTATCTTCAGATCATTGTGGAACTTTATACACTGAGAGAACAAAAACAGGTGAGTTGAAATGTAGAAAATTTTAAAATAGGAGAAAAAATAAAGTGTAGTGTCATGTATTGATAACACTAAACCTTTGAAGAGCAATGCAGTGGGTTCATGAGTTCAAACTCTGCCTTAGGAACATAGCAGATGCCTGAATACCTGACAGAGAGAGGGAGAAAAAGAACAAAGTATTAGAATTACATTTAGTGTATATAAAGGTTAGGTTCACATTTAGTGTAAATATATTCTAAGTGCTATTTTTGCTGCTCGAAATGTGTAAAACCCTTGCACTTAAATTTCATCTCTGAGTTCTTCCTTTATTCTCCCCTTGGGTGCTCAAATTCCTGTCCCTTACTGCACTTGTCCATGCTCCACACTTGGGATTTCTAGTGCACACTCAGAAACCTCAGCCCAGCACCGCTGCATTGGTGTGCATCTTCCCTGCACCTTGCTTTCAGGATGGTGTATACTAAGTGTTGAGAAGCCTTCTTACCGTGCCATTCCCCTGTGAGGATGTATGTAATACCTGGCATAGAATGTAAGCATGCCACAATAGATGTGTTTATTTGTGGGTACCTAATTTTACATTTTGTATTTATAAAACTATATCCGTGTAAGTTTGTTAGCCTTTCTATTATTCTCTTTTCTTTAAAGTAGAGATGATTTTGAAGAATGTAATTAACATTATGTAACAATTTCAGAAACATTTCTAGCTCTCTCTTTACCTTGGGCAAACAGTGGCTGCGAGTTTGTTGACTTCAGTATTTACATCATTACTTGTCCTGTTTTATTAATTTATACTATTCATTTATTTTTATTTCAGGATCTTCTGTCATTCACAGATGTGGCCATTGATTTTTCTGCAGATGAATGTGAATGTCTGGAGCCTGCTCAGTGGAATTTGTATAAGGAAGTGATGCTGGAGAATTACAGCAACCTTGTGTTCCTGGGTGAGGATCACTTCCATGGTGAACTCTTATGTCACTGTCAACATGTGATTGCCTCTGTGCCTTTGAATAACATCTCATGGGAGCTTGTGCTTTTGGTTAGCTCTCTCTCTCTCCATCCCTCCCTCCCTCCCTCCATCATCCCTTCCTCCCTCCTTCCTTCCTACCTTCCTTCTTTCTCCCCATTACCTTTGATTTTGCAAGACGGGTTATCTCTGAGTGCTACTGGCTTTCCTGGGCTTGTTGATTAGTTTCATATGACCTTTTAAAAAGGAAAGTCTTGTTCATATAGCCAAGAAACTCGCTTCTTTTTTGTGTTTTTAACAGATTTGCTTTCAAGTAATCATCTGCAGTGGCAATGTTAGAAGCTCAGTGGCATGAGGCACAGAGTACACATGTTAAATAAAGTATCTCATGCATGAGCTTTAATATTTTCCTTGTAATGAGGCTCAGGATCAGCAGGTTGTAAGTTACTCCTAAGCATTCTGTCTTTCCGGAAACGTTTGGACATAAAATTTCCCACAGTCTTTTATCATCTCTACACTTTTTTTCTATTCACAGAACTAGGTTCAGATATTAATTTCCTGGAGGGAAAAATACAAGCATCTTGTTCCTTTTCCAAATAGGTCTTGCTTTTTCTAAGCCATACCTGGTCACATTTCTGGAGCAAAGTTCAGATCCATGGAACGTGAAGAGAAAAGCATCAGCGGCCATCCATCTAGGTGTGTAGGAATAAGTGAGCAGAGCTCACAAGTTACAAGTGAATTTGTAAAATATGTATTGAGAAGTTATATCTTGGTGGAAATCTCTTAGTGTCAAGTGGTTTTCCTGCATGATGTTTACTATAATCTTCCTCTTTTCCTCAAAAAAGCTATGCATTTACAGTGGCTGCAAAAGTCCATTATTTAACTTGTTTTCCTGTATCTGTGTGCATCATGTTCCTGTCTGCGTACATATTTGCATGTGTATGTTTGCCTGTGTATGGGTGTATGTGTGCACACACACTCACATGTACATATGTGCCTGTGGAGGACCAAAATTGATGTTAAGAATCCTCTTTCATGGCTCTTCTACCTTATTCAGTGAGGCAGGGTCTCTCAGTTGAACTCAGAGCTAGCCTTCATAGCCTTTGCTCTAGGGATTTCCATGTCTTCACCTTCCAAGCCTAGAATGACAAGCTGGCCACATTGCCCACTCTGAATTTACAAAGGTTCTGGATCTGCAAACTCCAGTCTTCATACTTGTATGGCAGCCATGTTGACTGCTAAGACTCCAATCTTCCCTTGTGTGGCAGGTGTGTTCACTGCTGAGACTCCAGTCTTCATATTTGTGTGGCAGGCATGTTGTCTGCTGAAACTCCAGTCTTTATACTTGTATGGCAGCCATGTTGACTGCTGAGACTCCAGTCTTCCCTTGTATGGCAGCCATGTTGATTGTTGAGACTCCAGTCTTCATACTTGTGTGGCAGGTGTGTTGACTGCTGAGCCATCTCCATGGTCCCAGTCCTTTCATTTTTCCTGGAAGCATCTAAATTACAACATACTTTCTATGACTCAGAAAATAGGAACACAATTCTAACAGACTAGTAACACATTAACACCACAGATGAACATCCCTAACTTCATTTACATGCCCATTAGCTAAACTAGTGTCATAAGGCTGTGTGTGTGTGTATACATGTGAGTACACATGTGTGTGCACCTGACACTGCTCATTTTGAGGTCAGATGACAAAACACCAGGGTTGATTTTCTACTTCCAGTCTGTGAGTTGTGGGGATGAAGAAGAGATGTTCAGGCTTGGAGTCAGTGAGCCTTACCTTCTGAACCATCTTACTGGCCCTATGAGGGTTGGTTTATTTTATTTTTTTGCCACTTACTCAATGATAGCATTTTAAAATGTTGGGTGTTTATAAGTCATAGCTGAAAATTACACATCTAGATAAATTTTGCTTAGTAGAGCTTTGATAGTCTTTCAACAATTTCTGGCTCCCAAATGTATTCTCTTTTTCTTATTTGCAACTCTATTTTCTATGTTTCAGTTTTTAGGTTGAGAGTTCTTTACATTATATGATAATATGCTTAGCTTTACCTAATATATTTTTTAGATTACAGTATTAATTATTATACTCTTTATGGACAATATAACACATTAAGATACCTATACCATAAGTCTATTGCCAAGTGTTGTTATCACTTTCTTATAAAAATATTATTCCTGATTTCAAGCCATATGTATTTTCTTTCTTCATTGGTTAATAGTTGTTGTAACCTTCTAAATGAGTGCTCCTAGAAATTGTGCAACTTTTGTGTTTACTGACAGACATGTTTCCTCAGCAAAGCCTTAAGCTGCTTCTAGATTAACTAGAAATTTTTGCATTATTTGATTTTTAAGGTGATTATATTATTTTTGGTAAGACATAGCACTATATTCATATTAAGAATGAGCAGAGTAATATAAAGTGTAATGGTATCTTTTACTGATACTTCAATACTTTTTTAACAGGATTGAAACCCCATAAATGTAAAGAGTGTGGGAAAGCCTTTGATAGAAACTCAGTCCTTATTCAACATCAAAGAATTCATACTGGAGAAAGACCCTACAAATGTGATGAATGTGGCAAATCTTTTAACTATTCTTCCAGCCTTAAACAGCACCAAAGGATTCATACTGGGGAGAAACCCTACAGATGTGATGTGTGTGGCAAAGCTTTTAACTGTTCTTCATATCTGGGTAAGCATCAAAGAATCCATACTGGAGAGAAACGCTACAGATGTGAAGAATGTGGCAAAGCTTTTACTAATTGTTCAGGGCTTATTGTTCACCGAAGAGTTCATACTGGAGAGAAACCCTACAAATGTGAAGAGTGTGGTAAGGCCTTTAGTGTTCGTACAACGCTCTCCAAACACCAGAGAATTCATACTGGAGAGAAACCTTACAAATGTGATGAATGTGGAAAGACTTTCAATGTACACTCCACACTTTCTAAACACCAGAGAATTCACACTGGAGAGAAACCCTACAAATGTGAAGAATGTGGCATGGCCTTTAATGTTCGCTGCATTCTTTCTAAGCACCAGCGAACCCATACTGGAGAAAAACCCTACAAATGTAAAGAATGTGGCAAAGCCTTTAACTGTTCTTCCAGCCTTCACCAACACCAACAAATTCATAGGGGAGAGAAACTCTATAAATGTGATGACTGTGGGCAGGCCTTTAGCTGTTCCTCATATCTGTATAAGCATCGTCGAATCCATACTGGCATGAAACCCTACAAATGCAAAGAATGTGGCAAGGCCTTTTACTGTTCTGTAAACCTTATTTACCACCAGAGAGTTCATACTGGAGAGAAACCATATAAATGTAATGAGTGTGGGAAAGCCTTTAGCATTTGCTCAACGTTTATGAAACACCAGCGAATACATAGTGGAGAAAAGCCCTACAAATGCAAAGAATGTGAGAAAGCCTTTAATAATTGTTATAATCTAATTCAACACCAAAGAATTCATACTGGAGAGAAACCCTACAAATGTAAAGACTGTGGCAAAGCCTTTAATTATACTTCAAGTCTTGCTCAACACGAAAGAATTCACACTGGAGAAAAACCTTACAAATGTGAAGAATGTGGCAAGGCTTTCAATTCTTCTTCAAATCTTAAACACCATTGGAGACTCCATACTGGTGAGAAGCCCTACAAATGTGAACAATGTGGGAAAGCCTTTAAAAATTGTTCAGGCTTTACTCGACACTATAGAATTCATACTAGAGAAAACCCAGATTAGCACAACCACTGTGGCAAAGCCTCCTGTAATCATTTACTGATAATTCGACACTAAAGAATTCATATAAAAGAGGAACCTTATAAATGAAAGGAACAAGGGAAGACCTTTAAAAACAGCTCAGCCCTTGCTCAATATCCTCATTACACAATGGAGAGATCTTGTAATGTGAAAAAAATGGATGCAATGAGCAATTTATACTCATGTAACATCAAATTTTTCATTTTTGAAAAACCCTACAAATGCAAGTAATAGGTGAAATGCTCATTT
Organism: Rattus rattus; assembly: GCF_011064425.1. NCBI lineage: Eukaryota > Metazoa > Chordata > Mammalia > Rodentia > Muridae > Rattus > Rattus rattus. Next base: position 199,552,089 of record NC_046155.1, read on the forward strand.
GCTGTGAGTGAATTATAATCAGACTGTGTACATGCAGAATGACTTGGGAAGGAACACTGTCATATATATAAAACTGAGAAAACCAAACTTTTACAGTAAAATGCAATGTGTAGGTGATGTTGCAAGACTTTACCCATCACATAGATCTTAAGAGATATTCAGGAATGATCATAAGAGACAAATTCTAGGAGCTGTATAGAATTTAGCAAAGCAACAAATACTGCTTATAATTAGTAGGGAAATGTTTGATATAATATAACTCATTACACTCTTTAAGATCATGCAGATAAGTTTGTGAGGACATCAATGTGTTATAAATCCAAATTGTAAGCTCAATTTTGAAGAGTGAAAAGATCACAACAACTAGTGATTTTATCAGAAGATCAAGACTGAGTCCTGAGGTTTCAGAGTCTGTTTTTCCCCCCAAAGACCACAGATACATTATTGGAATATGAAGTTTAGTAACTTTTGTAAATAAAAATAAGCTGTTCTTAATGTATTGTCAGTGTCATGTTTAGTATTGCATTCTTTTTTTTTTACTAAATTTTACATAGTTTTTATTTTATTTTATTTTATTTTATTTTACTGAGATAGAAAAACTACCTTAGTGAGGCATGAAGGCTAATATTGGCTGTCCATCTGACACACCTAGGAAGGGGGCACCTCAGTTGCATAATTGTCTACCAGATTGACCTGTGAGTGTGACTGTTACATTTTCTTGAATGCAGTTGATATAGAAGGGTCCAGTCCACTGTGGGGAACAGCATCCCTAGGCTGTGGACCTGGGCTGTATAAGAAAGATACCTGAAAACGAGACCAGGAATGAACCAGCAAGTAGCATTCCTCCAGGATCTTTTCTCAGGTTTCTGCCTTAAGTACCTGCCTTGGATTCCTTCAGTAGTGGACTATAATGTATAAGACAAAATAGACCCTTTCTTCCCCAAGTAGTTTTTGGGTCATGGGATTTATCAAAGCAAAGAAAGAAATCAGAACATAAAGGACCTAGGTAACATTTTAATTGTACACTACCAGGGATATATGGGATGTTTAGTCTGTTCCCAATGTTGCTGTGCTATGCCTAATTTATAACATCTTTTATGTTATATCATTATTTATCCACTTATAATTACTTTTATATCATGTATTTTATAGAAATAAAGTGATGCCCTTTTGACTCTTGTATTTTACATCGAATTCTAACAAAAATTTACTGTAGAACTTCTTCAGCCTTACAGTGCACATTTCTGGTAGTCATTCACATTGGCTGAAATACTCAATTATAACATGATGAATGTTAGTTAGCTCTGAGAGAACTCTTGAATGTATTTTCAGAAGAAAGTTGAGAACTGCTGAAGTAGAAGGTAATTCTGATATAATTGACTCCTTGTTATCCAATGGTCAACCATACATCCTGAAACACACACACACACACACACACACACCTGATCTTCATAGAACTTTGATAAATGATTGCTTTTCAATTTTGATGCTAATTCTAATATTATTGTATTCATTTATCACATAATACATTATTTATTAAAGTACATGAAGTTTTTTTTACCATTTATATGCTTTGTAATATTATTTAATGATTTTCAGAAATGATTTTCATATTTTAGTGCCATAGTGAACATTGTAAGACACATTCATTTATTATTTCATCCCATATAAAACTTCCTCCTTTTTATTTGGTAACATGCATCATAATGTTTGATGTTTATAAGATGCTATGTAGAGGTGAATGCTTGGAAAGCCTTATACATATTATTATTAGAAACAACAGAAACAAAATAATCTTGCATAGCAGGTAGAAAAACTCAATGAGATTCTTGCTTATTTGGGAAAGTATGTGATGAAAAACTGGTGTAAGCTCTGCATATGAAGATGACTGTGCTGTCATTCCAAAGAAAACACCAAGCTTAGGAAGGGACTTCATTTCCTACTTATCATGATATTTTTGGCTATTCATCCTAACCTCTAGCTGCATGTGTAGCAGCCATTGTCCATTAGAACCAATGTTCCAGCTCTTCTTTCTTCTCCCCACTCAACTTCATCTTATCAAAAACTGAAATTTCTGTAGCACTTGGGTAGTTTTATTTAGGTATTCATGGGATTCTTCATTTTCAGAGCTTATTCCTAATTGACTCAGAGTCACTAGTTGTATTTGTGTAGTGGTGAGTTTTTGTTACACCGCTTGTGTTCCCAGCGGATCACATGTGTGTAGCCACCCAGGAGCTATGTTTGTATCCGAGCATGAAAGATACACACATTATCTTATTTTTAAAATGTGTTGGCTACTCCAAAGGCTGGACAGTCCTAAACCTTCCCCCACTATCCCAGGCCCAGTCTCCAGCATATACGCTGTATGGTTTCAATACATTTCTCAATTATGTAATCGATAAAAGTAGCAAATCTAGCTCCTCATACAATTATGATTTTTCATGGTAAGAACATTTAGGCCCCTTTAGGCTACTGTGTTATGGATTGCAAATTATTATTAGCGGACAGTATCTTGTAGTGATAGTGCTTCCTCTGTGTGTGTGTGTGTGTGGTGTGTGTGTGTGTATGTGTGCGCGCGCGCGTGTGTTTTGGAGGTTTCTGGGTGTCCCACATGGGGTACAACAACAAAGACAGAGACATCTATAAGGCTGTTGCATGGGGCAGTTCCTCAGCTATCTATCTAGCTCCACCTGGCCTCCCTGCCCTGCTCTTCTCTGCTTCCATTCCTCTGCCCCAGCTCCAGTGGCCAGCTCTTTATTCATCAAAAGCCACATTCCTTTCTCATACAAAAACAAACAAACAACTACTAGCACAGCAGGAGAGGTTTCACAGTTTACTCATTCTGAAGCAATTAGCAGCAGGACTGTCCTGTTCTGTCCATGAGGTAGGTGAGTTAGTGTTACCTTCTGGACAGATTAGAGGAAATGTGACCTTCCGTGACCTCCCCATGGCAACTTGCTTATTAACATGATAATCTCAGAGGATCCTCCTTTGGGGCAGGAAGTGACAAATATTTACATGTAAGAAGCAGGTCTTGTTGCTGATAGTAAAGACCTCATATCCTGACAGTGCTGGATGCTGCCTGCAGAAGTATTAGCAACTGTGGATGTAGAGACTAGCTTTATAGCCAATACATGAAGATCTGTGGGAATAGCTCACCTCCCAAATCCAGGCATGTTGGTGCAGAAACAAAGGCAGACCACAGGCATAAGGCAAAGGAATCTAAGAGACAGAATATCCTGTCTCAGAGGAAGTAGGCTTAGAGTTCTAGCAGAGACAAGAGGCAGTAGGAGCCAGTAACGTTTCTCTAACTTGAGAACCAAACAGGTAAGGTGCCCTCTGGTACAGAAATCACCACCCCACATCCCCTAGCTCCAGTGAAGTTGGGCCCTGGCCCCCATGGCTGGTTAGCTGTCCTGTTTGCTAAGGTCTCAGAAAGGTAAAGAAGTACAGAATGGAAGCTCCACTCCAGCCACCGCTGCAGCTCTTGCTCAGGAGGCTCCTGGAGCCAACACAGGTGGACGTGTCCTGCCTCCCTTACCTCAGGATGTGAGCACAAGAAAGCATCACTAGTCCAGAATGCTCACCTTGCACTGGGTTCCTTTAAGGTAACTGGACACTTAGTAAACACCCAAGGAATCCTCTTGACCTCATGAGTACAAGCAAGTGAGAAAAGTAAATGCATACTGGCAATACTTTAACAGGAGCTCTTGTTTCAATAACACCACGACGAATAGTAAGATTCAAAACAGTGTCAAGTGTGCCAAAGTTGAAAGGCCACTGGATATGGGGCTGAACAAATATTTTGTAAGTTTGTGAGAATTTTGGTGCCATCTCAAACAGGACATTATCAGTGAGTGTGAGAATCAAAGAGGAATCAACTGGGAGTTAAAAGAAATTAATGAATCGTAAGATAATTCTCTTTCCCACATTAGTGTATTGCTTCCTTATTTAAAAATACAACTGAGACACCTCCCAGACCTGAAGGGACCCAGTCAAATAGCTCCTGCACTCAAATCCCGTGGGAGGGAGAGCTAGATCTTCGGGGGGGGGGGCGGCAGACATGCATGGGAAGGCAGAGGAGACTACATTTCTGATGCTAGAGGAAAACACCTAGCGCCATCTGGGGCCTCTGTGCACAGGGTCCCAAGCGAAGGCAGGGCAGGCCCTTCTGGTTGCTGCCCTCACAGAGGGCTGAAACCCGGATCTGAGAAGCAACTCAAAGCCTGAGACCAGAAGTAAGACCAACTTTTCTGCTCCAAGTGACCTGCCTGGTGGCTCAGGACTCACAAAGGCAAAATTCCTCTGGAACCAGGCATTTCCGGTTTCTAGCTGGGGCCCAAACCTTGCTGATCCCGGCCCACAGCTCCCCGCTCCCAAACCCTGTGGGAGAGAGAGCTCACCGCCCAGACAGGTGGGCACTCCTGAAACTGCAGGGCAGGAGAGACTGCTAGTGCTGCCCACCCCTGCCCACATCCCTGGCCCAATAGGAAACCTTATAGGGCCCCTGGGAACAGGAAGATAGGGGCTCTCATTGCTGCTGTCCAGACACTGCCTGGATCTGAAGGGACCCAGTCAAACAGCTCCCTGAACCCAAATCCCATGGGAGGGAGAGCTAGACCATCAGAGGGGCAGACACGCCTGGGAAGCCAGAGGAGACTACTCTCTGCCCACATTTCTAAAGCTAGACGAAAACGCCTAGCACTGTCTGGGCCCCCTGTGCACAGGGTCCTGAGCGAAGGCAGGGCAGGCCCTTCTGATTGCTGCCCACAAGCAGAGGTGAAACCTGTATCTGAGAAGCGATTCCAGGCCCGAGACTAGAGGCAAGACCAACTTTTCTGCTCCAAGTGACCTTCCTGGTGGACTCAGTACACATGCCCACAGGAACACCTGAAGACCAGTAGACAGGAAAGACTACATGCTTGAAAGCAGAACACTCTGTTCCCATAACGGGCTAAAGGAGAACAGGAAAACAGGTCTACAGCACTCCTGAAACACAGGCCTATAGGACGGTCTAACCACTATCAGAAATAGCAAAATAAGGTAACACCAGAGACATTGTGATGGCAAGAGGCAAGCACAGGAGTCCAAGCAACAGAAACCAAGACTACATGGCATCATTGGAGCCCAATTCTCCCACCAAGGCAAATATTGAAACACACCAGAAAAGCCAGATCTAGATTTAAAATCACATTTGATCATGATGATGGAGGACTTCAAGAAAGACATAAAGAACTCCCTTAGAGAAATGCAGGAAAACACAAATAAACAAGCAGAAGCCTAGAGAGAGGAAATGCAAAAATCCCTGAAAGAATCAATCAAACAGGGGAAGGAATTAAAAATGGAGATAGAAGCAATAAAGAAAGCACAAAGGGAGACAACCCTGAATATAGAAAACCAAAGGAAGAGACAAGGAGCCGTAGATACAAGCATCAAAAACAGAATACAAGAGATAGAAGAGAGAATCTCAGGAGCAGAAGGTTCCATAGAAATCATCTACACACCTGTCAAAGATAATGTAAAACAGAAAAAGCTACTGGCCCAAAACATACAGGAAATCCAGGACTCAATGAGAAGATCAAACCTAATGATAATAGGTATAGAAGAGAGTAAAGACTCCCAACTCAAAGGAGTAAATATCGTCAACAAAATCATAGAAGAAAACTTCCCTAACCTAAAGAAAGGGATGCCCATAAACATACAAGACACCTACAGAACTACACATAGATTGGACCAGAAAAGAAACTCCTCCTGTCACATAATAGTCAAAACACCAAATGCACAAAACAAAGAAAGAATATTAAAAGCAGTAAGGGAAAAAGGTCAAGTAACATATAAAGGCAGACCTATCAGAATTACACCAGACTAATCACCAGAGACTATGAAAGCCACAAGATCCTGGACAGATGTCATATATACACTAAGAGAGCACAAATGCCAACCCAGGTTACTGTATCCAGCAAAGCTCTCAATTAACATGGATGGAGAAACCTAGATATTCCATGACAAAACCAAATTTACACAATATCTTTCTACAAATCCAGACTTGCAAAAGATAATAAATGGTAAAGCCCAACAAAAGGAGGCAAGCTATACCCTAGACAAAGCAAGAAACTAATCGTTTTGCAACAAAACAAAGAGAAGACAAGCACAAACATAATCTCCCATCCAAACACGAATATAAGAGGAAGCAACAATCACTATTCCTTAATATCTCTCAACATCAATGGACTCTATTCCTCAATAAAAAGACACAGGTTAACAATCTGGATACGCAATGAGGACCCAATATATTGCTACCTACAGGAAACACACCTCAGAAACAAAGACAGACACTACCTCAGAGTAAAAGACTAGAAAACAACTTTCCAAGCATATGGTCTGAAGAAGCAAGTTGGAGTAGCCATTCTAATATCAAATAAAATCAATTTTCAACCAAAAGTCATCAAAAAAGATAAGGAAGGACACTTCATTTTCATCAAAGGAAAAATCCACCAAGATGAACTCTCAATCCTAAATATCTATGCTCCAAATACATAAAAGAAACCTTACTAAAGCTCAAAGCACACATTGCACCTCACACAATAGTATAATGGACAGATCATGGAAACAAAAATTAAACAGAGACATAGATAGACTAAGAGAAGTCATGAACCAAATGGATTGAACTGATAATTATAGAACATTTTATCCTAAAACAAAAGGATATACCTTTTTCTCACCACCTAATGGTATTTTCTCAAACATTGACCATATAATCGGTTATAAAACAGGCCTCAAAATACACAGAAAGATAGAAATAATCCCATGTGTCCTATCAGACCACCACAGGCTAAAGCTGGTCTTCAATAACAGTAAGGAAAGAATGCACACATATACGTGGAAGTTGAATAATGCTCTACTCAATGATAACCTGGTCAACGAAGAAATAAAGAAAGGAATTAAAGACTTCTTAGAATTTAATGAAAATGAAGGGACAAAATACCCAAACTTATGGGACACAATGAAAGCTGTGCTAAGAGGAAAACTCATAGCTCTGAGTGCCTGCAGAAAGAAACAGGAAAGAGCATATGTCAGCAGCTTGACAGCACACCTAAAAGCTCTAGAACAAAAAGGAGCAAACACACCCAGGAGGAGTAGAAGGCAGGAAATAATCAAACTCAGAGCTGAAATCAACCAAGTAGAAACAAAAGGGACCATACAAAGAATCAACAAAACCTAAAGTTGGTTCTTTGAGAAAATCAACAAGATAGATAAACCCTTAGCCAGACTAACGAGAGGACACAGAGAGTGTGTCCAAATTAACACAATCAGAAATGAAAAGGGAAACATAACTACAGAATCAGAGGAAATTGAAAAAAATCATCAGATCCTACTACAAAAGCCTATATTCGACAAACTTGAACATCTGGAGGAAATGGACAATTTCCTAGACAGATACCAGGTACCGAAGTTAAATCAGGTACAAATAAACCATTTAAACAACCTCATAACTCCTAAGGAAATAGAAGCAGTCATTAAAAGTCTCCCAACCAAAAAGACCCCAGGTCCAGATGGTCTCAGTGCAGAATTCTATCAGACCTTCATAGAAGACCTCATATCAATACTATCCAAACAATTCCACGAAATTGAAACAGGTCGAGCACTACCGAATTCCTTCCATGAGGCCACAAATACTCCTATACCTAAACCACACGAAGACCCAACAAAGAAAGAGAACTTCAGACCAATTTCCCTTATGAATATTGAGGCAAAAATACTCAATAAAATTCTTGCAAACTGAATCCAAGAGAACATCAAAACAATCATCCATCATGATCTACATGATCTACATGATCTACGCTTCATTCCGGGGATGTAGAGATGTTAATATACGGAAAATGTAATCCACTATATAAACAAACTGAAAGATAAAAACCACATGATCATTTCATTAGATGCTGAGAAAGAATTTGACAAAATTCAACACCCCTTCATGATAAAAGTCCTGGAAAGAACAGGAATTCAAGGCCCTTACCTAAACACAGTAAAAGCCATATAGAGCAAACCAGTAGCTAACATTAAACTAAATGGAGAGAAACTTGAAGCAATCCCACTAAAATCAGGGACTAGACAAGGCTGCCCACTCTCTCCCTACTTATTAAATATAGTTCTTGAAGTTCTAGCCAGAGCAATCAGACAACAAAAGGAGATCAAAGGGATACAGATTGGAAAAGAAGAAGTCAAAATATCACTATTTGCAGATGATATGATAGTATATTTAAGTGATCCCAGAAGTTCCACCAGAGAACTACTAAACCTGATAAACATCTTCAGGAAAGTGGCTGTGTATAAAATTAACTCAAATAAATCAGTAGCCTTCCTCTACACAAAAGAGAAACAAGCCGAGAAGGAAATTAGGGAAACAACGCCCTTCATAATAGTCCCAAATGATATAAAATACCTCGGTGTGACTTTTACCGAGCAAGTGAAAGATCTGTATGATAAGAACTTCAAGCCTCTTTAAAAAGAAATTGAAGAAGATCTCAGAAGATGGTAAGATCTCCCATGCTCATGGATTGGCAGGATTAATATAGTACAAATGGCCATTTTACCAAAAGCAATCTACAGATTCAATGCAATTCCCATCAAAATTCCAACTCAATTCTTCAGAGAGTTAGACAGAACAATTTGAAAATTCATCAGGAATAACAAAACACCCAGGAGAGCTAAAACTATCCTCAACAATAAAAGGACTTCAGGGGGAATCAGTATCCCTGAACTCAAGCAGTATTACAGAGCAGTAGTGATAAAAACTGCATGGTATTGGTACAGAGACAGACAGATAGACCAGTGGAATAGAATTGAAGACCCAGAAATGAACCCACACATCCATGGTCACTTGATTTTTGACAAAGGAGCCAAAACTATTCAATGGAAAAAAGATAGCATTTTCAGCAAATGGTGGTGGTTCAAGTGGAGGTCAGCATGTAGAAGAATGCAGATCGATCCATTCTTTTCACCCTGTACAAAGCTTAAGTCCAAGTGGATCATGGACCTCCACATCAAACCAGGTACACTCAAACTAATACAAGAAAAAGTGGGGAAGCATCTCGAACACATGGGCACTGGAAAAAATTTCCTGAACAAAACACCAATGGCTTATGCTCTAAGATCAAGAATTGACAAATGGGGTCTCATGAAACTGCAAAGCTTCTGTAAGGCAAAGGACACTGTTGTTAAGACAAAATGGCAACCAACAGATTGGAAAAAGATCTTTACCAATCCTACAACTGATAGAGGGCTTATATCCGAAATATACAGAGAACTGAAGAAGTTAGACTACAGGGAGACAAATAAACCTATTAAAAAATGGGGTTCAGAGCTAAACAAAGAATGGCTGAGAAACACCTAAAGAAATGTTCAACATCTTTAGTCATAAGGGAAATGCAAATCAAAACAACCCTGAGATTCTACCTCACACCAGTCAGAATGGCTAAGATCAAAAACTCAGGTGACAGCTGATGCTGGCGAGGATGTGGAGAAAGAGGAACACTCCTCCATTGTTGGTGGGATTTCAAACTGGTACAACCATTCTCGAAATCAGTCTGGAGGTTCCTCAGAAAATTGGACATTGAACTACCTGAGGATCCAACTATACCTCTCTTGGACATATATCCAAAAGATGCCCCAACATATAACAAAGACACGTGCTCCACTATGTTCATAGCAGCCTTATTTATAATAGCCAGAAGCTGGAAAGAACCCAGATGCCCTTCAACAGAGGAATGGATACAGAAAATGTGGTACATCTACACAATGGAATACTACTCTGCTATCAAAAACAATGACTTTATGAAATTCATAGGCAAGTGGATGGAACTGGAAAATATCATCCTGAGTGAGGTAAGCCGATCACAGAAAGACATACATGGTATGCGCTCATTGATAAGTGGCTATTAGCCCAAATGCTTGAATTACCTTAGATGCCTAGAACAAATGAAACTCAAGACGGATGATCAAAATGTGAATGCTTCACTCCTTTTTTAAAAGGGGAACAAGAATACCCTTAGGAGGGAATAGGAAGGCAAAGTTTAGAACAGAGGCAGAAGGAAACTGCCCCACATGTGGCCCATACATATATAGCCACCAAACTAGATAAGATGGATGAACCAAAGAAGTGCAGGACGACAAGAACCAGATGTAAATCTCTCCTGAGAGACACAGCCAGAATACAGCAAATACATAGGCGAATGCCAGCAGCAAACCACTGACTGAATTGAGAACAGGACCCCGGTTGAAGGAATCAGAGAAAGGTCTGAAAGAGCTTGAAGAGGCTTGAGACCCCATACGAACAACAATGCCACTCAACCAGAGCTTCCAGGGATTAAGCCACTACCCAGAGACTATACATGGACTGACCCTGGGGTCCAACTGCATAGATAGCAATGAATAGCCTACTAAGGGCACCAGTGGAAGGGGAAGCCCTTGGTCCTGCCGAGACTGAAGCCCCAGTGAACGTGATTGTTGGGGGAAGGGAGGTAATGGGGGGAGGATGGGGAGGGGAACACCCATATAGAAGAGGAGGGGCATGGCTTAGGGGGATGTTGGCCCTGAAACCGGGAAAGGGAATAACATTCGAAATGTAAATAATACCCGTTAATAAAGATGGAGAAAAAAAAATACAACTGAGCCAGCGTGATTTTTTTAAGTAAGATTAAAATTACACCATATGGTCCAGGAATTACTTGTACTCCTAATATTTCTGTTTCTTTTTTTTCTTTTTTTTTTTTTTTTTTTTTTTCGGAGCTGGGGACCGAACCCAGAGCCTTATGCTTGCTAGGCAAGCGCCCACCACTGAGCTAAATCCCCATTTCTGTTAAGACTCGACTCATTCACTTAATCTCCTGTTGTGGATCCGCGGATGAAAACCAGCCTGACTCCCCAAGACTGTGCTACAGACTCTGCTTCTTTCCATCTACTCTCTACCTTGGGTTGCCAGAGACAAATTCAAGAATCAGAGGAATCACCCTAGCAGGTGCAATACTTGGGTTCCAGGCATTCCTTCGCATAGACTTCTGGGGAATGTAGTCTGGAAACCGGGGCATCACAGGGAGTCAACCAGGAAATCCCCACCAGGCTTTTGCTCAACACATGCCGGTCTCCCCTTAAGTTCTGCAAGAGTCCTGTGTGGCTGTGTATTTCCGTTGTCTGTGACATGGAGGTTGGTCCTGGAAACAGCACAGCCTGGGGCTGTGTTCCGGGAACAGGTTCTGTCTCAGAGGGAGCGAACCTGAGCTGGGTGGGAGGGCAAGGAGGTTGCTGCTTGGACTTGCTGGACCGAAGTGGCTGGGACATGTGAGGTTGTAGATCAGGGTAACTGGAATTGTACCCTAGGTAATGGTTTCCTTAGGACACCGCGTGCAGCCCGAGTTCGCCCTGTACTTCTGGCACACCAGAGCAGCCTGCAATCCCAGGAGTGGATAACAAGTGCAAGGGTCAGGACTTCATCTGTCTCTGAGGTGGTTCAGGAGTTCATGTAACAACTTTACCAGGGAGCATCCTTCACTAGCTGCTGCTCCATTCTCACTTGGATGCAGATTCCTCGATATCTTTAGAGAAAATGGCTTTCTTGTTCCTCCTGTACTCTGTAACTGGCTGATTGTAGTGGTCTTGGGGTCTGATTGTGTTCATTTTCTGTGTCAGTGAAAGAACTAAGTTAGGGTAAATCCCAGGTGCAACGGGTAGCAGGTGGCAAATTCTTGAATATAGGAGACTAATGAGCCAGAATGAACTGCTATAAAAAGGTTTTGACCAGGAGTGAGAGCATACACATGCGCCAGAGAGATCTTCTTGTGGGGAATCTGAACCCTGTTTCACCTTGAGGACTGGAGTAAAAGGTCCTCCTTACCTAATTTAGGGTTGAGTAATTATTAAAAAAAAAAAAAAAAAAGAATGTGTGCTTGACCCACAATGGTTATGTCAGCATGTCACATTGTTTTGCTTTTTGTTTTTGATTTTTTTCAAGACAGAATTTCTCTTGGCGGTCGTGGAACTAACTTTGTATACCATACTAACCTGGATCTCGCAGAGATACCCCTGACTCTGCCTCTCTAGTTTTGGGACTGAAGGCATGCACCATGACACCCAGAGTGTCAACATGTTCTCATCACACATTGAAATCGTTGAGAGATTTTTAAATTAAAGATACAGAATCGTAACTTATAGAAGAAGGAGATAAAATAGTTTTTTATTATGGACCAGTGATGTGAGAAAGCCAAGGCTCAGGGATATCCTGAGCAATGGATGCTCTGGAACAGTGGAGTAGAGAGAAGCTTGCAGTCCTGTTGCCCTGAGTGCTGGAGGTGTGTAAGGATTATGCAGGGTACATCTTAGAATCTGAGAAGATAGTGTTTGGGATGAGCATAGCAATACTTAGACAATCTAAAGCTTACCCATGCAATTATTTAAAAATACCCCATTAATTCATAAACTGCTAATATTTTCATGTATCAATAAAAAGAAAAGGGAATGTATGATTATTCTTGTAGGTCATTCTTGGACATTACTCAAAGAGATGTAAAAATATATATATTCTATAACTAGAAATTTTTGAAATATAGAACAACATAGCAAACTTGTTGCTCAACTATAGCACACTGGTACATAGTGGCATATGTGCAAAACACACTTTAGGAATTCCACAAACATCATTCAGTACCCATCAGAGAAAGGACAGAGAGGGAACCTGCCTAAAGAGCACAGAGGCTTCTGCTCTATTTTAAATCTCTGTGTGGTTAGTCCTAAGCATGCTGATTTTCCCATATGTTCAGATACTTAAATGACATTAGTCTCTGAGTTCTTCATTTACAGTTCTACCCGTTGACTCCTCCATCCCCTGTCACTTGTCACCATGCTTTGTGTCACACTGCTGAACTCTGGACAAATTCAGAAACCCAGACAACAGCCAGAGCCACCTCATCAGAGTCTGATGCATTTTTATTTCATTTCACATTCATGACTCTGCATGTTCAGGGGTGACAGTACCTTCTCCCTCACCAGGACTTCCTCCTCTGAGAAATGTTTACATGTGCGGTGTTCAATCCAAGCATATGGCAGTAAATGCATGTTCTGTGGATGCACTCATTTTACATTTCACCTGTCTTCAATGTATAGACTCCACATGGTCTCATAGCATCTTTTGCCTTGTTTTACCTTGAAGATGGGTCCATTGTGAGGTCACGTGAGCACCTTTGACGTGTCTGAGGAATGTTACTCAGTGATATAAGAAGCACTTCTAGCTCTCTTTCATCCTTACACAGAATCTAGGTTTGTGTCCACAGCACATGATGCCTGTGTTAAGGTTTGCATCACTGTAATAAAGACCACAAGGAAAGACGGCTTGGAGAAGAAAGGGTTCATTTCAGCTTACAACTTGAAGTAACAGTCCATCACTGAGGGAAGTCAAGGCAAGAACCTGGAGACTGGAACTGGAGCAGAGGCCACAGAGGAATGTTGCTCTCTGGTTTGCTGTCCATGGCTTCCTCGGCCTGCTTTTCTATACTTCCCCAGTGGGGTCCCACCCATAATGTGCTGTGGGTATCTCATTATCAACACTAATTAGGAAAATGCCATAGGCTTGGCTATAAGACAATCTCATGGAGGCATTTCTTTCACACAGTGCCTCTCTCTCTCTAGTGTGAAGTTGACTGGAGAACTGTCCAGCATAGTCCATCTTAAGACTAAAGAACATATCTCAAAAAAAAATTTTGAAGTCAATTTGAAGTTTACTTAATATGTAATAATATTCAAAATCAGACGTATTTTTTTAAAAAAAAAAAACCTAACTAATGAAACACTTGTATGGAGGACACACCTATGATCAAATAGTACACTTACCCTTCTTTGCAACATAGACCTATCAGAGTAAATGGCATGCTAGCCTCATCACGGGATAAGGATGCATGAGGAATAGGACTTGCCAGCATCTGCTGCTCCTGACTCCCTCTGGCCTGTAAGCCACTGTAAGGAACTCCTACTCCTTATGTGCAAGGAAAATGAATTAATTACTCCTGTTTCAAAAGACAGGGGGATGGATCTTCTCATGCTGAGGTGGTTCTTAGACTTAGCACCAACTGTCTTAAAGTCTCAAATGGAAGCACTCATTGAAATTATTCTCATTCAATGTCTCTTGATCTGATAATTGAGGATACAGTATACAGGGAACACACTGCCACGGTACCGAGAACTGGGGATAGGCCTGTGAGGTTTAAGAAAAAACACATTCGTGTTATGAGAATGCCAACGTTTTTACTGAGGTTCACAAAATATATATATCCCAAGTTCACTGGGTGAAGAAGTCCAGGAAGCACAGTGAAAAACATGCTTACGCCCTCAGGAACAAAGAAACAGGAACAGAAAACAGGAATCAATTTAACAGTGTTACAACTCAGGTACACCACCCAGGGCAAACAGAAAGGTCAGGGCGTTCCTTCCTTAGGAACAAAGGCTTCCACATGCATCAGCAAGGCTCACCAGGGGTCAAACACTGATGGGGGCCCAGGAGCGTCTGACACCTCATTAACAACACTGCCACCCAAATGGTATGGGAACTAGATGATAGTTCAAATGGCCATGCTTTGATTTCTCTTCCTCCTAACAAAGCTAATGCCTGATTCTGTAAGCAGTCCTTAGCACAGTGTGAAACAGTATATGACAGAGGCTCTACCACAGGGCCAGTTAGCACAGCAGGCTGAACTGTGGGAATTCCCTTCAACGAAGGTACATGTGCCACATGTGGACCCACCACAGCCAGGTAAAGGGAAGCAATATGGCCTAAGGAGAGGAGATGTGAACTGTGAAAGCCCACCCAGAGCAGTCTCTCTGAGTCATATTTCAGAGACAACTGGACTGGCTCCTCAGCCCTGCTCCTGTTATAGACCTGAGAGCCTATGCACACATGGAGGAAGCTTGCAGAATTCAACAGGAGAACTTGGAAGTAGGGACCATAGGATCTCTTCCTCCCATGAGACTTATGGTAATATTAGCCATAATGTTACCTATAAGACTATGTCTAATAAAAACTCTGACATTTTACTAGCTCTGATGTGTCTGGACACAACAGGTTAATAAATGTTCTGGTATCTTTAATGGATTATGATGAATTAATATTACCTGTGCACATACTGTTAAACTGTTATGCTTTGAATGACAAGATGCCCCCCAACACACGCACCTCAATCTGGACCAGACAAATATACCCACCTATTTCCTTGGAGGACCAGAAGGACTATGCTGGATTTTGGTGTCAGGAAATACATTGGTCATTTCAATTGATTGGAGAACTCCTTCCATGGGTCCTGTAAGAGTAAACATGTTGACTAGAGAAGCAATGGTTAATCACCTTATGTCATTTCTGTAGATGCTGAACGAGTGATTGAACAATCTGCTTAATGTATGCTGTCTCAACTGTTGTTTTGTGCCCTGTTTTGTCCCTTTCCCAAGCAGACAACTACTAATACCAAAGCCAGGCCAGGGGCATAAAATTTCAAAAGTTTCTCTTCCATTGCTTCAAACTACTTTCTTTATGTTGTAAAACAGTAGATCTTCCAATGCTGCAGGTAAGGCTCCATGACAATATTTTCTCAGCAGGAATGGCTAGCTTGGGTGAACAGTTCAGTTACTTCCCTTTTACTGTTTCTGTGCCTCAGAAAATTGCACACTTTCTAACATGCCTAGGTGTGAAACCATTGTAAGACCGTAACCTCACACAAGTCTCTTCATATGTCCTTCATGTTAATGAAAGTCACTTCATCTGAGTTCTTTGTGAGTGACAAAGATATCCTCTAAAGGTTTTTTTTTAATCACACACTCAGTAATAAGGATTTAAAAAGCATGCCATTATGAAGCAAAGAAGTGCAGGCCGACAGGAGCCGGATGTAGATCTCTCCTGAGAGACACAGCCAGAATACAGCAAATACAGAGGCGAATGCCAGCAGCAAACCACTGAACTGAGAATAGGACCCCCGTTGAAGGATTCAGAGAAAGGACTGGAAGAGCTTGAAGGGGTTCGAGACCCCATATGAACAACAATGCCAACGAACCAGAGCTTCCAGGGACTAAGCCACTACCCAAAGACTATACATGGACTGACCCTGGGCTCCAACCTCATAGGTAGCAATGAATATCCTAGTAAGAGCACCAGTGGAAGGGGAAGCCCTGGGTCCTGCCAAGACTGAACCCCCAGTGAATGTGATTTTGGGGGGGAGGGCGGTAATGGGGGGAGAATGGGGAGGGGAACACCCATATAGAAGGAGAGGGGGAGGGGTTAGGGGGATGTTGGCCTGGAAACCGGGAAAGGGAATAACACTCGAAATGTAAATAAGAAATACTCAAGTTAATAAAAATAAAAATTAAAAAAAGCATGCCATTTGTGGATATATAGTCAAAGATCGAAACTGTCTGCAACTAGGAGGATATGCTTAACAGCTCACCAATAAGCTTTCAGAATTTTGTGGATCTAAAGTTTTCTTTCTACTTTGCAATTTTATATTCTGTATTGCTACATGGAAGTATGCATTGCCTATAGTTATTTGTTTAAAGTAATGCATCTCTGTGGGTCGGTAAAGCACATCAATAAAAACACATAAGGAGGGGTTGGGGATTTAGCTCAGTGGTAGAGCGCTTGCCTAGGAAGTGCAAGGCCCTGGGTTCGGTCCCTAGCTCTGAAAAAAAAAAAAAAACATAAGGGCAGTGCAAGATCACTGAACTCTGCTTCTATGGATTTCCACTTCACAGAAAATAGAAGTCTCTAGTTTTTATGTTTTATACATTGTCTCTCTCCAGTCAGTGCTCAGGGGTTGTTTAATCTTATAAATGAATAAATCTTATAAATATGCTGCGGTGCTGAAAGGTTGGTGGAGACAGGTTGAATCCTCGGGTGGCCCTGAAAGGGATGGCAGATACATTCCCATTCTCTGAGAATATCAGGGTGTCACATAGCTGTGCACCCTAGGTTTGAGACAGACGACTCATGTGGAGCAATGCCCCAAGCCCCTCCTTCACAGGTGAGGACATGACCACAAGTCATGTAGGCTCAAGACAGATCAGTCACAGAAACAGGACCATATCCCTGAATATGTAGATGAGGTCTTCCCAAGTTCTCAGGACAAACCAATAGGAAGTACCTGCTGTCAGACACTGACCCATCCAAAAAACTATTTAACTACTGTGTTCAGAATTAAAGGTATGCAGGAATTATTCCATTGTCTGAGAGCTTCTGTCATAAGAACTGTAAGGCAGCTGCTTGTGAAGAGATCAGCTCTCCCAAAATCGAAATCGCTGCCAGAAGCTCCCCTGCTCTCACTGGCTAGTCAGTCTCCTGCTGGCTTAGCCTGGCCCAAGCAACCAAAGCTGCAGCACCTAGCTGGGCGAGAGATCTCTATAGGAGAGCACCCCAGCGCTGGGAACCCTACAATATGTTATTTTTATCACTGGGGTATGGCAGCTCACTCCATTAACCCCAGCACTTGGTAGGTAGAGGTTCTCTGAACTTGAAGCCAGCCTTGTTTACATAGCCAAGGGTAGTCAGGACTACTCAGACAAACCTGGTTTCAAAAACCAACAACAAAGAAACAAAGATTAGGTAATTTTGTCATCTTTATTGACAGAGATGCAAAACTTCTGTTATTCCCATGGGAAATTTAAGATTTATCATAACTTCACATCTTTCAGATAAATATTTTCTTTTCAGCAAAAGAAAACAAAATACCATCTTGAGTTGTTAAGATATATTATCTAGTCTTTTGGAAAGTCTACTTCTATGCTGTGTACCTTTTGTATCTTCAAAACTGAATATGAAAGTTGTATATTTCAGTGTTCATCCAATCTCATATAAGCACAATGAACATTTTCTTCAGGCTTGGCTATTTTATAATTTCATGGTTATCTGGCCATATAATAACTATATTGCTTGATGGACATATTTCTGTTAGAAAACTGCCCTTACAACTTGCTTAGCTATTTGTCTTTGAATAATATGCCACGATTTCCATGTTCTATTTGGTTGTCCAGTAGAAGTATAGATTATTTCTACCTACTCTATTCTGTTAATTATCCTCTGTGCCTACAGGTATGGAAATATACTGCAGAATTTTATTTATGATTAAATATGTATACATTAATGTTTTCATTTTAAAATTAAGCATTGTAAATATAGAGAATATTCCTTAATTCTTGTTCATATCTCAACTTTAAGTCAACAGAAAGAATAAACAGTAAGTTTAATGATCACAGCAAGACCACTGAACATAAGTTATGACTTATTCAACAACAGAGAATTCATTCAGAGGAGAAACCCTAGAAGTGTGGAGAATGTGGTAAAGTTAGTTCTCTCTCAACACTTTCTATACACAAGAGACTTCATACTGGAGACAAATTCTACAAATATAAAGAGTGTCATATGACTTTACTAGTTGCTTATCAGTTTTTATACACCAGAAAAATCATTCTGATGAAAAAAAAACTACAAGTGTGAAGAATGTGGCAAATCATTTTACTATCCTTCATTGCTGAAGCAACTAGACTTCTATGAAATCTAGAAGATCCTGGGCAGATGTCATACAGACCCTAAGAGAACACAAATGACAGCCCAGGCTACTATAGCCAGCAAAACTCTCAATTACCATAGATGGAGAAACCAAGATATTCCATGACAAAACCAAATTTACACAATAGCTTCACACAAATCCAGCCCTACAAAGGTTAATAGATGGAAAACTCCAACACAAGGAGGGAAACTACAACCTAGAAAAAGCAAGAAAGTAATCTTTCAACTAACCCAAAAGAAGATAGCCACACAAACATAATTCCACCTCTAACAACAAAAGTAATAAGAAACAATTATTTGTCACTAATATCTCTCAGTATTAATGAACTCAATTCCCCAGTAAAAAGACATAGAATAACAGACAGGATATATAAACAGGACCCAGTATTTTGTTATATACAGAAAGCACTCCTCAGTGACAAAGACAGACACTGCCTCAGAGTAAAAGGCTAGGAAAAAATTTTCCAAGCAAATGGTCTCAGGAAACAAGTTAGAGTAGCCATTCTAATATAAAATAAAAAGGACTTTCAACCAAAAGTTATCAAAAATGATAAGGGAGGACATTTCTTATTCGACAAAGGAAAAATCCACCAAGATGAACTCTCAGTTCTGAATGTCTATGCTGCAAATGCAAGGGCACCCACATTCATAAAGAAACTTTACTACAGCTCAAAGCATACATTGCACCATACACAATAATAGTAAGAGACTTTAATATACCACTGTCATCAAGGGACAGATAATGGAAACAGAAACTAAAGAGAGACACGGTAAAACTAACAGAAGTTATGAACCAAATGGATTTAACATATATCTACAGAATATTTCATCCTAAAACAAAAGAATATACCTTCTTCTCAGCACCTCATGATACCTTCTCCAAAATTAACCATAGAACCAGTCTCACAACAGGCCTCAAAAGATACAAGAAGATAGAAATAGTCCCATGCATCTTATCAGATCACCATGGACTAAGGCCGGTCTTCAGTAACAATCAAAACCGCAGAAAACCCACATATACATGGAAGATGAACAATGCTCTAATCAATGATAATTTGGTCAAAGAAGAAATAAAGAAAGTAAAAACTCTTTAAGAATTTAATGAAAATGAAGATACATCATACTCAAACTTATGGAACACATTGAAAACACTGCTAAGAGGAAAACTCATAGCTCTGGGTGCCTCCAAAAAGAAACTGGAGAGAGCATACACTAGCAGCATGACAGCACACCTACAAGCTCTAGAACAAAAAGAAGCAAATACACCCAAGAGGAGTAGACAGCAGGAAATAATCAAACTCAGGGCAGAAATCAACCAAGTACAAACAAACAAACAAACAAACAAACAAACAAACAATACAAAAAAATAATACAAAAAATAAACAAAACCAGGAGCTGGTTTTTTGAGAAAATCAACAAGATAAATAAATATTTAGCCAGACTAACCAGAGGGCACAGAGAGAGTAACAAAAGTAACAAAATCAGAAATGAAAAGGGAGCCAAAACAACAGAATCTGAGGAAATTCAAAAAAATCATCAGATGCTACTACAAAAGCCTATACTTAAGAAAACTGGAAAATCTGAATTAAATGGACAATTTTCTAGAAAGATACCAGGTACCAACATTAAATGAGATCAGATAAACCATCTAAACAGTCCCACAACGTTTAAAGAAATAGAAGCAGTCACTAAGAGTCTCTCAACCCAAAAAAGCCCAGGACCAGATCCAATACTGTCCAAACAATTCCACAAAATAGAAACAAAAGGAACACTATCCAAATCCTACTGTGATGCCACAATTACACTTATACCTAAACCACAAAGAAAGACAATTTCAGACCAATTTGGCTTATGAATATCAATGCAAAAATACTCCATAAGATTCTCAGAAACCAAATTCAAGAATGCATCAAAAGGATCATCCATCATGATCAAGTAGACTTCATCCCTGGGATGTAAGGATAGTTCAATATATGGAAATCCATCAATGTAATCCATATATAAACAAACTCAAAGAAAAAAAACCCATGATCATCTCATTAGATACTGAGAAAGCATTTGACAAATTCAACACCCTTTCATGATAAAAGTCCTGGAAAGATCAGGAATTCAAGGCCCATACCTAAACATAGTGAAAGCCATATACAGCAAACCAGTAGCCAACATCAAACTAAGTGGAGAAAAACTTGAAGCAATCCCACTAAAATCAGGGACTAGACAAGGCAGCCCACTCCCTCCCTACCTATTCAACATAGTACTTGAAGTCCTAGCCAGAGCAACTAAACTACAAAAGGAGGTCAAAGGGATACAAATTGGAAAAGAAGTCAAAATATCACTATTTGCAGGTGATATAATAGTATATTTCAGTGACCACAAAAATTCCACTAGAGAACTCTTAAACCTGATAAACAACTTCAGCAAAGTGGCTGGATATAACCTTAACTCAAACAAATTAGTAGCCTTCCTCTACTCAAAGGATAAACAGGCTGAGAAAGAAATTAGGGTAATGACAACCTTTACAATAGTCACAAATAACATAAAATACCTCGCTGTGACCCTAACCAAGCAAGTGAAAGATCTGTATGACAAGAACTCTAAGTCTCTGAAGAAAGAAACTGAAGATTTCAGAAGATGAAAAGACCTCCGATACTCATGGATTGGCAGGATTAATATAGTAAAAGTGGCCATCTTGCCTAAAGCAATCTACAGATTCACTGCAAACCCTATCAAATTTCCAAGGCAATTCTTCACAGAGTTAGAAAGAGCAATTTCAAAATTCTTGGAATAACAAAAAAAACCCAGGATATTCTCAACAATTATAGAACTTCTGGGTGAATCACCATCCCTGACCTCCAGCTGTATTACAGAGCAATAGTGATAAAAACTGTATGGTATTGGTACAGAGAGAGGCAGGTAGCTCAGAGTAATAGAACTGAAGGCCCTGAAATGAACCCACACAACTCTGGTCACTTGATCTTTGACAAAGGAGCTAAAACCATCCAGTGGAAAGGTAGCATTTTCAAAAAAAATGGTGATAGTTCAACTGCCAGTCAGCATGTAGAAGAATGCAAATTGATCCATTCTTATTGCCCTGTACAAAGATCAAGTCCAAGTGGATCAAGGACCTCCACATAAAACCAGATACACTCAAACTAATAGAAGAGAAAGTGGACGAGAACCTTGAACACATGGGTACTGGGGACATTTTTCTGATCAGAACACCAAATGGCTTAGGTTCTAAGATCAAGAATTGACAGATTGGACCTCATAAAATTGCAAAGCTTCTATAAGGGAAAGGACACTGCCACTGGGACAAACGGCAAGCAACAGATTGGGAAACGATCTTTCCCAATCCTCTAATAGAGAGCTAATAGCCAAAATACACAAAGAACTCAAGAAGTTAGACTCCAGAGAGCCAAATAACCCGATTAAAAATGGGGTACGTTGTTATGGTTTGCCCTGGAGTTATCTGTATTTTGATGCTAATTCCACTACCAAAAGGACAGCTGCCTAGTCATGTACTCAGGACTCAGGTGACTTCACCAGAATCTTCTCCCCATTGAATCTGTAAAATACAGGTAAGGGGCAGGTACAGGATAGAAGGAGGCCTGTCATTGGATGAGAAGGAAGGATGGGTGGGAGAGAACTTTAAGGAAGAGGAAGAGACTGGAAGGGAAATGAGAAGAGACAAGAGGGAGAGGGAGAGAAGCCATGGAAGTACAATGGAGGCTGACATTAAGATTCCCTTCTGTGGGGCACAAGGGGGGAGGGTTACAGGAAGGGGAGGGGGAGGGGATGTTAAACCGGAAAGGAATAATGTTTAAGAAATACTTTTTTCCTTTTCTTTTTTTTTTTTTAATTTTTTTTTTTTTTTTTGCCTTGGACATGGTGTTTATTCACAGAAGTAAAACCCTAACTAAGACACCGACTGTATACTATTTTCTTCTTTTCTACATCCTCATATTTTTTTCTCCATCTTTAATAAATTGGGTATTTCTTATTTACATTTCAATTGTTATTACCTTTCCCGGATTCCAGGCAAACATCCCCTAACCACTCCCTATGTATTTGCTGTATTCTGGCTGTGTCTCTCAGGAGAGATCTACATGCGGTTCCTGTCAGCTTGCACTTCTTTGTTTCATCCATCTTATCTAGTTTGGTGGCGTGTATGTATGGGCCAAATGTGGGGCAGGCTCTGAATGGCCATTCCTTCAGCCTCTGTTCTAAACTTTGCCTCCCTATTACGTCCCAAGGGTATTCGTGTTCCCCTTTTAAAGAAGGAGTGAAACATGTGCATTTTGGTCATCCCTCTTCAGTTTCATGTGTTCTGTGCATCTAGGGTAATTCGAGCATTTGGGCTAATATCCACTTATCAGTGAATGCATACCATGTGTGTTTTCTGTGATTGGATTACCTCACTCAGTATGCTATTTTCCAGTTCCATGCATTTGCCAATGAATTTCATAAAGTCATTGTTTTTTATAGCAGAGTAGTATTCCATTGTGTAGATGTACCACATTTTCTGTATCCATTCCTCTGTTGAAGGGCATCTGGGTTCTTTCCAGCTTCTGGCTATTATAAATAAGGCTGCTATGAACATAGTGGAGCACGTGTCTTTGTTATATGTTGGGGCATCTTTTGGGTATATGCCCAAGAGAGGTATAGCTGGGTCCTCAGGTAGTTCAATTACCAATTTTCTGAGGAACCTCCAGATTGATGTCCAGAATGGTTGTACCAGTCTGCAATCCCACCAACAATGGAGGAGTTCCTCTTTTTCCACATCCTTGCCAGCATTTGCTGTCACCTGAGTTTTTGATCTTAGCCATTCTGACTGGTGTGAGGTGAAATCTCAGTGTTGTTTTGATTTGCATTTCCCTTATGACTAAAGATGTTGAACATTTCTTTAGGTTTTTCACGGCCATTTGGCATTCCTCAGCTGTGAATTCTTTGTTTAGCTCTGAACTCCATTTTTAATAGGGTTATTTGTCTCCCTGCAGTCTAATTTCTTGAGTTCTTTGTATATTTTGGATATACCGCCTCTATCTGTTGTAGGACTGGTAAAGATCTTTTCCCAATCTGTTCGTTGCCATTTTGTCCTAACCACAGTGTCCTTTGCCTTACAGAAGCTTTGCAGTTTTATGAGATCCCATTTGTCGATTCTTGATCTTAGAGCATAAGCCATTGGTGTTTTGTTCAGGAAATTTTCTCCAGTGCCCATGTGTTCGAGATGCTTCCCTACTCTTTCTTCTGTAAGTTTGAGTGTATCTGGTTTGATGTGGAGGTCCTTGATCCACTTTGACTTAAGGTTTGCCCATGGTGATAAGAATGGATCTATTTGCATTCTTCTACATGCTAACCTCCAGCTGAACTAGCACCATTTGTTGAAAATGCTATCTTTCTTCCATTGGATGGTTTAAGCTCCTTTGTCAAAGATCAAGTGACTATAGGTGTTTGGGTTCATTTCTGGGTCTTCAATTCTGTTCCACTGATCTACCTGCCTGTCTCTGTAACAATACCATACAGTTTTTAACACTATTGCTCTGTAATACTGCTTGAAGTCAGGGATGGTGATTCCCCAAGAAGTTCATTTATTGTTGAGTATACTTTTGGCTATCCTGGGTTTTTTGCTATTCCACATGAATTCACAAATTCCTCTATCTCTATAAATAATCGAGTAGGAATTTTGATGGGGATTGCATTGAATCTGTAGATCGCTTTTGGTAAAATGGCTGTTTTTTACAATATTAATCCTGCCAATCCATGAGCATGAGAGATCTCTCCATCTTCTGAGATCTTCTTCAATTTCTTTCTTCAGAGGCTTGAAATTCTTATCATACAGATTTTTCACCTGCTTGATTAAAGTCAGACCAAGGTATTTTATATCATTTGGAACTATTATGAAGGGTGTCGTTTCCCTAATTTCTTTCTCGGCTTGTTTCTCTTTTGTGTAGGGGAAGGCTACTGATTTTTTTTGAGTTAATTTTATACCCAGCCACTTTGTTGAAGGTGTTTATCAAGTTTAGTAGTTCTCTGGTGGAACTTGAATCTTGGGATCACTTAAATATACTATCATACCATCTGCAAATAGTGATATTTTGACTTCTTCCTTTCCAATCTGTATCCTTTGGTCTCCTTTTGTTGTCTGACTGCTCCATCTAGGAGTTTGAGAACTATACTGAATAAGTAGGGAGAGAGTGAGCAGTCTTGTCTAGTCCCTGATTTTAGTGGGATTGCTTCAAGTTTCTCTCCATTTAGTTTAATGTTAGCTACTGGTTTGCTGTATATGGCGTTTACTATATTTACGTATGGGCCTTGAATTCCTGTTCTTTTCAGGACTTTTATCATGAAAGGGTGTTGAATATTGTCAAAGGTTTTCTCAGCATCTAATGATCATGTAGTTTTTAACTTTCAGTTTGTTTATATAGTGCATTACGTTGACGGTTTTCCGTATATTAAACCATCCCTGCATCCCTGGGATGAAGCCTACTTGATCATGATGGATGATTGTTTTGATGTGTTCTTGGATTTGGTTTGCAAGAATTTTATTGAGTATTTTTGCCTCAATATTCATAAGGGAAATTGGTCTCAAGTTCTCTTTCTTTGTTGGGTCTTTGTGTGGTTTAGGTATAAGAGTAATTGTGGCTTCATAGAAGGAATTAGCACTCCATCTGTTTCAATTTTGTGGAATAGTTTGGATAGTATTGGTATGAGGTCTTCTATGGAAGTCTGATAGAATTCTGCACTAAACCTGTCCTGACCTGGGCTCTTTTTGGTTGGGAGACTTTTAATGACTGCTTCTCTTTCTTTAGGAGTTATGGCGTTGTTTAAATGGTTTATCTGTTCCTGATTTAACTTTGGTACCTTGTATCTGTCTAGGAAATTGTACATTTCCTCCTGATTTTCAAGTTTTGTTGAATATAGGCTTTTGTAGTAGGATCTGATGATTTTTTTAATTTCCTCTAATTCTGTAGTTATGTCTCCCTTTTCATTTCTGATTTTGTTAATTTGGACACACTCTCTGTGTCCTCTCATTAGTCTGGCTAAGGGTTTATCTATCTTGGTGATTTTCTCAAAGAACCAACTTTTGGTTCTGTTGATTCTTTGTATGGTCCTTTTTGTTTCTACTTGGTTGATTTCAGCTTTCAGTTTAATTATTTCCTGCCTTTTACTCCTCCTGGGTGTGCTTGCTTCTTTTTGTTCTAGAGCTTTTAGGTGTGCTGTCAAGCTGCACATATATGCTCTCTCCTGTTTCTTTCTGCAGGCACTCAGAGCTATGAGTTTTCCTCTTAGCACAGCTTTCATTGTGTCCCATAAGTTTGGGTATGTTGTCCCTTCATTTTCATTAAATCTAAGAAGTCTTCATTTCTTTTTTTATTTCTCCCTTGACCAAGTTATCATTGAGTAGAGCATTGTTCAACTTCCATTTACATGTGGGCGTTCTTTCCTTATTGTTGTTGAAGACCAGCTTTAGCCTGTGGTGGTCTGATAGGACACATGGGATTATTTATATCTTTCTGTATCTATTGAGGCCTGTTTTATGACCAATTATATGGTCAATGTTTGAGAAAGTACCATGCGGTGGTGAGAAGAAGGTATATCCTTTAGTTTTAGCATAGAATGTTCTATAAACATCTGTTAAGTCCATTTGGTTCATGACTTCTCTTAGTCTGTTTATGTCTCTGTCTAATTTTTGTTTCCATGATCTGTTCATTGATGAGAGTGGACATCTCCAACTATTATTGTGTCAGGTGCAATATGTGCTTTGAGCTTTAGTAAGGTTTCTTTTATGAATGTAGGTGCCCTTGTATTTGGAGTATAGATATTTAGGATTGAGAGTTCATCTTGGTGGATTTTTCCTTTGATGAATATGATCTGTCCTTCCTTATCTTTTTTGATGACTTTTAGTTGAAAATCTATTTTATTCAATATTAGAATGGCTACTCCAGCTTGCTTCTTCAGACCATTTGCTTGGAAAGTTACTTTCCAGGCTTTTACTCTGAGGTAGTGTCTGTCTTTGTCTCTGAGGTGTGTTACTGTAGGCTGCAGAATGCTGGGTCCTCATTGCATATCCAGTTTGTTAATCTGTGTCTATTTATTGGGTAAATTATGTCCATTGATGTTGAGAGATATTAAGGAATAGTGATTGTTGCTTCCTGTTATATTCATATTTGGATGTGAGATTATGTTTGTGTGCTTGTCTTCTCTTTGTTTTGTTGCAAAACGATTAGTTTCTTGCTTTTTCTATGGGGTAGCTTGCCTCCTTTTGCTGGGCTTTACCATTTATTATACTTTGTAGGGTTGGATTTGTAGAAAGATTTGTGTAAATTTGGTTTTGGCATGGAATATCTTGGTTTCTCCATCTATGTTAATTGAGAGTTTTGCTGGATACAGTAACCTGGGCTGGCATTTGTGTTCTCTTAGGGTATGTATGACATCTGTCCAGGATCTTCTGGCTTTCATAGTCTCTGGTGAGAAGTCTGGTGTGATTCTTATAGGTCTGCCTTTATATGTCACTTGACTTTTTTCCCTTACTGCTTTTAATATTCTTTCTTTGTTTTGTGCATTTGGTGTTTTGACTATTATGTGACGGGAGGAGTTTCTTTTCTGGTCCAATCTATTTGGAGTTTTGTAGGCTTCTTGTATGTTTATGGGCATCTCTTTCTTTAGGTTAGGGAAGTTTTCTATGATATTTACTGGTCCTTTGAGCTGGGAGTCTTCAGTCTCTTCTATACCTATTATCCTTAGGTTTGATCTTCTCATTGTGTCCTGGATTTCCTGTATGTTTTGGGCCAGTAGCTTTTTCCATTTTACCTCATCTTTAACAGTTGTGTTGATAATTTCTATGGAATCTTCTGCTTCTGAGATTCTCTCTTCTATCTCTTGTATTCTATTTTTGATGCTTGTATCTACGGCTCCTTGTCTCTTCCTTTGGTTTTCTATATCCAAGGTTGCCTCCCTTTGTTCTTTCTTTATTGCTTCTATTTCCATTTTTAATTCCTTCACCTGTTTGATTATGTTTTCCTGTAATTCTTTCAGGGATTTTTGTGATTCCTCTCTGTAGGCTTCTACTTGTTTATTTATGATTTCCTGCATTTCTCTAAGGGAATTCTTTATGTCTTTCTTGAAGTCTACTCTTGCTTTTCTGGTGTCTTTGGTTATTCAGTGTTTGCTTTGGTGGGAGAATTGGGCTCCAATGAAGCCTTGTAGTCTTGGTTTCCGTTGCTTGGGTCCCGGCGCTTGCCTTTCACCATCAGGTTGTCTCTGGTGTTACCTTGTTCTGCTATTCCTGATATTGGCTCGACCATCCTATAGGCCTGTGTGTCAGGAGTGCTGTAGACCTGTTTCCTGTTTTCTTTCAGCCTGTTATGGGAACAGAGTATTCTGCTTTCAGGTGTGTAGTCTTTCCTGTCTACTGGTCTTCAGCTGTTCCTGTGGGCATGTGTCCTGAGTCCACCAGGCAGGTCACTTGGAGAATGAAAGTTGGTCTTACCTCTGCTCTTGGGCCTGAAGTTGCTTCTCCGGGGCTGTGATTCAGCTCTCCATGAGGCCAGCAACCAGAAGGGCCTGCTCCGCCTTTCCTCGGGTCCCTTTGCACAGGGGGCCCAGATGATGCTAGGTGTTTTCCTCTAGAGTCAGAAATGTGAGCAGAATGTAGTCTCTTCTGGCTTCCCAGGCGTGTCTGCCCCTCTGAATATTTAGCTCTCCCTCCCATGGGATTTGGGTGCAGGGAGCTGTTTAACTGGGTCCCTTCTGATCTGGAAGCAGTCTGGACAGCAGGGGACCTGCAGCTTGAGTGCCCCTATCTTCCTGTTCCCAGAGGCCCTATATAGTTTCCTTTTGGGCTAGGGATGTTGGCAAGGGTGGGCAGTACTGGAAGTGTCTCCTGCCCTCCAGTCTCAGGAGTGCCCACCTGTCTGGGCAATGAACTCTCTCTCCCACTGGGTTTGGGATCAGGGAGCTGTGGGCCATGATCAGGGAGGTTCGAGCTCCAGCTAGAAACCAAAAGTGTCTGGTTCCAGAGTAATTTTGCCTTTGTGTGTTCTGAGTCAACCAGGCAGGTCACTTGGAGCAGAAAAGTTGGTCTTACCTCTGGTCTCAGGCCTGAAGTTGCTCCTCGGGTGCTGCATTTCAGCTCTCCGTGAGGCCAGCAACCAGAAGGGCCTGCCACGCCTTTTCTCTGGTCTCTGTGCACAGGAGCCCCAGATAGCGTTAGGTGCTTTCCTCTAGCGTCAGAAATGTGGACAGTGTGTAATCTCCTCTGGCCTCCCTGGTGTGTCTGCCCCTCTGAATATTTAGCTCTCCCTCCCACGGGATTTGGGTGCAGGGAGCTGTTTAACTGGGTCCCTTCTGATCCGGGAGCAGTCTGGACACCAGGGGACCTGCAGCTTGAGTGCCGTTATTAATGTTATTAAGGGATGGATGGTACTGGGCTTGGTATGTTTAAGTGGGCAATTATATCTTATCAATTGGGTCAAAGATTATTGTGTTGTGCGTTTTTTTTATTGTGTTGTGCGTTTTTTTTATGTGACAGTTTGAGTATAGGAAAGTGTGTGGCGGCACGACACTGGGCACAGCTGAGGAGTGGGAAGGTGTTTCTGCCAAGATATCTAGCAAATATTTTGGAGCACTGCAGTGCTGGACCTAGTGGGATAAAAGACCAACATACTTTTTTTATTTTTTATCTTTTTACAAGAACAGTAACAAAGAATTCTCAAATGAGGACTTAAGAATGGTCATAAAGCACCTAAAAAAATGTTCAACATCTCTAGTCATCAGGGAAATGCAAATCAAAACAACCTCGAGATTCCACCTTGCACCAGTCAGAATGGCTAAGATAAAAAACTCAGGTGACAACAGATGGTGGCAAGGATGTGGAGAAAGAGAAACACTCCTCCATTTTTGGTGGGATTGCAGACTGGTACAAACACTCTGGAAATCAGTCTTGCATTTCCTCACAAAATTGGAACCAGCTATACCACTCCTGGGCATATACCCAAAAGATGCTCCAACATATAACAAGGACACTATAGCTCCACTATGTTCTTAGCAGCCTTCTTTATAGTAGCCAGAAGATGGAAAGAACCCAAATATCCTTCAACAAAGGAACAGATGCAGAAAATGTGGTACATTTACACAATGGAGTACTACTCAACTATTAAAAACAATGACTTCATGAAATTCTTTGGCAAATAGATGGAATTAGAAAATATCATCCTAAGTGAGCTAATTCAATCTCAAAAGAACTCACATGGTATTCACTTAGTGATAAGTGTATATTAGCCCAAAATCTTGGAATACCCAAGATACAATTCACAAACCACATGAAGTTCAGAAGGAAGACCAAAGTGTGGGTGCTTCAGTACTTCTTAGAAGGCTGAACAAAAATACTCACAGGAGGAAATATGGAGACAAAGTTTGGAGGAAAGACTGAAGGAAAGTCCATCCAGAGACTGCCACACACAGGGATCCTTCCTATATACAGTCACCTAACCCAGGCACTATTGCAGATGCCTAGAAGTGCATGCTGACAGGAGCCTGATATAGTTGTCTTCTGAGAGGCTCTGCCAGAGCATGACAAATACAAGCCAACCATTGAACTGAGAACAGGGTCCCCATGGGAGGAGTTAGAGAAAGGACTAAAGGAGTGGGGTTTGCAAGCCCATAGGAAGGTCTTCCTAGATTGTTGGTTCCAAGATTTCATAGGAACATTCAGAGGTGAGCCAAAAAGGGTAAGGAACTGATTCAAGTTTGAGATATCGTGATTATGATGGGGGAGATGCTACATGCCAATAATTAAATCAGAATTTTCTTGGTAATTATCTATCACATCTCTTACTGTGACCACAGTTGCTGCCAACCAGGTTCGCTTGGTCTTGTACCAATGTGCTGGGTTTGATATTAACTGCTTGTTGAAGCTGTGTTTGCTCTTTCTTGATACAGTTCATGGGTTAGCAGGAAACCACAGGGACTGAGGAGGAGAGGGAGGGGAAAAGTACTGTGTCCACATTATTGTTGTTATGCCCAAGTCACAGGAACTCCAAAGACCACTAAGGAGCCAATTCCAATGCAAACACTTAAGGGTCTTTCTTATGAGCTCGCAAGCAAAGACTCTCACAGTAATCATCTCAGTGGGTCAGAATTTCGAGCCTCAACTCTAGCAGTGTAAGGTATTTATTGTGGTTACATCAAGCTTGGAAATTGATGGACATGAGAAACACTTTTTAAAATTTTTATTGGATATTTTTTTATTTACATTTCAAATGTTATTCCCTTTCCCGGTTTCCCATCCATAAGCCTCCTATTCCACCACCCCCCCTTCTTCTATGAGGGCCTTCCCTCTCTGCAACCACCCTACCCTTCCCCCTCCCTGTCCTGAAATTCTCCTACACTAGGGGGTCCAGCCCTGGCAGGACCAAGGGCTTCTCCTCCCATTAGTGCCCAACAAGGCCATCCTCTGCTTCATATGCAGCTGGAGCCATGTGTCTGTCCATGTGTACTCTTTGGGTAGTGATTTAGTCCTTGGGAGATCTGGTTGGTTGGTATTGTTATTATGGGGTTGCAAGCCCCTTCAACTCCTTCAATCCTTTCTCTAAATCCTCCAATAGGGACACCATTCTCAGTTCAATGGTTTGCTGCTAGCATTTGCCTCTGTGTCATGCTCTGGCTGAGCCTCTCAGGAGACAGCTATATCAGGCTCCTGTCAGCATGCACTTCTTGGATTCATCAATATTGTCTAATTTTGGTAGCTGTATGTATATGGTCTGGATCCCCAGGTGGGGCAGGCTCTGAAACACTTTTCTATCATTCATTTCATGTTTCTTAGAGAAAGCACCTTGAGAGAAACGCAATCAGCACTTTCCTGACTTACAAACTTTGTGTACTTCTGTTGACCCATTCAATGTGTAATTTTAACCTTTTTCACTAGCCTACTCTTGTAAAAGACATTAAATTTTGGTGACTAGATACTTCTTTGCATTTACTGTGTAAGGACTGATTCTCCTCTTTCTTGTGCTTTAATATTCCTCCTATTTGCAGTGAATGTTCATTCCCTTTAGAAAGTAGTTTGTGTTAGATTCTGCCATGACCTGATAATGCTTTCTTCTGGTCCTCCCTAAATTCTTCCAGTTTACTCCTTTCATATCTAAGCTGAGACTTATCATTTCTTTATTTTCTTTCCGACTGATGCAGGCTGCTGTTGTTTACATTCCTGTGTCTTTTTCTAAAGCTACATTGGACATGCCTTCCCGTGTCCCTGTCCCAGAGCTTCAGCTGTGTGCAGATGCTGCTTCCAGTTACCAGGAACAAAACCACTTCCTCCACTGTCCCTCACATGCATACTGCCATCTCCAGCCAGTAAAGCAAACTGCTAGTGTGGGACGCCTTCCTCTTCACAGGTTTAAGCCCAGTTCCCCTTGGTGGGTTGTTCTATGCCCTCCCAGTCTTCCTTCATTGTATTTTAGTATGAGGGAAGGAGTTACTTGTCTTTACAGCTCATGCACGAACCTTGCTGTGTTGGACATGTCATATCTGGGAAACTCTGAGGGGATCTGTGCTAGGTGCTGACATTCAGATCCTGCTGATGTATATAATTATGTCAGAGGCCATGAAGAGAATTTACAAAGGAATGGAACAGGAGTCAAACACATTTGCAAGTAATAAAGCAGAGGAACCCAGATTCTCAGGACATTGTCATTTTCTGGTATACAGGTGTCCATCATAATGTCCTCCATAGTCATTATCAAATGCCATAACATATAGTGCCAATTCTCTCTTTTTTTTTTTATTCATTTATTATATATAAGTACACTGTAGCTGTTTTCAGATACACCAGAAGAGGGCACCGGATCTCTTTACAGATGGTTGTGAGCCACCATGTGGTTGCTGGGAATTGAACTCATGACCTCTGGAAGAGCAGTCGGGTGCTCTTAACCGCTGAGCCATCTCTCCAGCCCCGTGCCAATTCTCTTTACATCTTCATTCCATTATTCTCTTCTTTCCAGAATCCATGTAAACATAAGTCAGATGGATCAGAGTGCAAGTCCCCACTCTTCACTGAATACACTCCATGTCCAGGTGCTTTAAGATTCAGAACAATATATGGGCTCTTTAAAATCCACAGATTCATCTAGAACAAAGCATGCAATATTTATGTTCAAGTTAAAATTATAATTGCATCATGTTTCCAAAGCAGATTCTATATGTGTTCTCCTATATCCTTTCATGGTGTATTCCACTTTCTGAGTCATAAAGTTGCAAAACCATAAAGTTGGGGAGAGTTAATTATTCAGATACTGTGGCCCATCAACCTTTAAAGCTTGATTAAAGCAAAGTAACTACCTTAAATGACTTTCAAAGGACTTTAGGGAAATTAATTGGATTCATCTTTTCTTTTTTTTTTTTTTTTATTAACTTGAATATTTCTTATATACATTTTAGTGTTATTCCTTTCCGGTTTCCGGGCAAACATCCCCTCCCCCTCCCCTTTCTTATGGGTGTTCCCCTCCCCACCCTCCCCCCATTGCCGCCCTCCCCCCAACAGTCTAGTTCACTGGGGGTTCAGTCTTGCAGGACCCAGGGCTTCCTTCCACTGGTGCTCTTACTAGATATTCATTGCTACCTATGAGGTCAGAGTCCAGGGTCAGTCCATGTATAGTCTTTAGGTAGTGGCTTAGTCCCTGGAAGCTCTGGTTGCTTGGCATTGTTGTACATATGGGGTCTCAGCCCCTTCAAGCTCTTCCAGTTCTTTCTCTGATTCCTTCAACGGGGTCCTATTCTCAGTTCAGTGGTTGGCTGCTGGCATTCGCCTCTGTATTTGCTGTATTCTGGCTGTGTCTCTCAGGAGCGATCTACACTTCTGCACTTCTTTGCTTCATCCATCTTGTCTAATTGGGTGGCTGTATATATATGGGCCACATGTGGGGCAGGCTCTGAATGGGTGTCCCTTCAGTCTCTGTTTTAATCTTTGCCTCTCTCTTCCCTGCCAAGGGTATTCTTGTTCCCCTTTTAAAGAAGGAGTGAAGCATTCACATTTTGATCATCTGTCTTGAGTTTCATTTGTTCTAGGCATCTAGGGTAATTCAAGCATTTGGGCTAATAGCCACTTATCAATGAGTGCATACCATGTATGTCTTTCTGTGATTGGGTTAGCTCACTCAGGATGATATTTTCCAGTTCCAACCATTTGCCTACGAATTTCATAAAGTCGTTGTTTTGATAGCTGAGTAATATTCCATTGTGTAGATGTACCACATTTTCTGTATCCATTCCTCTGTTGAAGGGCATCTGGTTCTTTTCCAGCTTCTGGCTATTATAAATAAGGCTGCGATGAACATAGTGGAGCACGTGTCTTTTTTATATGTTGGGGCATCTTTTGGGTATATGCCCAAGAGAGGTATAGCTGGATCTTCAGGCAGTTCAATGTCCAATTTTCTGAGGAACCTCCAGACTGATTTCCAGAATGGTTGTACCAGTCTGCAACCCCACCAACAATGGAGGAGTGTCCCTCTTTCTCCGCATCCTCGCCAGCATTTGCTGTCACCTGAGTTTTTGATCTTGGCCATTCTCACTGGTGTGAGGTGAAATCTCAGGGTTGTTTTGATTTGCATTTCCTTATGACTAAAGATGTTGAACATTTCTTTAGGTGTTTCTCAGCCATTCGCATTCCTCAGCTGTGAATTCTTTGTTTAGCTCTGAACCCCATTTTTTAATAGGTTATTTGTCTCCCTCTTGTCAACTTTTTTGAGTTCTTTGTATATTTTGATATAAGGCCTCTATCTGTTGTAGGATTGGTAAAGATCTTTTCCCAATCTGTTGGTTGCCGTTTTGTCCTAACCACAGTGTCCTTTGCCTTACAGAAGCTTTGTAGTTTTATGAGATCCCATTTGTCCATTCTTGATCTTAGAGCATAAGCCATTGGTGTTTTGTTCAGGAAATTTTTTCCAGTGCCCATGTGTTCCAGATGCTTCCCTAGTTTTTCTTCTATTAGTTTGAGTGTGTCTGGTTTGATGTGGAGGTCCTTGATCCACTTGGACTTAAGCTTTGTACAGGGTGATAAGCATGGATCGATCTGCATTCTTCTACATGCTGACCTCCAGTTGAACCAGCACCATTTGCTGAAAATGCTATCTTTTTTCCATTGGATGGATTTGGCTCCTTTGTCAAAAATCAAGTGACCATAGGTGTGTGGGTTCATTTCTGGGTCTTCAATTCTATTCCATTGGTCTATCTGTCTGTCTCTGTACCAATACCATGCAGTTTTTATCACTATTGCTCTGTAATACTGCTTGAGTTCAGGGATAGTGATTCCCCTGAAGTCCTTTTTTTATTGTTGAGGATAGTTTTAGCTATCCTGGGTTTTTGTTATTCCAGATGGATTCATCATTTTCTTAAATTAAACACTGAGGAGCTTAAGCCTTTATGTGACCTTAGAGGTGATTCCAACCCACTGTCTTCTTGCTTCTGAACTGAGGAAGCAAAAATGCATTAATGAATATGAAACAGGCTATTAGTAGACAACAATTGCAGAGGATAAGACGATGGTTCATGGGGCTTTATGGACTGCCCACTACTATTCATACACCTACATGAGCGTTATGGCAGAATGGTCCCTTGGAGTGGATCCTTCTGCCTGTCACTCTAGAAAAAAATGGCACTTCCTATATTACTCTGGTGATTCATGTGATTTCCAAAGGGCACAAGTGCTGTAAGGAAATAATGGGTAAAGATGCTTCTAAAATTATAGTGCCTTACAAGAATGAACAACTGACTGAGCTCCTGTTAGATCCAGAAGATTGACAGATTATGCTAATTAACTTTACAGGCCAGAGTTTACACTATTTGCCCAGTCATCCTTTGTTACAACTTTTGAAATCTCTACAGATTATCTTCCCCTTACAGTAGTCTGTTGAGTCTTTGCCCAATGCAGCTTTTGCTTTTACTGATGGAACTGCAAAAGGCAAGGCTGTAACTATCATTAATGGTGAAACTTTTACTCAAAAAAACCTTTGAAACTTCTGCACAGAGGACAGAACTAATCACTATAATTTTTGCCTTTACTAAGTTACAAGACTGTCCTTTTCTTCTCTACTCTGATTAACAATATGTAGTTAAAGTTTTCCCAGCCATTGAAACCACTACTCTGGCTCTAAACAAAACTACCATATCTTCACTTTTATTTAAGTTGCAACTTTTTTACACAGCAGAATTTCCCTGAATTTTGTAAGGCATCTTTAGACACACATTAATCTGGGCCCTTACAGAAGGCGATTGGCTAGCTGATCCTGCTACATGCCCTGTGTTTGCTCAGCTTAGAGCAAGCAGAAACTAGTTATAAAATTCATCATCAAAACTCTTATGGTTAATGTTATCTATTAGTTTAACAAGACAGGCTGCCAGAGAAGAACAATTTCCCAGAAGCCCACCATTCTCTGCTTATGGGAGTAACTGCAGAATACTCAGGCCTAAGGACATTATGCATGATCCTTCTTTAGGCAAACTTTCTTTTGTCCATGTATGTGTGGAAACCTTCCTACATGCCATATTCATCTCAGCAAGAACAATATTATTAGAAAACAAATTCATGCTCTGTAAGAATATTAATTACTCTCAACTACTGAACAATCTCTTTCGCTTATGTAAACATAGATTTTAAAGGAATTTGGCCAAAAATCACAGTTAATGCAGAATGTTTTTATGGAAGAAACTTAAATGATCGAGATGTTATAAAATGGTAGTATACGTAATAAAGTTGAAACTGCCAACATAGTCTAACCAAAGGACGAGGATTGGGCTATGGTAAACTTTCCCTAAGTATGGCTGGTCCCTAATATCATGCCAAACAAGGCTTCCTCTAGAGTCTGCATATTCACTTTGTGCCTGCACCACATTAAGTTACTCCTTCTCCTCCTCTTAAACACTCTCACTAGGAGGGAAAGGATATTGCAGAACAGTTGAGAATGAAGGCTGCATCCTCACAGATCAGTGCCTCTCATACGAGTCAGTACACTTTCAGGTAGGTTTCCATGTAACAGACATGTATGTACACAGTTATTTCACATATTGAAAATCTAGCTATGTTCAGAAATTCTATCCTTGTGGTTACTGGCAATGCCCTCACTGCAGCATTCAGGAGGAGGACAGACCACTACTGACCTCATTCTAAACAGACTTGCGAATCAAGTGTCTAGGTGAATGTACTGCTTGTTGACTCTAGTTTCTCTAGCTGTATCACTGGGTTAACACACTGCCTGGAATAGAAGAATTGAATAGGAACTTAACACAGTCTCGGCTCTGAAACAGATTTCTTGTCAATCAGTATGCATTATGGAAGCATGAAGTCTTCCTTGTGATGGGGTTTGTACCTTTGTCTCAAGCATGAACTGCACTGGAACAAACCTTCCCAAGAAGAGACGGGCATTCTTAGTGCTCAATCGTTCCAATGTAAGGTTCAATGTCTCTACCACAGTGAGCTCATTTGACAATCCTAAGGACATATTTCTGATGCCTTTGTATTCAAGGAAGAATCATCTCAGTGCTCTGCTTAGAAGTGAGGGAAGTTCGAGACAGATACCAAATGTTTAAATAGTGTCATACATGAACAATGACATGATCAGTGGAGAGAGAAAATTCGATAAGGAACATCAAAGGGAACAAGGGAAATCCTATAGTGCACAGTGTACCAAGAGTCGATATACACACCAGTGTGAGCCCAGGAGCTCTGTGTCTCTTCTTGGGAGATGACGACGATGAGAAAAGCCTGTGCTCAGAGAACACCTGGTGGTGACTAGTTTTGAATTCCCATTCTTCTGTCTTAAGCACCTGAAATGCTGTATGTCAGGCAGGGTTATCAAGCATGGTTCAATAAGAAATTCGCAGTCCTAATTAGTTTCCTGCTTCCTTATTTTTAAGTAAAGCAAACCATGGAAGATTTCCCTTGTGTTAGTATGATTTTATAAGTCGATTTGAGCTTTAAAATCGAGTTTTAGCAGAAATAACTAGTAAATGTGATAAACATTACTTGAAAGGCTCGACTCATAGACTAACATCGTGCGCTGATACCACAGCACTTTCAAAAAGCACGAATGCCCTGTGGCTGCCCATGTGCGGAAGACTCCTTTCATAACAACTTCACTTGCACACAGCAGGTCAGATACCCAGGCAGTACACAGAACTCCTCTGGCTTCTTCCTGGAAGTCCTTTGCACTGACTTGTGGGAAATGTAGTCTCAACAATTATGACGTCACCAAAAGAGGCTGTTGGTATCAAACTTCCGGATTCTTCTTAAACCTCGCTTCTCCCCAAAGTTAAGCTTGCTCAGACTGGGTTTGGATCTCTGACATTGAGGTTGGTGCAGGGAGCAGCGCCGTCCTGTAGATCTGATGGGCTGTGCAGTGTGGCGGGTTGGGTGAGGAGGGAGCTGACTTGGGTTTGTTGTGAAACAAGGGAAGCTGCTGACCTGGAGGTGCTGACCTAGGCTGGGCCACTGCGCCTGGGCGCAGGTTTGACCGGGGAGAATGTTTGAAACAAGAGGATTGCAAGAGCAGGCTGGGTCTGATGACTGCATGTGCAAAGATGCTAAAGGAAGCTCACTCAACTTTGCTGGAGAGCCTGCTCTGCCTAGCTGACCCCGTGCTCACTTGACTATAGTCTCAAGACTTACAGAACTTCCCTAACTTCCTAGTGTCCAGGGACAGAGAGTCGTGTGAGAGCAACTGTTGTGTGGGATGTTGGTTCCTTTTCCTTAGTAATGAATTGTTAGATTTATGGATGCCTCGGGTTGAGTAGGAATTTCTAATATACGCCGCTGTGACCTGAGTCTTAGGTATGTCTCCACAGAATAATCTTGGAATTGGTATGAACCTGTGTTTGCACAATCCAAATAATTGTGGATTTTATACTTAAGATTAAATATCATTAGACAGTAATACCCCAATAATCCTGAGTATGTGTTTTTTTTTTCCAAAATCTGGACTGCTTTTCTGATAGGATAGGTGACTGGTGTGATGAGAGAAAGAACACTGGGAGGGGCTGGAATGTCTGAAAGGGAAGGGGGAAATGCCTCTGCTAATCTGCGGGCTCTGTTACCACATGATTTATTTCTGTCTATTCACATTATCAGCAGTAGACTCTCTTAAATGTACCCTGTCCCTCAACGTGAATTTCTGGTTCACTGTTGCTCCCTGAATAGTTCTAGAAAGGATTCCTCAAGTTTTTGTACTGTGTTTGAGAGACTTTCAAAAGCCATGGCACACTGGGGATCTTATGATTTATACATAGTAGGTTTCTGTTCATGCAAAATGCACAGCTCTCCTCCTGAAGGGTTAAGAGAACTGTTTAGTCCAGAGCCATTTGGCCATGATCTGAGAACACAGATTTAGTTTAATCCAAATTCCATGCTCCAACGTGGAATCAGTTTCATGGCTTTACAGAACAAATAATTTCATTGACCAAGGAAAGTTTAAAATACATTGGTATGCATCCGCTAGAGGCATGTACTATGAGACATGGGAGATACCCTATTCACCTAAGATACCATCTGATGAGATTTTAGGTTTTGCACTGATAGAATCTCATGTTCTGCCAAGTTAGATTATGACCGGTTTTAAATCTATTGTCACAAGCCGTGAGGTCCACTACAGAGTGAGGCAAGAACTTATGATCTCTACAGGGTCAAACCGGCCCAAGGTAAGGCGGCTAGCTACCCCTGAACCTGCAAAATTCCAGGCTCTGACCCTCAATGAACTTGCACATGGGTCATCAGTCTCCACACATAGACTCCTTTCAAGAGATTTTCATTCACAGCCAGACACAGGGTTTTGTTTTTCAGGATTTCTCCTCTACAGACCCTCTCCCTATCTCGGGTGACCTTCCTTATATTGTCATTCTTCAGTCACACAGAGTGTTAGTGAGCCGGAACTTGGCTTACGGCATTCAAGTCTACTCTCAGGAAGCATGGGCTTCAGACCACCTTGTCCTATCTACTGGGATTTCCAATGAGTTTGTAAACATATATAGAATGACTAGACATTTCCTAGTTAATGTTACTAATCTTTAGGAAAAATATGAATGAACAGTGTATGAAGTTGGAATCGCATGCTACCTTAGACATCAAAGCACACTCCTTACAGCATAGAGAGGGTACAGCAGCCTGGGCCATTTTATTTTTTAATATGAAGTTGAATTGTTCATTCAAGGTCTGTAAAGAATTATATGGGAGTTTTGATGAGAAGTGCAATGAATCTGTAGATTCCTTTTGATAAGATGGCCATATTCACTGTTAATCCTTACCCATGCTCATGGGAAATCTTTCAAATGATATCTTGTAGGATACTGAGGGGAAATGCCAGTTTGATCTTTTGTATTGTTTATTTTTTTCTATGAGATCTTGTCATATGGTTTTTAGGAAAAAAGTACAGGCAGGACCTACCAGTCAACCTACCTGCTGCAAAATTAATTGTTGTTTTATTTCTTTTGTGTGTCTGACTTAATAACAGCTTCCTTTAAGCTCTACATTCCTAAACCCAAATATATTATTTTTATTTATATTCTCCTTTTCTGTGATTCTGAGGTCATCTTTATGTGGTTACAAATGAATGTCTTTAGTTTGAATTAATTTTTAAGGATATCATAAAAGGAAAAGAATTAGGAAATTGTGGTACACAGTTTCTCTCTGTTATATTCCTTAATTCACAGCTTAATTTGTGATCTTATTCAGTGATCACAGGATGCAATATGGTCATTTGTGAAAATATAGACAATGTTAGACTTTTGAGCACATTATAAAAAAAGAAAAAGGCAGGGAAGAGGTTGAGAACAACAGATAAGGCTGCCTATTAGTATGCACAGAGATGGTCACTAACACTGGAATCATGGGATGGGGAGGTATGTTGGGAAGAACCTAGTTTAAACCTTTTAGAGACACAGGTGAGGGGCTTGGGAATGAGAAGATGGATGCTGCTCTAGGAGCCCATCAGAGATTTGTAAACAAATTCTTCATGTATTATTCTACTCACTGGCTGCTCACGCTGAGGTCTCTTGGTGCCCTGTCATTTGCATCTCTCTGTACATACTCAGGATGCTGACCTCAGCCCAGAGGTGCTCATCAGATCTGCATCTTCATTGTATTTGTCATTATGAGTGTGCATACTAGGTTAAGAAGTACCTTCTCCATTACCATAGCTCTCTAATGTGAGAAATATGTGTAATGTGCACTGTAATATAATGCAAGGAGGGGACACTAAAGTATTTTTTTTTTTGGAATTTCCTATTTTTTATTGTGCTGGCTAGATTATTGTGCACTTTAAACAAACTTTACTTATGTGACTATAGGAAATAACAATTTAGGAAACATCTCCCTAAGATCGGCTGTGTGTCAGCCTGTATAACATTTTCCTAGTGAAGGACAGAACATGGCACAACCTGATTTGTGAGGTGCTACACCTGGGCTGGTGGCTCTGGGTTCTATAAAGAAGCTAGCTGAGTAAGCCATGTACAGAAAGCCCTTTAATAGAACTCCTTCATTATTTCTAAAGCATCTCCTGCCTGCAGGTTTCTCTCCTGTTTGAGACCCTGTACTGACTTTCTTCAATGATGAACCATGCTATGGAAGTATAAGCCCAATAATCCCTTTCTTCTCAAAGCTAATTTTTGATCAGAGTTTCATGACAAGAATAGAAGCTCTAACTAAGGTATTTATGTGTTTGTATTTTGTTACCTTTTATGTCTAAGAGATTGTCCAATTCTTTGTAACTGGAGTTACACACAGTTGTGAGTACCCATGTGACATCTAGGAATCAAACCCATGTCCTTTGGAAAAGTAGCCAGTAATCTTTTTGTTTGTTTGTTTTTTGTTTTTTTTTTTGTTTTGTTTTGTTTTTTGTTTTATAGCCAGTAATCTTAACTGCTGAGCCATTTCTCCAGCCCCAACACACTGTTTTGTAGTTGACCTTTTTCTCCAGTTTACTGTTCTTAGATGTATTATACTGTAGAAGTTTCTAATATTTTCTGTGATCTACTTCACTTAAAACAACACCAGATGAGAAGTATTTTAGGATTCTTCCTTACTTATATCAGAAGTATTTACAGCTCTCCTCTCACTTAGGGCCACCTTTATATTTATATGCAGAAGCACATGATGCCTCTTTGTATACATGTTATTGATGGTTCTAACTTGCATAATGTGTAAGTTAATTGTGGTTATTTCTATCCCAGTTTAGCTTCCAAATGAATGAGACTCATACTATGATTGAGCTTTTGCTCAATTACTGGGGGATTAATGCCTAATCTATTTTTCTAAAGCTAGACTATTTCCCCTGCTGTTCTTCCCAATTCCTTGCTGACAGTCTTTCCTGAATAAATTCTGCTCCATCAATGTTTCCTGAGGTTTGAGGATCCTTTCACTTGGGCATGTGCTACTGATCTATCATGTCTAACGGAGACCTCATGTCTTCCCATCTTCCCCTTCTCCTTATTTCTCCTCCTCATCATGATCCTTACTTTGACTCCCAGCCTGGTCACTGAAGCCCTATCAACCTCTATTTTTTCCACATAATTAGCTGTTACCAGTTTTATTTAACCAATAGTTTTAAATTTGAGAGCAAGGTTTACAAAATAAATGAAGGTGTACTTTAGAATTTGCTTGTCTTGTGACAGAAAGATCTTATGGTATTGATATAGCACTTGAACATGTAGAAGCACCAGATCGACCTCCAACAATGTGTGGTGTTTCTTCATTTTTTGTTTTTCAGGAAATGCTTTCATTCAGGGATGTGGCCATTGATTTCTCTGCAGAGGAGTGGGAATGCCTAGACCTTGCTCAGTGGAAATTGTACAGGGATGTGATGTTGGAGAAT
Organism: Rattus rattus; assembly: GCF_011064425.1. Lineage (NCBI taxonomy): Eukaryota > Metazoa > Chordata > Mammalia > Rodentia > Muridae > Rattus > Rattus rattus. The sequence continues at coordinate 199,594,524 of NC_046155.1, forward strand.
TACAACAACCTTGTATTCTTGGGTGAGGAAAACTTCCATGATGAATTCTTAATTAATTGTCACTATGAAACTTGTTCCCTTTGTACAATACCTCATGGGAGCTTGTGCTTCCAACAATATCTGTTTACAGGGCTACTTTTAAAGAAACTTAACATTATTCATATACCTTAGAACTATTTCTTCTGGTGTTGGCTCCCCCTCCCCCCATAAAAGTCTTTTATTAGAAAGTAAGTTGTCACATACTTCAGTTTTAAGAGTTGTCCTGGTAACTAAGGGATATGAAGCTTAGGACCTAGAAGTGCTAAGTTTCTCCTAAGGATTCTGGAGTGCCCATCAGAAAACATGTGAAAAATTAATCCCCTATACTCCTTTATTGTATCTTCTCATTCCTTATACACATAGTCCTGGAAAGGACCATTTTATTCCCCAGGAGAATTGCTGTTGTTCCCTTTTCCCGAAAACAGGTCTTGCTTCCTGTAAGCCATATCTCGTCACATTTCTGGAGCAAATACAAGAGCCTTCAGATGTGAAGGGAAGAGCAACTACCACTATGCACCCAGGTATGTCTGAAGGGAGCCTATCACAGAACAGAGTGGGAAATTCTAAGATCTAATATAAAGCCACTGAAACACAATATTGTGGTATAAGTCATCTTTTAAAGCTCTAATATTCTATATTTTTATGTGAAAGGACATTATCTAATGTTACGGATGCTTTGAGTCTCATAAGCTTTGCTATCTTCTACCATGAGATTAACTTGAGACAGCCAAGTCTCTGTCATTTCTAAGTAGTCTTTAACTTGGATGTTTATTTTTTTTTTTATGTAAGATGTAAAACCTGCATTTAAAAATGTGTACATGCACTTTTTAAAGTGAAGATTTGTCTCTATTCCTGGCTAGCTCCAAAATGAAAGAGACATAAACTGTAAGATTTATTTGATAAGATTCACAAGTCAATGACTGGGCGGTTAATAATCAATTCTAATCTTCTAAATTAATTTGGCTACCTCCCAGCCAAAATTCTAAGAATACTTGCATTTTTTTTTTTTTTATTGCTCTGGCTCTCTGGGCTTCATGTGTCCTTACCTGTTGTTTCTCCGGACCCCTTCCTTATAGTGATTTCTTTCCTCCCCTCCCCTTTCTCTCCTTCCCCCCTCCCCCCCTTTTCTCTCTCACCTCCCTCCTCCACATTCTCTCTGTCTCTTCTTCCTTGGGCTGGCAGGTGATCAACTCTTTCCTCCCTGCAGTTGGTCTACTGGCTGGTCAGTTTTTTTGGTTTTTTTGTTTGTTTGTTTTTTGTTTTTTAAGAAAAAAATGGATTTTAATTCTAATCTTAGTACCTAATATAAGTTGTACTTTTTTCTTTATTAACTTGAGTATTTCTTATTTACATTTCTTTTTTTCAGATTTAAATTTTAATTTTTTTCCCATCTTTATTAACTTGAGTATTTCTTATTTACATTTCGATTGTTATTCCCCTTCCCGGTTTCCCGGCCAACATCCCCCAACCCCTCTCCCTCCCCTTCTATATGGGTGTTCCCCTCCCCTTCTATATGGGTGTTCTCCACCCCATCCTCCCCCCATTACCACCCTTCCTCCCAACAATCACGTTCACTGGGGGTTCAGTCTTGGCAGGACCCAGGGCTTCCCCTTCCACTGGTGCTCTTACTAGGATATTCATTGCTACCTATGAGGTTGGAGCCCAGGGTCAGTCCATGTATAGCCTTTCAGTAGTGGCTTAGTCCTGGAAGCTCTGGTTCGTTGGCATTGTTGTTCATATGGGGTCTCAAGACCCTTCAAGCTCTTCCAGTCCTTTCTCTGATTCCTTCAACGGGGGTCCCGTTCTCAGTTCAGTGGTTTGCTGCTGGCATTCGCCTATGTATTTGCTGTATTCTGGCTGTGTCTCTCAGGAGAGATCTACATTCGGTTCCTGTCAGCCTGCACTTATTTGCTGTATATATATGGGCCACATGTGGGGCAGGCTCTGAATGGGTGTTCCGTCTGCCTCTGTTCTAAACTTTGCCTCCCTCTTCCCTCCCAGAGGTATTCTTGTTCCCCTTTTAAAGAAGGAGTGAAGCATTCGCATTTTGGTCATCCTTCTTGAGTTTCATGTGTTCTGTGCATCTAGGGTAATTCGAGCATTTGGGCTAATATACACTTATCAATGAGCGCATACCATGTGTGTTTTTCTGTGATTGGCTTACCTCACTCAGGATGATATCTTCCAGATCCATCCATTTGCCTATGAATTTCATAAAGTCATTGTTTTTGATAGCTGAATAATATTCCATTGTGTAGATGTACCACATTTTCTGTATCCATTCCTCTGTTGAAGGGCATCTGGGTTCTTTCCAGCTTCTGGCTATTATAAATAAGGCTGCGATGAACATAGTGGAGTACGTGTCTTTTTTATATGTTGGGGCATCTTTTGGGTATATGCCCAAGAGAGGTATAGCTGGGTCCTCAGGTAGGTCAATGTCCAATTTTCTGAGGAACCTCCAGACTGATTTCCAGAATGGTTATACTGCTCTGCAATCCCACCAACAATGGAGGACTGTTCCTCTTTCTCCACATCCTCGCCAGCATCAGCTGTCACCTGAGTTTTTGATCTTAGCCATTCTCACTGGTGTGAGGTGAAATTTCAGGGTTGTTTTGATTTGCATTTCCCTTATGACTAAAGATGTTGAACATTTCTTTAGGTGTTTCTCAGCCATTCAGCGTTCCTCAGCTGCGAATTCTTTGTTTAGTTCTGAACCCCATTTTTTAATAGGGTTATTTGTCTCCCTGCAGTCTAACTTCTTGAGTTCTTTGTATATTTTGGATATAAGCCCTCTATCAGTTGTGGGATTGGTAAAGATCTTTTCCCAATCTGTTGGCTGTCATTTTCTCCTAACAACAGTGTCCTTTGCCTTACAGAAGCTTTGCAGCTTTATGAGATCCCATTTGTCGATTCTTCATCCTAGAGCATAAGCCATTGCTGTTTTGTTCAGGAAATTTTCTCCTGTGCCCATGTGTTTGAGATGCTTCCCTACTTTTTCTTCTATTAGTTTGAGTGTACCTGGTTTAATGTGGAAGTCCTTGATCCACTGGGACTTAAGCTTTGTACAGGGTGAAAAGAATGGATCGATCTGCATTCTTCTACATGCTGACCTCCATTTGAACCAGCACCATTTGCTGAAAATGCTATCTTTTTTCCATTGGATGGTTTTGGCTCCTTTGTCAAAAATCAAGTGACCATGGATGTGTGGGTTCATTTCTGTCCTCAATTCTATTCCACTGGTCTATCTGTCTGTCTCTGTACCAATACCATGCAGTTTTTATCACTATTGCTCTGTAATACTGCTTGAGTTCAGGGATACTGATTCCCCCTGAAGTCCTTTTATTGTTGAGGATAGTTTTAGCTATCCTGGGTTTTTTGTTATTCCAGATGAATTTGCAAATTGTTCTGTCTAACTCTTTGAAGAATTGGATTGGTATTTTGATGGGGATTGCATTGAATCTGTAGATCGCTTTTGGTAAAATGGCCATTTTTACTATATTAATTCTGCCAATCCATGAGCATGGAAGATCTTTCCATCTTCTGAGGTCTTCTTCAATTTCTTTCTTCAGAGGCTTGAAGTTCTTATCGTACAGATATTTCACTTGCTTGGTTGAAGTCACACCGAGGTATTTTATATTATTTGGGACTATTATGAAGGGTGTCGTTTCCCTAATTTCTTTCTTGGCTTGTTTCTCTTTTGTGTAGAGGAAGGCTACTGATTTATTTGAGGTAATTTTATACCCAGCCGCTTTGCTGAAGGTGTTTATCAGGTTTAGTAGTTCTCTGTTGGAACTTTCGGAAGCACTTAAATATACTATCATATCATCTGGCAAGTAGTGATATTTTGACTTCTTCTTTTCCAATCTGTATCCCTTTGGTCTCCTTTTGTTGTCTGATTGCTCTGGCTACAACTTCAAGAACTATATTGAATAAGTAGGGAGAGAGTGGGCAGCCTTGTCTAGTCCCTGATTTTAGTGGGATTGCTTCAAGTTTCTCTCCATTTAGTTTAATGTTAGCTACTGGTTTGCTGTATATGGCTTTTACTATGTTTATTTAGGTATGGGCCTTGAATTCCTGTTCTTTCCAGGACTTTTATCATGAAGGGGTGTTGAATTTTGTCAAATGCTTTCTCAGCATCTAGTGAAATGATCATGTGGTTTTGTTCTTTCAGTTTGTTTATATAATGGATCACGTTGATGGTTTTCCATATATTAAACCATCCCTGCATGCCTGGGATGAAGCCTACTTGATCATGGCGGATGATTGTTTTGATGTTCTCTTGGATTGGGTTTGCAAGAATTTTATTATTTTTGCCTCAATATTCATAAGGGAAATTGGTCTGAAGTTCTCTTTCTTTGTTGTGTCTTTCTGTGGTTTAGGTATAAGAGTAATTGTGGCTTCATAGAAGGAATTCGGTAGCACTCCATCTGTTTCAACTTTGTGAAATAGTTTGGAATTGGTATGAAGTCTTCTATGAAGGTCTGATAGAATTCCGCACTGAAGCCGTCTGGACCTGGGGTCTTTTTGTTTGGGAGACCTTTAATGACTGCTTCTATTTCTTTAGGAGTTATGGGGTTGTTTAAATGGTTTATCTGTTCCTGATTTAACTTCGGTACCCGGTATCTGTCTAGGAAATTGTCCATTTCCTCCAGATTTTCAAGTTTTGTTGAATATAGGCTTTTATAGTAGGATCTGATGATTTTTTGAATTTCCTCTGATTCTGTAGTTATGTCTCCCTTTTCATTTCTGAATTTTTTAATTTGGACACACTCTCTGTGTCATCTCGTTAGTCTGGCTAAGGGTTTATCTACCTTTTGGTTCTGTTGACTCTTTGTATGGTCCTTTTTGTTTCTACTTGGTTGATTTCAGCTCTGAGTTTGATTATTTCCTGCCTTCTACTCCTCCTGGGTGTATTTACTTCTTTTTGTTCTAGAGCTTTTAGGTATGCTGTCAAGCTGCTGATATATGCTCTCTCCTGTTTCTTTCTGTAGGCACTCAGAGCTGTGAGTTTTCCTCTTAGCACAGCTTTCATTGTGTCCCACAAGTTTGGGTATGTTGTCCCTTCATTTTCACTAAATTCTAAGAAGTCTTTAATGTCTTTCTTATTTCCTTCTTGGTCAGGTTATCATTGAGTAGAGCATTCTTCAACTTCCATGTATATGTGGGCGTTCTTCCCTTATTTTTATTGAAGACCGGCTTTAGCCTGTGGTGGTCTGATAGGACGCATGGGATTATTTCTATCTTTCTGTATCTGTTGAGGCCTGTTTTATGAACAATTATATGGTCAATATATGAGAAAGTACCATGCGGTGGTGAGAAGAAGGTATATCCTTTTATTTTAGGATAGAATGTTCTATAAATATCTGTTAAGTCCATTTGCTTCATGACTTCTCTTAGTCTGTCAATGTCTCTGTTTAATTTCTGTTTCCATGATCTGTTCATTGATGAGAGTGTGGTGTTGAAATCTCCTACTATTATTGTGTGAGGTGCAATATGTGCTTTGAGCTTTAGTAAGGTTTCTTTTACGTATGTAGATGCCCTTGTATTTGGAGCATAGATATTTAGGATTGAGAGTTCATCTTGGTGGATTTTTCCTTTGATGAATATTAAATGTCCTTCCTTATCTTTTTTGATGACTTTTAGTTGAAAATCTATTATTAGAATGGCTACTCCAGCTTGCTTCTTCAGACCATTTGCTTGGAAAGTTGTTTTCTAGCCTTTGACTCTGAGGTAGTATCTGTCTTTGTCTCTGAGGTGTGTTTCCTGTAGGCATCAGAATGCAGGGTCCTCATTGCATATCCAGTTTGTTAATCTCTGTCTTTTTATTGGGGAGTTGAATCCATTGATGTTGAGAGATATTAAGGAATAGTGATTGTTGCTTCCTTTTATATTCGTATTTGGATATAAGATTATGTTTGTGTGCTTTTCTTCTCTCTCTTTTTTTTAAAGGTTTATTTACTTATATATAATAAATACACTATAGCTGTCTTCAGACACACCAGAAGAGGGAATCGGTTCCCATTACAGATGGATGTGAGCCACCATGCAGTTGCTGGTATTTGAACTCAGGACCTCTGGGAGAACAGACAGTGTTCTTAACCACTGAGCCATCTCTCCAGCCCGCTTTTCTTCTCTTTATTTTGTTGCCAAGATGATTAGTTTCTTCCTTTTTCTAGGGTGTAGCTTGCCTCCTTATGTTGGGCTTTACCATTTGTTATCCTTTGTTGGACTGGATTTGTAGAAAGATTTTGTGTAAATTTGGTTTTGGCATGGAATATCTTATTTTCTCCATCTATGTTAATTGAGAGTTTTGCTGAATACAGTAACCTGGGCTGGCATTTGTGTTCTCTTAGGGTCTGTATGACATCTGTCCAGGATCTTCTGGCTTTTATAGTCTCTGGTGAGAAGTCTGGTGTGATTCTGATAGGTCTGCCTTTATATGTTACTTGACCTTTTTCCCTTACTGCTTTTAATATTCTTTCTTTGTTTTGTGCATTTGGTGTTTTTACTATTATGTGATGGGAGGAGTTTCTTTTCTGGTCCAATCTATTTGGAGTTCTGTAGGCTTCTTGTATGTTTATGGGCATCTCTTTCTGTAGGTTAGGGAAGTTTTTTCTATAATTATATTGAAAATATTTACTGGTGCTTTAAGCTAGGAGTCTTCACTCTATTCTATACCTATCATCCTTAGGTTTGATCTTCTCATTGAGTTCTGTATGTTTTGGACCAGTAGCTTTTTCCGTTTTACATTTTCTTTGACCGTTGTGTCGGTGATTTCTATGTAATCTTCTGCTCCTGTGATTCTCTCTTCTATCTCTTGTATTCTGTTGGTGATGCTTGTATCTATGGCTCCTTGTCTCTTCCTTTGGTTTTCTATATATCCAGGGTTGTCTCCCTTTGTGCTTTCTTTATTGCTTCTATTTCCATTTTTAATTCCTTCACCTGTTTGATTGTGTTTTCCTGGAATTCTTTCAGGGATTTTTGTGATTCCTCTCTATAGGCTTCTACTTGTTTATTTATGTTTTCCTGCATTTCCCTAAGGGAGTTCTTCATGTCTTTCTTGAAGTCCTCCCATCAGCATGATCAAATGTGATTTTAAATCTAGATCTTGCTTTTCTGGTATGTTTGGATATTCAGTGTTTGCTTTGGTGGGAGAATTGGGCTCCCATGATGCCATGTAGTCGTGGTTTCTGTTGCTTGGGTTCCTGAGCTTGCCTCTCACCATCAGGTTGTCTCTGGTGTTACCTTGTACTGCTATTTCTGACACTGGCTAGACCGTCTTATAGGACTGTGTTTCAGGAGTGCTGTAGACCTGTTTTCCTGTTTTCTTTTCTGACTGGTCAGTTTTATTGACAAGTTAGATAATACAATGAGAACAATCTTTACACAAAATTCTTAGAATAAGCACTACAGTACCGTGTATGGATGGCAAGTAGATATGAGGCAGAAAAATCGGTATTTGAATAATTCAAGGATAATCTTTAAATACTGCACCAACACATCATGCCTAAACATTGCAAAAACTTCTTTCTTGAACCCTTGAAATTTATTATTCATAACTATGCAAACTAAACTCTTTACTAATACTTTATCCCTACATCATATACATACAATATATTATATACATATAATATATACAATATAGAAGCATTGTTTGTTCCAGTATGTTGAAAGTTAGAATATTTTATACTTTGTTTTCAACTAGTCATAAAATTTCTGTATTTGTTAGGGGCTGATTTGCAATTACAGAATCGGTTTTCTTAGTTAATATTTTGTTTTGCTTATATTTTGATTAATGTTCCTTTGATTAATATTCCTTTGTTTCCACGTTCTGTGTGGTCATGCTCTTCTTTTAATGGAAGGTTGTTGTATAATTAAAAAACAACCCATGCTATCACTGGCTACTTTCCAGCCCTTGTAGTTTCCCCTCTCCCATGGCTAATGTCATGCAGCTTCCATCCAACTTCTTTCAGTTCGCTTTCCTCCCAACAGCTTGTATCTTTCCAGCTATCTCCTCCCTGTGGTTAACTGTCACAAATTCCCATAAGGCAAGACCTTCCTTTGTGCATCAAAACTCTACAGGATTGTAATTTATTAATCAGATATAAATTCTCAACTCACAAAATGCCCACACAGTGAAATCAGAGCCAATTGATATTGACATGAGCCTCCCTCCTATGTTGGACAAATTGTCCTATATTATTCTATCCCATTTCTGACATTCTATTTCAAGCCACATGAATCTGGTTTGCCTTCTTCCTCCATCTTCTCTGTCCTCTATCAGTCTCTCCCCTGTCCTCTCTCCTTGAAACTCTCAGGACCGCCTTCCTTTTTCATTGCCTAATCACAGACTCTAGTATTATATTTCCCCAGCTTTCACCTACATATCAACAGCAATCCACAGAAGGTTACATGATTTTCACTTATTCTGTTTTAACTCAGGCTTCATTGAATACAGGTTTAGAAATTTGAATGTAGCTTATCATTTATAAAGACAAATTCAAGTATGAGTATATGTTTGTTTTTAAAAAAAAGAAATATTGTAAATGTACAGAATTTTGCTCTGCTTCCATTCATTTCTCAATCCTTCCTCACCAGGGGGAAAATGTTGTACCTGCAAAGTATGTGGCAGAGTCTTTGAGTGGACAAAAGTGTTTCAAAATCACCAGATAATTGATTTAGGAGTGAAGGGCTACGAGTGTGAAGAATGTACCAAGTACACCCATATTCCATCATTACTTCCTGAAGAAAAAACAATTCATACAGTAGAAAAACCTTACAAATGTGAAGTTTGTGGAAAGGCCTTCTGCATCCCATTATTACTTTCGAAACACAAGATAATTCATACAGGAGAGAATCCCTATAAGTGTGATGTGTGTGGCAAGGCCTTCCAACATCCTTCAAGACTTTCCAGACATAAGAAAATTCATTCAGGAGACAAACCATACAAGTGTGAAGTATGTGGGAAGGCCTTCCACTTTCCATCGTTACTTTTGGTACACAAGAGAATTCATACTGGAGAAAAACCCTACAAGTGTGAAGTATGTGGCAAGGCCTTCCATTATCCATCAATACTCTCTAAACACAAGCGAATTCATACAGGAGAGAAACCCTACAAGTGTGAAGTATGTGGCAAGGCCTTCCACATTTCTTCATTTCTTTCCAAACACAAAATAATTCATAGAGGAGAAAAACCATACAAGTGTGATATATGTGGCAAGGCCTTCCATTATCCATCAAGACTTTCCAACCATAAGAAAATTCATTCAGGAGAGAAACCATACAAGTGTGAGGTATGTGGAAAGGCCTTCCGTATTTTATCACTACTTTCTAAGCACAAGATAATACATACAGAAGAAAATCCCTACAAGTGTGAAGTATGTGGCAAGGCTTTCGATTATCCATCAAGACTTTCTACCCATGCAAAAATGCATACAGGAGAGAAACCATACAAGTGTGAAGTCTGTGGAAAGGCCTTCCGCTCTCTGTCATCGCTTTCTAAACACAGGAGAATTCATACAGGAGATAATTACTATAACAGGGAAGTATGTGGTAAGGCTTTTATTTATCCTTTAAGACTTTCTAAACATAAGAAAATTTGTACAGGAGAGAAGCCCTACAAGTGTGAAGTATGTGGCAAGGCCTTCAATGATTCATTAGTACTTTCTAAACATAGGGCGATTCATACAGGAGAAAAACTTTACAAGTGTGATGTATGTGGCAAGGCCTTCTATTATCCATCAAGACTTTCCAATCATAGGAAGATTCATTCAGGAGAGAAACCATACCAGTGTGAAGAATGTGGCAAGGCGTTTTGTTTTCCATCATCACTATCTAAACACAAGAGAATTCACACAGGAGAGAAACCATACAAGTGTAAAGAATGTGGCAAGGCCTTCCGCTCTCTGTCATCACTTTCTAAACATAGGAGAATTCATACAGGAGAGAAACCCTACAAGTGTGAAGTATGTGGCAAAGCCTTCCACTACCCATCGTTACTTTCTAAACACAAAATAACTCATACAGAAGAAAAACCCTACAAGTGTGAAGTTTGTGGCCAGGGGTTCCATGTTCCATCAAAACTTTCTCATCACAAGATAATTCATACAGGAGAAAGCCCCTACAAGTGTGAAGTATGTGGCAAGGCCTTCTGCATTCCATTATTACTTTCTAAACACAAGATAAGTCATACAGGAGAGAATCACTATAACAGTCAACTATGTAACAAGGCCTTCATTTATCCTTCACGACTTTCTAAACATAAAAAGATTCATACAAGAGTAAAACCATACAAGTGTGAAGTATGTGGAAAGGCCTTCCGCTTTCCATCATTACTATTAATACACAAGGGAATTCATACTGGAGAAAAACCCTACAAGTGTGAAGAATGTGGGAAGGCCTTCTATTATCCATCATTACTTTCTAAACACAAGAGAGTTCATACAGGAGAAAAACCATACCAGTGTGAAATATGTGGCAAGGGCTTCCATGTTTCATCATCACTATCTAAACACAGGATAATTCATACTGGAGAGAAGCCATTCAAGTGTGAAGTATGTGAGAAGGCCTTCCGCTTTTCGTCATCACTATCTAAACACAAGAGAATTCATACAGGAAAGAAACCCTACAAATGTGAAGAATGTGGCAAGGCCTTCCATTTTCCATCGTTACTTTCTAAACACAAGATAAGTCATACTCGAGAAAAACCCTACAATTGTGACCTATGTGGCAAGGCCTTCCATTATTCATCATTACTCTCCAAACACAAGATGATTCATACAGGAGAAAAACCTCACAAGTGTGATATTTGTGGCAAGGCCTTCCATTATCCTTCAAAACTTTCCAACCATAAGAAAATTCATACAGGAGAGAAACCATACAAGTGTGAAGTATGTGGAAATGTCTTCTGTTTTGCCTCGTCACTTTCTAAACACAAGAGAATTCACACAGGAGAGAATCCATACAAGTGTGATGTGTGTGGCAAAGCCTTCTATTACCCATCATTACTTTGTCATCACAAGATAATTCATACAGGAGAAAAACCCTACAAGTGTGAAGTTTGTGGCAAGGCCTTCCATTATCCATCATTACTTTCTAAACATAAGATAATTCATACAGGAAAGAAACCCTACAAGTGTGAAGTATGTGGCAAAGCCTTCCATTATCCATCACGACTTTCCAAACATAAAAAAATTCATGGGGCTGGAGAGATGGCTCAAGAGTTAAGGGAACTGGCTACTCTTTCAGAGGTCCTGAGTTCAATTCCCAGCAACCACATGGTGGCTCACAACCATGTATGATGGAATCTGTTTCCTCTTATGCTATATAGGTTTTCATGCCAGTAGAGCACTCATATAAATAAAATAAAAAATCATACAAACCATATTAGTGTGAAGCATTGGAAGCAATTACTTCCAATGTCCAGCATTATTTTCTAACCTCAAGAGAAGTCATTCAGAGAAACCCTGCAAGTATGAAGTATATATCCTGGCCTTCTGTTGTCAATAATTACTCTCTGAACACAGAATTCACACAGCAGAAAAACTTTACAATTGTTAAGGGCAAGTCAACTCCTTTAGAATTTGCCAGATTCTACTCATTTCAAACCATACATATATGAGGAATGTGGAAAAGCAATCTCTACAAATATATACCAATGTTTACACAAATTAACTCACAATGTGGTGACATTTACAAATGCAAAGAACACATCCAAATGCTCAACAAAAACATTAGGGGTCATCAAGAAATCCATTCTGCCTAGAAACCATACAAATCTAAAGAATGTGGCAGATACTTTAGAAGTTCCATAGCATGGTCCCAACTCAGGATAATTCCTACTGGAGAGAAACATTACAATTGGATAATGTGGCCAAAACTATTACCAGTCTTCTGGTCTTAAGCAACAGTCAAGAATTTCTCTGTGAGAGAAACCACACAAGTCTGAAGAACATTCCAAGGTCTTTTTTACTTACTAAGAACTTGTGAAAAACCTCATAATTCCACCTAATAATTCCACATGTGAAAAATGTTGCAAACCCTTGAGTAAACTTTCTTATATTTCTCAACACAAGATAGTTCAAACTGGAGTGAAATAATACAATGTTAATATGTTAGCACATCTACAAACCCTAAAAGTTATCAGCTTCCTGCTGAATAGAAACCATACAAGATTGACAAATGTGGTAAGTAAAACTTTTGGAGTCCTTCACACAATCATGTCAAAAGTACAGCTGTCAGAGTGTGGTTTTTCCTTCTGGATTTGAGCCTAATCCTCCCTTGCTGTCTTTTGTTTCTTCTCTTTTAGAATCAGAACACTTATTCTATACCAGTGAGTAGTAAAATTAGTCACTTGTTCTTATGTTGTAGGAGATCACAGTTAAGAGATTGCCTTTAGTCTCACATGACACATGGATTGTAGTCTTTCATAGTGTTATAATTGTTAAATACTTTGTGGCCTATTTTACTTATGAGGTAAGGGTAAAGTTGGGGAAAAGAGAAGAATTGTTATGATTAAAGCTTTGTGGCTAAAGCTAGCATGATGACTTTGGGAACAAACTTAATTGCCAACAAGACCCATTCCCATGATATTGTTCCCAGTTCTTACAAAATATAAAGAGGTAATTACCTGTGAATGCTGTCCTCTGATCTCCATGCATGGGCTGCCACATTTACATACATACATACATACATGTGCCAAGACAAAATAAACCTAAATTATATTTTGAATTATGTTTGTGTTTTATATTGATGGGTCAAGAGATTACCTCTTATATCTTATATCTCATTTGTTAACTCCATGAGTTCTAGCATGTGAGAAGCAAGACTGATTGTTGATTTGCAATTTCTTCATTAGTTTAATGGACAACAGAAGATCTGGTGATTGTGCTTGGAAGCATAAGCTGGAAATGCTGCAGTATAAAAAAATACCCTGATAACAACTATTCATCGATCTCCTGCTTCCTGACTGTGGATGGAACATGACTACCTGCTTTAAGCTCCTGTTGTCTTTACTTTCTTACATGTGTGGTAGTTGGAGTAAGAGTTGACCTAAGGGCTCAGAGATTTGAATGCTTAGTCATCAGGCAGGAATACTTCTTTAAAAGGATTAAGCAGTGTGGCACCATTGGAGTAAGTGTGTCACTGGGGGTTGTATTTAAGTGTTCAAAAGCTCAAAGCCAGTGTTTCCCTTTTCTTACTGACTATGGATCAAAATGTAAAATTCTCAGCTACTTCATCATATCTGTCTCCACCATGTTCCCTAGCATGCTCCCTACAATAATGATAATGTTCAAAACTTCTGAAACTGTAAACAAGCCCAATAAATGCTTTCTTTCTAATAGTTAACCTGGTTTGGTGCTTCTTCATAGCAATAAGATACACTGCATAAGATACCATGGTAGACAATGACCTTGAACTATGATGCAGATTAACCCCTTTAACTTGCTCCTTACTAAATAATCTTGCCAAATGCAGTTTCAGTGTGACATTTAATACATATGAATCTTATACTTTCTCCCCTTTCCTATTATTGTCCTCCATTTACCCACTTCTCTGTGGAAAGTGTTCTTTCTTCTCTTCACTTATATCTCTACATACACATCTAAATGAACAAGCACATATGTAGTACCAGTATAACCTTTTGCATTATAAATCCTTTTCTAAAATGTAGATACCATATGTGTTTTCTGTGTACATTTGTGTTTGGTATTAATATATCATTTTGTTGCATTTTTAGGGTTAAATAATGAGTCATTTTGAGTTGATTTTTCTGTAAGGTGAGCAACATTTTGTTTTTCCACAATTGGACATCTAGTTTTGCCAGCAGTGTTTATTGAAAAGGCTGTTTGTATCAGAATATGGTTTTGATGTCTTGGTCAAAAATCTCACATCACTTAACTTACTGATTTAGCTTAGGATTTTAACCTTAATGTACTTTGGCCTACATGGTTAATTTATGTGACTATTAATATAGCCATTTTTTACAGCATGACATTTGGAAATCCTGGAACATGTAATATACTTCTCTTTTGCAATGTGGTCTTTGGGTATTTTTTTTTTAAATTTTTATATGTGCAAGTCTTTCTCCTTTGGTACGTTGCTCCTGTATTTTTTTCCTGGGGGCTATTGTAAATAGTCCTAACGATGTTTTTTCTCTAATTACATTCTCAGCAAGTGAGTTCCTGCTGTTATATAAAGGGTGATGATTTCTATAAGGTTACTCTTTTGAACTGCCATTTTGCTGAAATTAAGTTCATGAGATTTTTATGTGTGGTGTTGAACCTTTTACGTATAAGGTTAGGGATAGTTTAACTTCCCTCTTCCCCATTTTTACATTTGCTACTTTCTATTCTTATTTCTTTAATGATTACTTGACACAATTGTTGCATTGCAATGTAGATAGGGTATCCTTACCTCATGCCAAATTTTATAGGACTTGTGTTCACTTTCTCCTCCTTTTACTAAGGATTGGCTGTGGGTTTGTCATGCACAGCCCTTACCCTAGTAAAAGATTCTCCATCCATTTCTACTTTCCTCATAATTTGTTCTATAGGTATTGTGATGTTTCACAACTGCCTTGTCTGCAGCTATTGAAAGAATTGTGTGAATTCTGTTTTTCTCTGTCAGTGTGGCTTATAACACAAGATTTGTACAAGTAGAGCAAACCTTTTGTCATAGACATAAAAGCAGGTCAGTTATAAAGTATGATATTCGAAGGAATTCAGTTGAAGTCTTTGAAATTTTTTATGTTAATTAGGGAAATTCTGTAGTGGTTGGGTGGTTTGTTGGTTGGTTGGTTGTTGCAATTTTGGATTTTTTTTAAATGTATTTCTTCCCTTATCCCTACCATAGCTACTCTTCCTACCCCTCCTCCCATCTTTCTGACACCCATCTGTCCTTAGTATCCCCTCAGACAAGAGCAGGACTTTCAGGACATCAACTGAATACTTCACAAGATTCAGGTACACACCCTCAAATCCGGCACGGGCTAGAACAAAGTGGTACCAAGAGCTGGAAAGAGATGAGAAAGTTCCCCACTTGGATTGTCAGGAGCCCCACAAACATAAAGCCAACAACCATAAGGACCTAACACAGGCCCAAGCTGGCTCCATGATTCCCACTTTAGTCCCTGTCATGAGCCCTGCTTAAATGATTCCACAGGGTCTTGCAGTGTCCTGAATCCTACTGGTTCCCAGAATTTACTTATGGTAACTCACTGTCAGCTGGTTGCTTGCTCTGCCTCTTTACCTAGGATTGAATTTATTTGACTCTTGGGTTAAAAGTTTGTGCTAGGGCTGAGTCACACACTACAACAATTTTTTTCCAGTTCACAATCTTGGAGCTCAAAATGAGATCAAATATCCTGCAACTTTCCTGCTTTTTTTTAAATAAAAGACCCATGCTAACATCAATAAGCAACATACTGTATGGTAAGAATTGCATTCACACTATCCAGTCCATTTCTATTTGGTAACTTTGGAGAAAGTACTCTATCTATTCTATCTTCTTGAATCCAAAGTTTTGTACAGTTGTGCATAGTTTTATGCTCTACTTACCTTTACTCAAGAGAGTTGACAGTGCTATCAGCATCCCTCCTGGCTTCCCTTGAATCCTTGGACAAAACACACACACAGTTTGTACCATTTCAACTTGTCATGATACAATCGCTCGGTGTTACTATCTCCTGCCTACAAAAATGTACACTTAACAATAATATTTTTATCTCTGCTCTTCCCACTTGCCCTAAACTTGAGTGGCTAGTCCTACCTTGCCCCTGCCAAACATTCATGATCAGCTACCTGTAGTAGTGGCCACAGGCCCCAGCTCCTCCTGAGTCCTCATGGCTTCTCCTCCCTCCAAAGCATGGCAGAGACTGCTCTCCTTCTTTCATCTGCCTTTTCCTCCTGGGACATGGAAGTCCCAGCTGTCCTTTCTGGCCATCATTTATCCATGTCTTTCTTTACTTAGAGATCAAGAACTAATTGGGGAACAGACATTAACATCAGAACCACCCTTTATACCTCTCCATTTCTGTCCAATAAAATTTTTTTAAAAAAATCTCTTCTCCTAGAAATAAATTGAAAAAAACCATAACAATCAGCTAAATTACACAGTATGATAAACAAATGGCATCCAGTCCATACCTGTCAATTATATAAAGCACTCTATCATCTGAAAGGATTATGATTCTATCCCTGGATTATGTTTATATTTTAGCCTATAATGCCATCAGAAACCATGTCTTCTCTATAATCTCTTTCTCAATTGTAAACAACTTGAGTTTGATTATGAGACAAAAACTAGTTTACAACCCCATCAGGAATATGAGAACGACTTAAACATCACCTAGGTATATAGGAAGCACCAAACAGCTTCTTAAACAACTGTAGAGACAGCTGACTACCTGGACAGCTCCTTAATTCCTTAAGACTTGGAGCATCAGTCCTTGGCCTTCTGGCCCAGGATCATCTGACAGACCCCTGCAAAGCAGAATTATTAAGGATGGTTTGCCATGACTAAGGAGAGTCAACAGCCAACTATTCTGCATAATGTGTCCTTTTCCTGGACAGTGTTTCATTTGCAGATGAAATAGGCAATTTCTGCCCGGTGGCTGCTTTGCCGTGATAAGCAACCTTACCTGAATGTTCAATATTTGGACCAAGAAGGGCGTGCTGTCAGGAACAGATATGTCTTATTGTCAAATGATTAAAAAACATTAAATGTCACATTGTGAATTTCTGATGGTTTTGAAGATCATAAATATATAGGTACATATATATATATACATATATATATATATGAACTGTTAAACCTCCATGACTCAGCTATTTCTAAATGAAATACATTGAAAACTCCCTTTTATAATTAAATCAGAATCTAACACAACCATGACTTTGCTATCTTGCCCTTAATTTGCATTACTCAATCATCTAAAAGCGGTTTGTAGTAGCAGTCATAGAAGGACTGGGTCTAAGCTTAGTATTCTTGAATGTGTTGCATAGGCACAATGCCTATCAAAGATTAACAGTACAAATTTTGTATCAATATAACAAGCTCACACTATTGAAAACCTTAAATTTTATCAAAATAAATTCTGTTCCAATGTAAGAAATTATAACTTCAACTTTACATCAATTATAGAGATTTTTTTACCAATTAAGATTATGCTACACAATCAATACCAGCTATTTCCTTTCTGTTCAAAATTATGGCTATTTCTAAATTATCTCCTAAAATGACATCTTTTCTATAATTTGTAAAACAAATATTACCAGACCTCCAAACCCATGGAATTGGACTAACAACTCTCCACAAATTTTGGCTGAACAGGGGCAATGAAAAATTCTTTAAAGGGGTAAGGAGGAGTAAGAAAATTAGAAAATTTGGTTAGACTGGAAGAGAGATAACTTTAGGAACCGAGGAGCAGTCTGGGACAGGATCCTTCCGGTTTCTACTGGAGCCCAGAGCTGACCCTGTGCCACAGCTCTCCTTGCCCAAATCCTGAGAAAGAAAGCTGGTCTCCCAGGAATGCTGACACGCAGACTTACAGGAGGGTCAAGCCACTGTCAGAGACAGTAAGACCACCTAACATCAGAGATAACCAGATGGTGAGAGGCAAGTGCAAAAAACTAAGCAACAGAAACCAAGGCCACTTGGCATCTTCAGAACCCAATTCTCCCACCACAGCAAGTCCAGAATACCCCAACTCACCATAAAAGCAAGGTTATGATTTAAAACCACATCTCATGATGTGAGAGGACTGTAAGAAGGACATAAATAACACCCTTAAAGAAATACAGGAGAACACAGGTAAACACGTAGAAGCCCTTAAAGAGGAACCACAAAAATCACTTAAAGAATTATAGGAAAAACAAACAGGTGAAGGAATTGAAAAAAAAACTATCCAGGATCTAAAACGGAAATAGAAAAATAAAAAGAAATCACAAAAGGGAGACAACCCTGAGATGAAAACCTAGGAAAGGGATCAAGAAGTCATAGATGCAAGCATCCCCATCAGAATACAAGGAATGAAGAGAGAATCTCAGGGGCAGAGGATACTGAAAAAAACATTGGCATGACCATCAAAGAAAATGTAAAACTCGGAAGATCCTAACCCAAAACGCATCAGAAATAAAAAGACACAAAGAGAAGATCAATTATAGAGATTTTTTTTACCAATTAAGATTATGCTACACAATCAATACCAGCTATTTCCTTTCTGTTCAAAATTATGGCTATTTCTAAATTATCTCCTAAAATGACATCTTTTCTATAATTTGTAAAACAAATATTACCAGACCTCCAAACCCATGGAATTGGACTAACAACTCTCCACAAATTTTGGCTGAACAGGGGCAATGAAAAATTCTTTAAAGGGGTAAGGAGGAGTAAGAAAATTAGAAAATTTGGTTAGACTGGAAGAGATAACTTTAGGAACCGAGGAGCAGTCTGGGACAGGATCCTTCCGGTTTCTACTGAGCCCAGAGCTGACCCTGTGCCACAGCTCTCTGCTTGCCAAATCCTGAGAAAGAAAGCTGGTCTCCCCAGGAATGCTGACACGCAGACTTACAGGAGGGTCAAGCCACTGTCAGAGACAGTAAGACCACCTAACATCAGAGATAACCAGATGGTGAGAGGCAAGTGCAAAAAACTAAGCAACAGAAACCAAGGCCACTTGGCATCTTCAGAACCCAATTCTCCCACCACAGCAAGTCCAGAATACCCCAACTCACCATAAAAGCAAGGTTATGATTTAAAACCACATCTCATGATGTGAGAGGACTGTAAGAAGGACATAAATAACACCCTTAAAGAAATACAGGAGAACACAGGTAAACACGTAGAAGCCCTTAAAGAGGAACCACAAAAATCACTTAAAGAATTATAGGAAAAACAAACAGGTGAAGGAATTGAAAAAAAAACTATCCAGGATCTAAAAACGGAAATAGAAAAAATAAAGAAATCACAAAGGGAGACAACCCTGGAGATAGAAAACCTAGGAAAGGGATCAGAAGTCATAGATGCAAGCATCCCCATCAGAATACAAGGAATAGAAGAGAGAATCTCAGGGGCAGAGGATACTGTAGAAAACATTGGCATGACCATCAAAGAAAATGTAAAACTCAGGAAGATCCTAACCCAAAACATCCAGGAAATAAAAGACACAAAGAGAAGATCAAACCTAAGGATAATAGGTATAGAAGAGAGTAAAGATTCCAACTCAAATGGCCAGTAAATATCTTCAACAAAATTATAGAAGAAAACTTCCCTAACCTAAACAAAGAGATGCCCATAAACATACAAGAAGCATACAGAACTACAAATAGAGTGGACCAGAAAAGAAATTTCTCCTATCACGTAATAGTTAATGCACCAGATGCACAAAATAAAGAATATTAAAAGCAGTAGGGTGAAAAGATCAAGTAACATATAAAGGCAGACCTATCAGAATTAGACCAGACATCTCACCAAAGACTATGAAAGCCAGAAGATCCTGTGCAGATGTCATACACACCCTAAGAGAACACAAATGACAGCCCAGGCTACTATATCCAACACAACTCAATTACCATAGATGGAGAAACTGCAACACAGGGAGGGGAAACTACACCCTAGAAAAGCAAGCAAGAAAGCTCCTTTCAACTAACCCAAAAGAAGATAGTCACACAAACATAATTCTATCTCTAAATACAAAAATAATAGGAAACAAAAATCATTGGTCCTCAATATTTCTCAAGATCATTGGACTCAATTCCCTAAGAAAAAGACATAGATTAATAGACTGGATATGTAAACAGGACCCGGCATTTTGCTGCATACAGGAAACATACCTCAGTGACAAACACAGACCGTTCCTCAGAGTAAAACATGGGGGGGGCGGATTCTAAGCGAATGGTCCCAGGAAACAAGCTGGAGAAGTCATTCTAATATGGAATAAAATCGATTTTAACAAAAAGTTATCAAAAGGACCTAGGAGTAGTCAGGGGCAAGAAGTTTCAGGTTTCTGCCTGCACCTAGAGCTGAAAGCCAGTCACCAGGAGTGCCTACACACCTGAAAGCAGAGGTAAGACCAACTTTTCTGCTCCAAGCGATCTGCCTGGTGGACTCAGGACACATAAAGTCAGAAGTCCTCTGGAACAGGGCACTTCTGGTTTCTGACTGTGCCCAGAAATTATCTGAACTGATCCATGACCTCCCTGCACCCAAATCCCATGGGGGAAGAGAGCTGAAAAATCAGAATTTGGGACAATCCAAAGAATACAGGGCAGTCTGCCACTTCTGCCCACCTTTCCCACAACCCTGGCTGAAGAGGAAACTTCATCATGCCTCTGGATACAGGAATATAGGAGCAGTCAGCAGCAGGAACCTGCTGGGTCTGGCCTGAGCCAAGAACTGAACCAAAGTGGTCACATGGCTCCTTGCACTCAAATCCTATGTGAAAGACCTGGACCCTCAATGTCCACACTCCTCAGAATTCAGAGGAGACTACTCTCTGCCCACATTCCTGACCCAAGAGGAAATTGCCCAATGCCATTTGTGCCCCTTGGGCACAGGGACCTAGGGGCAATAAGGGGCAGGATCATTCAGGTTTCTGTCTACACAAGAACTGAAAGCCAATTGCCAGGAGCACCTAAATACCTGAAAGCAGAGCTTTCTGTTCCCAGATCCGGCTGAAAGAAAACCGGTCTACAGGAGTGCTGACACACAGGCCTAAAGGAGGGTCAAGCCACTGTCAGAGACAGCAAGACAAGCTAAGACTAGAGATAACCTGATGGCAAGAGGCAAGCGCAGGAACCTAATCAACACAAACCAAGACTACTTGGCATCATCAGAGCCCAACTCTCCCACCAAAGCAAATACTGGATATCCAAACACACCAGAAAAGCAAGATTTAGATATAAAAATCACATTTTATGATGATGATGGAGGAATTTAAGAAGGACATAAATAACTCTCTTAAAGAAATACAGGAAATCACAAGTAAACAAGTAGAAGCACTTAAAGAGGAAACACAAAAATTCCTTAAAGTATTACAGGAAAACATAACCAAACAGGTGAAGGAATTGAACAAAACCGCCCAGGATTTTAAAAAAAAAATGGAAATAGAAAGAATAAAGAAAGCACAATGGGAGACGACAACCCTGGAGATAGAAAACCTAGGGGAGGTATCAAGAGTCATAGATGCAAACATCACCAACAGAATACAAAAGATAAGAGAGAATCTCAGGGGCAGAAGATACCATAGAAAACATCGACACAACTGTCAAAGAAAATGTAAAAATGCAAAAAGCTCCTATCCCAAAATATCCAGGAAATCCAGGGCACAATGAGAAGATCATAACTAAGGATAATAGGTATAGAAGAGAGTGAAGACTCCCAACTTAAAGGGCCAGTAAATATCTTCAAGAAAATTATAGAAAAAACTTCCCTAACCTAAAGAAAGAGATGCCCATAAACATACAAGAAGCCTACAGCACTCCAAATAGATTGGACCAGAAAAGAAATTCCTCCTGTCACATAATAGTCAAAACACCAAATGCACAAAACAGAGAAAGAATATTAAAAGCAGTTAGGGGGAAAGGTCAAGTAACATATAAAGGCAGACCTATCAGAATTACACCAGACTTCTCACCAGAGTCTATGAAAGCCAGAAGATCCTGGACAGATGTCATACAGACCCTAAGAAAACACAAAGGATAGCCCAGGCTACTACATCCAGCAAAACTCTCAATTAACATAGATGGAGAAAATAAGATATTCCATGACAAAACTAAATTTACACCGTATCTTTCTACAAATCTAGCCCTATGAAGGACAATAGATGGAAAACTCCAACACAAGGAGGGAAACTACACCCTAGGAAAAGCAAGAAAGTAATCTCCTTGCAACAAAACCAAAAGAAGAGATACACACAGTCATAATTCTACCTTTAACAATGAAAAATAAACAGGAAGCAACTATGACTGTCCTTTAATATCTCTCAACATCAATGGACTCAATTCCCCAAGAAAAAGACATAGACTAACAGACTGGATATGTAAAGAGGACCCAGCATTTTGCTACATACAAAAAGCACACCACAGAGACAAAGACAGACACTACCTCTGAGTAAAAGGCTGGAAAACAACTTTCCCAGGAAATGGTCTGAAGAAACAAGCTAAAGTAGCCATTCTAATATCAAGAAAAATTCACTTTCGATCAAAAGTCATCAGAAAAGGTAAGGAAGGACACTTCATACTCATCAAAGGAATAATCAATCCTCCAAGGTAACTCACAATTCTGAATACCTATGCTCCAAACACAAGGACACCCATGTTCATAAAAGGAACTTTACTAAAGCTCAAAGCAGGCATTGCACCTCACACAATAATAGTGGGTGACTTCAACATCACATTCTCATCAATGGACAGATCATGGAAACAGAAACTAAACAGAGACACAGTGAAACTAACAGAAGTTATTAATCAAATGGATTTAACAGATATCTATAGAACACTTCATCCTTAAACAAAAGAAAATACCTTCTTCTCAGCACCTCATGGAACCTTCTCCAAAATTGAACATATAATCTGTCACAAAACAGGCCTTAACAGGTAAAAGAAGATAGAAATGATCCCATGCATCCTATCAGATCACCATGGACTAAGGCTGGTCTTCAATAACACCAAAAATGACAGAAAGGCCACATAGAAGATGAACAATACTCTATTCAATGATACCTTGATTGAGAAAGAAGTAAAGACTTTTTAGAATTTAATGAAAATGAAGGCACAACATTCCCAAATTTATGGGACAGAATGAAAGCAGTGCTAAGAGGAAAAATCATAGCTCTCTGTGCCTCCAAAAAGAAACAGGAGAGAGAATACATTAGCAGCTTGACAGCACACCTAAAAGCTCTAGAACACAAAGAAGCAAATATGCCCAAGAGGAGTAGAAAGCAGGAAATAATCAAACTCAGGGCTTCGATCAACCAAGTAGAAACAAAAGAACTATACAAAGAATCAACAAAACCGGGAGCTGGTTCTTTGAGAAAATCAGCAAGCTAGATAAGCCCTTAGCCAGACTAACCAGAAAGCACAGAGAGTCAATCCAAATTAACAAAATCAGAAACGGAAAGAGAAACATAACAGAAACTGAGGAAATTTTAAAAAATCATCCAATCCTACTACAAAAGCCTATACTCAACAAAACTGAAAATTCTGAATTAAATGGACAATTTCCTAGAACAATATCCCCTAAAGAAATAAAACTAGTGATTAAAAGTTGCTCAACAACAACAGCAGCAACAACAACAAAACAAAAGTCCAGGAACATATGACTTTAGTGCAGAATTCTATCAGACCTTCATAGAAGACCTAATACCAATACTTTCCAAATGATTCCCTAAAATAGAAACAGAAGGAACACTACCTAACTTGTTCTATGAAGTCACAATTATGCTTATACATAAAACTACACAAAGAACTTACAAAGAAAGAGAATGTCAAACCAATTTCCTTATGAATACCAATGCAAAGCTACTCAATAAAATTTTCACAAACTGAATCTAAGAACACTTTAAAATAATATTCACCAAGATCAAGTAGGCTTCATCCTGGAGACGCAAGGATGGTTCAATATATGGAAATCCATCATTGTAATCCACTATATGAACAAACTCAAAGAACAAAACCACATGATCATCTCATTAGATGCTGAGAAAGCATTTGACAAAATTCAACACCCCTTCATGATGAAAGTCCTGGAAAGATCAGGAATTCAAGGCCCATATCTAAATGTAATATACAGCAAACCAGTATACAACATCAAGCTAAATGGAGAGAAACTTGAAGCAATCCCACTAAAATCAGGGACTAGACAAGGCTGCCCACTCTCTCCCTCCCTATTCAATACAGGACTTGAAGTCCTAGCCAGAGCAATTAGGCAAGAAGATGTTAAAGGGAAATTGGAAAAAAGAAGTCAAAATATCACTATTTGCAGATGATATGACACTATACTTAAGTGACCCCAAAAATTCCAGCAGAGAACTACTAACCATGATAAAAAAAAACTTCAGCAAAGTGGCTGGATATAAAATTAACTCAAACAAATCAGTAGCCTTCCTCTACTCAAAGGATAAACAGGCTGAGAAAGAAATTAGGGAAATGACACTCTTCCCAATAGTCACAACTAATATAAAATATCTTTGGGTGTCTCTACCAAGCAAGTGAAAATCTGTATAACAAGAACTTCAAGTCTCTGAAGAAAGAGACTGAAGATCTCAGAAAATGGAAAAATCTCCCATTCTCATGAATTGGCAGGATTAATATTTTTTTTTAAAAAAAGGCCATTTTGCCAAAAGCAATCTACAGATTCAATGAAATCCCCCATCAAGTTCACAAGGCATTTCTTCACAGAGTTAGAAAGAGCAATTTGACAATTCATCTGGAATAACAAAAAACCCAGGATAGTGAAAAATATTCTCAACAATAAAAAATTTCTGGGGGGAATCACCATCCCTAACATCCAGCTGTATTACAGAGCAATAGTGATTTTTAAAAAAAAAAAACCTGTATGGTATTGGTACGGAGACAGGCAGGTAGATCAGTGAAATAGAATTGAAGACCCAGAAATCAAACCACACACCTATACTTTTTCTTTGACAAAGGAGTTAAAACCATACAGTGGAAAAAAGACAGCATTTTCAACAAATGATGCTGGCAGTCAGTATGTACAAGAATGCAAATTGACCCATTCTTATCTCCTTGTATAAAACTCAATTCCAAGTGGGTCAAGGACCTCCACACAAAACCATAAACACTGAAAGTAATAGAAGAGAAGGTAAGGAAGAGCCTCAAACACATGGGCACAGGATTAAGTGGGTTTTTTTTTTAGTTCAAACTTCTGTAAAATGTTCCTGTCAGTCTCATTTGAACTTACCAATTTTAATGTCCTGAGCAGTTTGTAGTCTTAAGCTGATCTTTGGGTGTTATTTGTCAGCTTAATGTCAATCCTGACTGGGTAGAACTTCTGGGCAGTTACCCAGAAGGTGTCCATTGTTTGCATAAAACCTGGTAGCAAGGGAGTAAGGGGAAATTTTAAACTGTTAGAATTACCACAGTCCATGTGGATTTATCAAAATGGGTTATCATCATTTTGAAGACTTCAAAGGTTACATTTGTCCAATTTATTCTTTTGCATGGGACATATTCTTTTGATTCGTCCTCTTCAGATGTTTTACTTGTCCAGTGGTCTACAGATTCTGTTGTTGGATGCTTTTATTCTGCAATAATAAAAGCAAAACCCTGTCCCAAATCTAACTTTGGGGGTATTCCCTTTTCTTAATCTTTTGTAGAGCAAAATATCTTGAACAATAGAAAAAAAACATAATCATTCAATTGAAATAAAAATTCTTATGAACAATTGAAACTAAATATAACAGTGGATAAATATATCTATTTCCCCTTTCTCTTTATTGTTATGGTCTGAACCCCCTAAAAAAGCTCCATTGTTGCTATAACATGACTGCCAGTCACTGACACACAGAAGTGACTTAGCTCAAGGACATACAGACCACAGACCCTATTTTGTTCTGTATGTTCTAATTGTTTGGTGTAGGTTTGCTAATCTTAAGAAATTCCACAACACTTTACATAGGAACCATCAAAACAAAAGTCAATATGAACTGCAATGTCTAAAAAGACTTGAGTCAGAACTGACCACTGGGCAATCTCTCCTGCACCTACACACTTACTCAGGACCAATCAGTTTAAAGGTTAGCTGATAATACTTCGCCTAGTAAGCCAACTGTTCCCCTTCTTGTTCTTTAACTTTTGAACCTGGTTTTTCCTATTAAAATGTCTACATTGAGGGCTGGAGAGATGGGTCAGCAGTTAAGAGCACTGACTGCTCTTCCAGAGGCCCTGAGTTCAATTCCCAGCAACCACATGGTGACTTGCAACCATCTGTAATGGGATCCAATGCTCTCTTCTGGTGTGTCTGAAGACAGCTACAGTGAGCTCATATACATAAAATAAATGAAGAAATCTTTTTTTTAAAGCCTACACTGAAAGAAGACTAGGACCACAATTAAGTCTTTCCTTCTCATGGATCTGAACATTCTGTATTATGGTATGCATGCAATAATCTATTCTTGTTTAACTAGGATCAGTCTTTGTTTGGTTTGGGTGGCAATTCCTGAACCCCTAACATTTTTATTTTTAGATAAATAAAGGCATTCAATCTGAATTTTAGCTTGCTTTTTTCAAGTGCTTTTAAATTTAAATAACTGCAATTTTTATACACCTACCTCTGCTTCCAAAATGTTGGAAGCCAGGGTGTATTCCTCCCAGGTACTGGGATTAAAGATGTGAACCACCATCACCTTGTTTACTGTAATGCTAGGATTTCGAAAACAACTAACTTAAAGAGATCTGACTATCTCTGCTATGATTAAAGGCATGGGCTCAAATATTTTAGCTCCAAATCACTCCAACTCATAGAGATTAAAAAAACAAGTTTGAATTGTAGTTACCCTTTAAATTTATTTAAATTGAAATCTCTATTTCTTACTTTTATTTTTTCATGCCTGATCAAATGGAATGTATCTTTGGTCTTTATAAATTAGTTTGGACTGAATGATCAAGCTGTCTGATGAACTATTCTCTTTTCTTTTTCAGTTGTCTCCTGTTCTAATATAATCTTATCAGTTTTGATGGTAACACAGCAGTCTGGACCTGTTGAAGAGACTTCCTCTGTTCCAGGCCCCACACGGAGCTAGCAGCTTCCAAGTCACTTGGTCTATGAGCCTGAGTAACCTACCCAAGTGAGGAATGTGCTGTGTCAGGAATCCAAATGGACCTACTAAACATTGTGCTTCTTTCTTGATGGTGGGAGAGGCCAGGTGCAAGTACTTATCCTTCACATTAGAAGAAATATCTCTACACGCCCCCACTAGACTCCTCAGAATTTCACTGAGGTAAACAGTCCTTCGATTTTGGTTGGATGTATTTCCTGTGCACTGATATGCATATGTGTTGCCAATGAGTTCAAAGTGGTTGCTACTTCCTGTTCACTTGGTTATGACATGGGGCAAGAGAGTTCATTCATATTTGAGGAAAATCTACAAAGATATATTTCTGGCCTTGCAAACTGAAGGCAAATTGCTTCTGGGGGTCCTTATGGACAAAACTGAGAAAAGTATTCATTTGCTATATCAATAGGTACATACCATGTAGCAGGAGATGTGTTAATTTGCTCAATTAAGGACACCACTACCTTTAATTAAGGACACAGGAGCTGCAGTAGGAGTTACTACCTGGTTTCATATTCAATATTAACTGTCATTTTCCATGATCCATCTGTCTTCTGCACTGGCCAACAGGAGAGTTAAGGGGAGATCCTTTGGGGACCACCATTTCTGCTTCTTTCAAGTCCTTGATTTTGGCATTAATTTATGCAATTTTCTAGGATACAAAAGAAAAGGTTACTGGCTTGGAGGAAAAAATGATTCACTATTTTCTTTTAAGCCTTAGAGGCAACTAGGAAGGCTTCCGTTTATAGTAACAACTATAGTAACCTTCACTCCACAGGCTGGTGACCCACCAAAACCTGAATGAATTACAACTTGAGTGAGGAAGCAACTGGCCACTTCTATGTCACATATCTATCCCAGTTATTCAATCTGGAAGTGAGAAATAACCACATGGAGTTCAGGGAGCTATGGGACCTACTGTGAGTCAGACTTCAGCCAAAGCTCCATTATCACCAGGTCTCCAAAAGTCCCTACTTTATGTCACAGGCCACAATGTTTCATGGAATCTCCCAGAATCAGCATCAAGTCAGAACAAGTATCCAATAGATCCTGGATAATCTGATTTTTCCCCCAGTGTATTGTTATCCTTCTAAAAGCACATAGGCCCCTCTGTGGGAAGAATCTGTTACTAGGCTGATTCTCCAGCATCACACTGAGGTGGAAGGGACAGGTGCCACGACTGAGTGAAAAATAACAGATCATGTGGTAGATGTGGACTAGAATATGCAGGTTAGGGCCAGAGAGATGGCTCAGTGGTTAAGAGCACTGATTGCTCTTCCAGAGGTACTGAGTCCAATTCCCAGCATCCACATGGTGGCTCACAACCATCTGTAATGGGATCTGATGCCCTCTTCTGGTATGTCTAAAGACAGCTACAGTGGACCCACATACATACAATAAATAAATAAAAATCTTTAGAATACTCAGGTTAAGTTAGAAGAGCTACCTTGGAGGTAGCCAGCTAAGCCCTAAGATAAGATAAATATTAATAAGTGCCTGTGTCATTATTCTGAAATTTGCTGGTCCTAGAGAGTACTAAAATACCACTTTCTGATATCTTCTTTAGTATATTTTTTCAATGATGTCGTGTTTTGTCAAAAGAGTCTTCCATTTCACTGTTAGAATTTACACAAGATATTTTATATTATTTGTGGCAATTTTGAAGGGTGTTGGTCTCCTGATTTTTCCTCATTTCATTTGTAGTTTTGTATTGCTCTGCAAATAATGATACTTTGATTTCTGATTTTCAATCCCCTATTCCCTTCAGTATTCTAAATATTCTAACTACAACTTCAAATATTGTATTGAACAGATATGAAGGGAATGGAGAACCTTTTCCTCATTCCTGATTTCACTGAAATTACTTTGAGTTTCTCTCCATTTAATTTGATGTTGGCTGTACTGGCTGGTTTTGTGTTTCAACTTGACACAAGCTGGAGTTATCACAGAGAAAGGAGCCTCCCTTGAGAAAATGCCTCCACAAGATCTAGCTGTAAGGCCTTTTCTTAATTAGTGATCAAGGGGGTGGTGATCAGTTGTGGGTGGTACCATCCCTGGGCTGGTCGTCCTGGGTTCTATAAGAAAGAAAGCTAAGCAAGCCAGGGAAAGCAATCCAGTGAGTAACATCCCTCCATGGCCTATGCATCAGCTCCTGCTTCCTGACCTGCTTGTGTTCCAGTTCTGACTTCCTTTGATGATGAACAGCAATGGGAAGTGTAAGCTGAATAAAACCTTTCCTCCTCAGCTTGCTTCTTGGTCATGATGTTTCTACAGGAATAGAAACCTTCACTAAGACGTCGGCTAAAGGCCTGATGTAAATCACCTGTATTATATTTAGTTATGTCCATTGTATCTCCACTCTTTCCAAGACATTTGTCATTGAGTTGTGTTGAATTTTGTCATTTTTGGTGTCTAATGAGATGATCATGTGGTTTTATTTTAAGTTTGTTTATATAGTATATTACACTGACTAAATTTTTTTTAATGTGGAACCATTATTCTTCATGTCTTTGAGGAAGCCCTACTTGGTCATGCTGTATAACATCTTTGATGTGTTCTTAGATTGGGTTTAAAGAATGTTCTTGAGTATTTTTGCAGCTATGTTTATGTGGGTTATTTGTAATTCTCTTTCTTCAATGAATCTTTGTGTGGTTTTGTTATCACGGTTACCATGGGTTCATAAAATGAATTTTGAAACATTTCCTTTATTTCTATTGTTGTTGAATAATTAAGAATTATTGGCCTAGGTGTACTTTAAAAGTTTATTTTCATTCAGGAGAGAGTTTAGTTTCCCTTTAGACTTTAGCCTTTGTGTTTTTCTTGAAATTCTAGTTTAATCCATGGTGGTCTGAACAGATGCAGTGGGTTATTTCTATTTTTTTATGCCTATTGAGAGTTGCTTTGTGACAAAGTATGTAATTAATTTGGAAGAAAGTTCCACGAGAGCTGATAAGAAGGTATATTCTTTTGTTTTGGGGAGAAAGGTTCTGTAGATATCTGTCAGGCCCATTTGATATAATGAGTGTCAGTGACAGTATTTTTTTGTTTGTTTAACCTTTGGCTGGACAACCTGTCCATTGGTGAGAGTACGGTATTGAACTCTCCAACAATTATTGTGGTAGGACCAGTATGGGATTAAGCTTGGCAATCCAACATTTTCTTACAGACATGAGTGTCCTTGCATTTGCTATGTAGATGTTAAGAGTTGAAACATCTTTGTGGATTTTTCCTTTGATGAGTTTGAAGTGTTCCTCCATATTTGGTTTGTTTGTTTTAGATTAATTTTGATTTGAATTCTATTTTGTTACATGTTAGAATAGCTACACGAGCTTACATCTGAGGTTCGTTTGCTTGGAAAACATTTTTTATAAAACATTACTCTGAGGTGACAGCTATCTTTGATGTTGAGGTATGTTTCTTATAGGTAGCAGGATGGTTTTTTTTCCCTTGTATCCATTCAGTTAATTTATGTCTTTTTATTGAAAACTTAGTCTATGTCTATTTACTGAGGAATTGATTCTAATCTTTAGTGCTTTGATTATTATGTGACAAGGATATAGATGGTGGTAGTTTCAACATGCTTGGTCCATTGGAAGTGGCACTGTTAGCAGGTGTGGCCTCATTTGAGGTGTAGTACTGCTACAGGAAGCAGGTCAGGAGGTGGGGTCTCTCCCTTGCCGTATGCAGAAGAGCCCATGGCAGCTCTGTCCTCTTTTCCCCATTCCTGGTCTTTCCCCATTCTTTTCCTGGTCTCTCTATTCTCTACCTCCTACCAGGTAACTCAAAACCCACCTCCCTCTAATCCCCCCAGTAATTGGCTGTAGACAATTTGATTTAACTAATAGTTTTAAATCAAGGAACAAGGTTTGCACAACAAAATCTTGTAAATGTGAAAAGTCCACGGTAGGCTTCGACCTTTGGATATAGAATTTAACATTACGATCCACAGCAACAGACCAAACCTCAACACATACACATACTGGAAAACTAGCTATGCTCAGAAATGCTAAGTCCTTGTGGTTGATGCCTTATGATCCCAGGAGTTGTGCCCTGCTCTTGGAAGACATACTGAGCATGTGCTCAGAAAACGCCTGGTGGTAACTAGCTCTGATTTCCAACTCTTCTGTCTTGAGCACCTGGGATGGTTTCAATAGCATCTTAAAGAGATAATGCTCAACCCTACGTTAACTTTCTGCTTCCATATTTTAATTAAACCATCAAAGCATGAATTTTCCATTTGGTAGATTCTATAATTAGATCTGAGCTTTAAAATCACAATGTTTTAGAAGAAATAACAAGGAAAAGAAATGTGATAAACATTATTGTGAAAGGCTCGGCTCATAGGCTAACATTGTGTGCTGGGATCAAGGACTTTTAAAAAGTCCGATTTCCCTGTGGCAGCCCATGAGCTGAAGCCTGTTTCTTTCCATCTTCACCTGCTCATCCTTGGGCTTGAATCCAGGCAAAGCACAAATCCTCTTCTGTGACTTCCTGAAAATCCTTCCAACTGACTTGTGGGAAATGAAGTCCTTACTGCTGTGACGTCATCAGAAAGGGCCCCTGGCATCAAACTTCCGTATTCTTTCTTCAAACTTCATTCCTCAAATTTTTGCAACTGTCCTGTTGAGCGGTGAGTTTGGATCTCTGACATGGAGGTTGGTGCAGGGAGCAGCACCGTTCTACATATCTGAGGAAATGTGCAGGGCGGCGGGTAGGACGCGGAGGGAGCTAACTTGGGCTGGTTGGGAGACAGGGGAAGCTGCTGACCTGGAGGTGCTGTGCTGAACTAGGCTGGGCCACTGCCCCTGGACGCAGGTTTGACCGGGAACGAGGTTGGAACAAGAGGATTGCAAGGGCAGGCTGGGTCTGCTGAGGGCCTGTGCTGAGATGCTGAAGGGAACTCGCTCATCTTTACTGGGGAAATGTGCTCTGCCTAGCTGTCAGATGCTCACATGGCTGTAATCAGATACTCAGGGCATACAGAACACGGGGACATTTAGCGCCTTATATACTTAATGCCCTTGGAGACTACTCCTTGTTTGAGCTCACACAGCTTCCTAAAGTTCCTACTGTCCAAGGAGAGAGAATCCTCTGAAGGCAACCTTTGTGTGGGGTGTTACTTTTCTTTTTGATGAACTGTTAGAGTTATGGATGTCTCAGTTTGAATGGGAATTTCTAATAGATATTTCTGTGACCTGAATCATCACAATTTATGTCTATATAGCCATAGGATAATCTTGTAATTGGTATGATCTTGTGTTTGCATAGTCCAGATAATATGAATCTTACACATCAGAATAAAACTCACTAGACAGTAATACCTCAACAGTTTTGAGTAGGTGTTCTGTCCAGAATTTGGACTCCTTTTTAGATGTGAACGTGACTTGGTGTGATGAGAGAAAGTTCGCTGAGTGGGGCTGAAATGTTTGAAAGGGAAGGGGGAAGTAGCCCTGCTAATCTGCCCAACTCTGAGCACTGTTCTCTCTAATCTGCCAGGACTTGTACGTTGTTTTCTCATCACATGATTTTCTTCCGTTTGCTCACATTATCAGCGGTGTCTGAACTCTCCTAAATTTTTCTTTGTCCCTCAATGTGACATTCAGGTTTACTGATGCACCTGTAATAGTTTAAGGAAGAATTCCCCAAGTTTTTCTACTGTGAAAGGCTGTAAGATAAATTTGGAAAGCCGTGGCACACTTGGGGTCTTATGATTTACACATAGTAGGTTCCTGTTCATGCAAAATGCACAGCTCTCCTCCTGAAGAGAACAGTTTAGTCCAGAGCCATTTGAGTAGCCATGATCTGAGAACACAGATTTAGTTTAATTCAAATAACATTCTAAAACATGGAATCAGTTTCATGGCTTTACAGAAAAATAATTTAATTGACCAAGGGAAGTTTAAAATACATTGGTGTGAGTCTGATAGAGGCATGTACTATGAGACATGGGAGATACCCTATTCACCTAAGATACCATCTGATGAGATTTTAGCTTTTGGATTGATAGAAGCTGTTCTGCCAAGTCAGTGGGTTCTGAGAGGTTTTTATCTATTGTCACAACCTGTGTGGTCCACTACAAAGTGAGGCAGGGGCTGACTGCCCTGAAGAGAAAACCAGCCCAAGTAAGACAGCTACCCTGAACCTGCAAAATTCTAGTCTCTACCCCTCAATAAACTTCCACACAGGCCATCAGTCTCTGCACACACAGACTCCTTCCAAGAGTTTTTCATTCACTGCCAGATACAGGGTTTTGTTTTTCAGGATTTCTCCTCTACAGACCCTCCCCCTATCTTGGGTGACCTTCCTTATATTGTCACTCTTCAGTCACACAGAGTGTTAGTGAGCCAGAGCTTGGCTTACAGCATTCAAGTCTACTCTCAGGAAGCATGGGCTTCAGACCACCTTGTCCTATCTACTGTGATTTCCAATGAGTTCGTAATCATATCTAGGATAATAGACATTTCCTAGTTAATGTTGCTAATCCATAGGGGGAAAAAAGCAGTATATGAAGTCAGAATCATGTGCTACCTTGTACATCAAAACCCACTCCTTACAACATAGAGAGGGTACAGCGGCATGCTTATATATAACTCACAGGTACCAAATAAGTGTATATTTTGTACTAAACAACCCTATGGTAGAAAAGTGAGCTAAAACTTAATCTGTGTTTCATTTCTGAGTTTTCAGGAGGAGTCAGGAATCCTGGAGTTCAAAACCAATTCAAGGTGAGCCTAGGCTATATGAGTCCCCATGTTTTAAAAGATTATTAAAATGTAGTATATTGGGTATAGTAATTACTTCTTCTGATTGCCCTCAGTTTTGAGCACCAGTGACCTGACAGAAATCTTTCTAATTGACATCTTCCTAATCATGAAACCTTACAAACCTAACTTTTCACTAGCATCCTTTTGCTAATACCTTGTGTTGAAGATTAGGATCTTGTTTATGTTTACTGTGCAGGGACGTGGGGAGACTGGGGGAGAGTTATTCTCTCTGCCCTGCTTCACTAGCAGGGAAAGTTAGCTTTCTTTGTGTCCTGTTCTGCATTATTTTCTGTCATGACCTCATGGTTGTTTCTTCTGATGTTGCATGAATTTTTCCAGAACAGCATTCTGGCTCTACAGATGGAAAATACCAACCACATCTACCACTGTTCTTCATATATGCTGTCACCACCATCCAGCCAATAAACTATCAAGGTGGGATTCCTCCCTCTTCCTCAGGGAGGAGATGTGTGCATTCCTGCCCTTTTCCTTGAAGACTCTTTTCATTTCATCCAAATGTTACTGTGAGTGATGACATGAATGAAGGATTTACTGATTTTTAACAGACTCAAGCAGGAACCTTGTCATGTTTCATAAGTTGTTCTGGGAAACTCTGAAGAAACCATGTGTTAAGTGATGTCATTCAGTTCCTAGTATTGGCGGTGTGCATGTCAGAGGTCACAAAATGAATACAGAAACCTTATTTGTATTGATTTTGATGGGCATCAAAAGAAGAAAGAAATACACCTGAGAAGTACAGGTTGTTGTCATTTTCTGCCTTTAAGTTAAAATATTTCTGTCAGTGAGTTCAAGGACACTTTTCTTTCCTTCTTTCATTTCCATTCATTTGTGTATTTATTCACTTTTCATCCCAATCACAGCCCCCATCTTCTCCAAGTCCCCCCTCACATAGCCTCTCTCTCCATGTTCTACTCTCCTTCTCTGAGGAGGGGGAGCCCTCCCCCTCTAACAAACCCCACTGGCATATTAAGTCCAGAGGGGTAGGCACATACCTTTCCAATGAAGCTAGATGAAGCAATCTAGATAGGGGATCAGGATCCACTGGCAGGCAACAGTCAGGGATAACCCCCACTTCAGTCCTGGGGGGACCTGCATGAAGACCTAGCTGCCATTCTGCTACAAATGTACAGGAGTCATATGGTGAGTCCAGCCCATGCATGTCTGTAATTCGTGGTTCCATCTCTAGGAACCCCCCAAAGGTCATTTGACTCTGTTGGTCTTTTGTGGAGTCCCTACCCTCTCCCATTACTGTGATCCTTCCCTCTTCTCTTCCACAATACTCCCTCAGCTCTGTCTAATGTTTGGCTGTAGGTCTCTGCATCTATTTTGGTCAGCTGCTGGATGGGTCCTCTCAGGCTTGTCTACAAGCCTAACAGAGTATCAGTAGTACTTCTTACCCATGGAAAGGGTCTCATGTTGGGCCAGTCATTGGTTGGCTATTCTCTCAGTCTCTGCTCTATCTTTGTCCATGTACTTTTTGTAGGCAGGATAAATTTTGAGTTGAAGGTTTCCTGGTTGAATTGGCATCCTCATCTCTCCACTGGGAGTCCCGCCTGGCGACAGGAGGTGACCCCTTCAGGCTCCATATCCCCTAGTGTTAGGAGTCTCAGCTAGAGTCACCCTTATAGGCTCCCAGGAGCCTCTTCTATCTCAGGTCTCCAGAATGCTACAGAGGTGATCCTCTACCCCAACCCAGCCCACCACCAAATTTTATTTACTCTTTCAACCCTCTCTCTCAAGCTTTCTCTACACCTGATCCTTCACTCCCATACCCCTCCCAATTCCTTTCCCCTCCCATCTTTATTCCTCCATCCACTACTGATAACTATTTTATTTCCCTTCCAAGTGAGAATCAAGCATCCTCCCTTGGGCCCTCCTTTTTATCTAGCTTCTTTGGATCTGCAAATTGTATCATGGTTATCCTGTACTTTGTGGCTAATATCCACTTATATGTGAGTATATACTATGTATATCCTTTTGGTTCTGGGTTACCTCACTCAGGAAGATGAAGTGGAAATTTTTAGTTTCTTTAAAACTCAATTGTGTCGTCTAATGTTTTGCTGGAAGCTGTCTTGTCAGAGGGTATGAGATATTTTGCTGAAAGTTGGCTTGTGAAAAGGCATGTGATGTTTTGCTGAGAGCCAATGCTTGAGAAGCTGGGTGATGTTTAGACAAAAGATAAATAGAACCCCACAAACAGTGAGAGGGTGCTCTTGCATTGATATGACTTGCAAAGCTCTGCTGGTCTTAACTACACAGTGAGAACTTCACCAATAAACTTCTGTGGTGTTCTGGCTGCTTCCACTGTTTCCTATGAATTCAGTGGTCCCTTGTGCTTTCTGTTGGATCTTGCCACCTGTACTGACTCATGCTTGAGGATTTGTAACTGGAGTGCTGATATTCTGACAACCAAGAGTGGAATTGTCCCCGAGGAACTAGTTCTAAACAGGGCCATAACCCCTGTTTCCTATCAACCTTTTTTGTCTCCTACCACTGGCATGTGGGCTAGAAGGAAGGTTGAAACATTCAAGAACTCTACTTAAATTAAGTTTTGAAAAACCTAAGTTTTCTAGTTCCACCAATTTGCCTGCAAATTTCATGATATCCTTGTTTTTAATAGCTGAGTAATATTCTGCTGTGAAAATGGGACAATTTCTTTATCCATTTGTCCCTTGAGGGGTATCTGAGTTGTTTCCAGTTTTTGACTGTTATGAGTAAAACTGTTACAAATGTAGTAGAGCAAGTGTCCTGGTGGTAAGAGTGATATTGATGACTCTTGAGGTAGAACTATTCCCAATATTCTGAGAAACCACCACATTGATTTCCATACTGATTATATAGCTTAGCACTCCCAAGGAGTGTTTCCATTGCTCTATATCCTTGCCTGTATGTGCTGTGGCTTGAGTTTTTGATCTTAGCCATTCTGCGGGGTGTAAGGTAGAATCTCAGAGTCACTTTGATTTGCATTTCCCTGATGACCAAAGAAACTTTTTAAAGTGTTTCTCAGCTATTAGAGATTCCTCCAATGAGAATTTTCTGCTTAGCTCTGTACCTCATTTTTTAACTGGGTTATTTGGTTTGCTGGTATCTAATTTCTTAAGTTCTTAATAAAATTGGATATCAGCCCTCTGTGGGATATAGGATTGCTGAAACTCTTTTCCCATTCTGGAGGCTGCCATTATGACAGTGTCCTTTGCCTTACAGAAGATTTTCAATTTAATGAGATCATATTCATTAATTGTTTATCTTAGTGCCTGAGTTATTGGTGTTCTGTTCAGAAAGTTGTTCCTATACCAATGCACTCAAGGCTACTCCCTACTTTCTCTTCTATTAAATTTAGTGTATCTGGCTTTATGTTGAGGTTTTTGATCCACTAGGACTTGACTTTTGTGCTGGGTGATGAATATGAACCTATTTTTATTCATCTACATGCAGACATCGAATTATATTTGTACCATTTCTTGAAGATAATTTCTCTTTTCCATTGTATGGTTTTGACTTCTTTGTCTAAATTCAAGTGTCCATGGGTGTGTGGGTTTATTTCAGGGTCTTTTGCTCTATTCCATTGATCAACCTGTGTGTTTCTGTGACAATACTATGCAGTTTTGTTTTGTTTTGTTTTTATTACTACACCTCTGTAGTTCTTGAAATCAGGGATGCTGATACCTCCAGGAGTTCTTAGCTATCCTGGGTTTTTTGTTTTTTGTTTTTTGTTTTTTTTTTTAGTTCGAAATTGAGAATTGTTCTTTCAAGGTCTGAAAGAATTGTGTGGGAACTTTTAAAGGATGTGCATTGAATCTGTAGATTGCTTTTGATGAGATGGCCATTTTCACTGTTAGTCCTACTTACCAAGGATCATGGGAAATCTTTCCATCTTATGATATCTTCTTCAAATTCATTCTTCAGAGACTTGAAGGTCTTGTCATACAGGTCTTTCACTTGCTTTGTTAGAGTTACATGAGATTCTTTATATTATTTGTGGATATTGTGAAGGATATTCTTTTCCCTGATTTCTCAGCCAGTTTATGGCTGGTATAAAGGAGGGCTACTGTTTTTTTGTTTTGTTTTGTTTTGTTTTGTTTTGTTTTTTGGTATTTATCAGCTCTAGGAGTTCTATGGTAGAGTTTTTGGGGTGACTGATATATACTATCATATTATATGTAAATAGCTATTCTTTGACTTTTTCTTTTCCAAATTTTATCCCCTTGATCTCTTTGAGTTTTATTGCTCTAGCTAGAACTTCATGAAGTGTATTATAGAGACATGGAGAGAGTGGACAGCCTTGTCTTGTCCCTGATTTTAGTGGAATTGCTTTAAGTTTCTCTCCATTTAAGTTAACATTAATTTAATATTGGCTTGCTGTATATTGTTTTTATTATGTTTAGGTATATATCTTGTATCCCTAATCTCTCTAAGACTTTTAACATGAAGGAGTTTTGGATTTCTTTTCAAAGGGTTTTTCAACATCTAAGGAGATTGTCTACATAATTTTTAGTTGTCTCAGTTTGTTTATATGAAGGATTAAATTGACAGATTTTCATATGTTGAACCATCCCTGAATTCCTGGGATGAAACCTACTTGATCATGATGTATGATATTTTTCGTGTGTTCTTGGATTTTCTTTGTATTTCACTGAGTATTTTTGTATCAGTGTTCATAAGGAAAGTTGCCTGAAATGCTCTTTTTTTGTTGAATCTTTGGATGGTTTTGGTATCATCATGACCACTGCTGGGTTGCCTAGAGTGGCTGCAGGCTATTAGAGAGCTGGGGTAAGAGCTCCATGGTTCCTTTTCAGATCCATATTTATGTTTTTCCACTTTCCTAATTAATTATCACCCCACAATTCTTCCCAATTTCCCCATGAGGTCATATGTACTCTCCGTTCTCTTTCTTATGCTTCCAGACAGCATTCCTGCAGGGTTCATGGCTTCATGACCAGCAAAACAGCAGGGCAGGGGAGGCAGGAAGGCAATTTGCCCGGCACAACTCACCAGCAGTTGTTTGTTCAAATGGGGGGGACTCTGACCTCCACTTGTTTGTTTTAGGCATATTCATGCACTAGCACAATTAGGTGTAAGCTCTTCTGGTGATAATTACCTCAGTACTGTAAGCACCACAAAATATACATCATGTCCTAGAGGAACCAAGTCAGTGAGATACACATCATAACTGACTAAATAGATGAGTGATATGCTCTAAGCTTTGTAGGGAAAACAGCTTTAAATTTCTACCCTTGAAGGAGCAATCCTCTAGCCTTAATTCTGTAGCACTTTTACCCTGAAAGCATGTTGGAGTTTGTCCTAGGCTTTTTGGCCCCTCTTGAGGTGACCGTGTGTTTCTTGTCTATATTCTATGTCATTTATTGCATTTATTCACTTGCATATGATAAACAGTCCCTGCATTTAAGGGATAAAACCAACTTAGTCATGGTGGATAATGTTTTTGACATGTGTCTATAATATATATAATATATAATATAATATATATTTACATATATATGTAAATTTTTTGTTTGTTTGACAACTTTGATTCATTATGGATATTGGCTATTAGTGTTCTTTATAGTTTTTGTCTTGTTTCTACCTGATTTTGTTATTAGAGTGATACTAACTTCATCGAAGTAGCTTGTTCTGTTCATTTTAATTTAATGGTTAAAGAAAGATTACTTGCAGGTCTTTTAATAAGGACATAAGTTTTTTTTTTAAGCTGGAAAACTTATTACAATTTCCCCATTTTTTGAGTCCATTGAGGCTGTTAATTTCTTCACCTTTAATTTTGTTTATTTATCTGTAAAACATACATAGCAATGAAAATGAAATCACAAGAAAACTAAACCTCTAGGATTGAAAGCAATCCTGTGGGTGAAGATTATAGCTCTAATTGCCTACATGAAACTATAAGAAAGAAATACTCAAGTTAATAAAGAAGAAAAAAGAATCAAAAACAAAAACAAAACAAACAAAAAACAGTTATTTGTATCAGCGGAGGTGTATGAATTAGGCAGTGAAAAAGACAGGTGTTGCTTTTCAAAAATTCTTTTCTTCCTAAAGCATCTTAATGGACAAGCCATGAATGTGTGGGATGTTCTCCTCTTGGAACGAGTTTCGAGTTGGCTGGGGTAAGTTGAGTTCAGTGAGGATATTTTAAACTTCCAGTGTGAGGAAAGGAGCTCTGTGGAGCATTTACAGATGGCAGTCATGTCAGCGGAGTGAGCAGCAGAAACACAGCTTCTTGACTGGTGGATGGCCGGGCCCACGTGAGTCCCAGCCTGGGCTTTTATTGGCTATTTAATGACCTGAAAAAACTCTGAGGCCTCTCAGAGCTTCAGGTTTGTTTTCTTTCAAATGGAGAAAAGCAGAGTTGTACTCTCTGGGCTGTGGTCAGAACTCTCTGAAGATGTATGTGGAGAGCACATGCCTGGTACCTTGGGACTAGGGAACGGGAAATGGTAGCTCCCTTCATGACTGTTGATTGTTGCGGGCTGAGTCATGCCCTTCCGAAAATGTATTTTTAAAGTCCTAATTCCTAGAATCTCAGGTTGTAAATTATTGAGAAATAAATTCTCCAATGGAAATCAAGTTAAAAATGAAAAAAAAAAAAAAGAAAGAAAGAAAGAATATACACAAATGACTGAATGATACAATGAAGAAATTGTGTGATCCAAAGATCCAAATCCTCTCAATGGCAGTAATAATAATAATTAAACAAAAAGACCCAGAAGATAAATAATTGAAAGTAGATCAAAGAAAAAGATTCAAACGATCAACAAATTCACAATAGGTTCATTAACAAGGTAAACAACATTGAGGGACACATGACCCAACTAACCAATGGAAACAGGATCCAGATGATCAGGATCAGAAAGGAACAAGCGACATTACAATAGATAACAAAGAATTCAGACTATCACAAGGGAATATTTTGAAAACCTGTCCTGTTTGGAAAATGTAAAAGATATCACTCATATCTCCTTCTTATAGACAACATAAAAGTCGATTTGTTTTCTGACCATTTGTCCCCACCTGTGTTTTTTGAATGTACAACAGAGCATCACTTGTTCTGATATGTGAGTATTAATTGTCGCTGTGCTCCTCATTTTGAGTATTGTTTGTGTTCTCAGTGGCCCTTTGTGTTTTAGTAATTTTGGCTTCTGATTCCTTTCCACAGTGTCTTGGCTATGCCCATTTCTCTCTTGAGCCTAAAGTGGTGCTCTCTGTATTTTCTTTATGCTTGGTTTGTAAAATATAATTTTTAAATTCTCTTTCTTTTCTGATTGTTTTCTCTCCTTCAGCTACTGCAGGTCCTTGTGTGGTGTGCAATAGCTTAGGTTGGATGTCATTGTCTTTCGGAGGTAGAATACATTACTCCAAGCTCTTTTGGCTTTCAAAGTTCCACATAGGAAATGGCTGATATCCTAATAAATGTGTTCTTTCACTTGCAGGTCTCAGTGTACCATGAGGATTTTATTTTCTGATCTTGTCCAATTAGTGGCGTGTGTGTGTGTGTGTGTGTGTGTGTGTGTGTGTGTGTGTGTGTGTGTGTGTGTGTGTGTGTGTGTGTAATTACTATTGGTGTGTAGTTCCTTAGTTTAGGGAAGATTTATTTTATGGCCTTGAAGCTCATATTTATGCCATTGCCTGGGAGTTTTTTTCTCCCTCATCTAAGTCTGTAATTTGAAGATTTGGTCTTTTCACAGTATCTGACATTTTCCATATATTTCCTTTCTGCAGATTTTTTTCTTATTTTATTTCACATTCTTAGCTTATTTTATCTAGATCATCTAATTTATCTGTAAGCCCTTATATGCCATCTTCTGCTGATTTACTCTATTCTTAGTTTTTCTTTTAATTTTCTTTTGGATTATTGGCTTTTGGACTCCGTCTTCACCTCTGCTAGAGTCTTTTTCAGTGTTTCTTTTTATTGAACTCCAGTTTCAAACCATAGATTATTTTGTCATTTCCATCATTCTGATAATTTTGTTTTCTTGGCCATGTATATTGGCAAATGTTTCTAGAAATCTTGTAGGCTACTGAGGGGAAATGCCAGCATGATCTTTTGTATTGCGTATTTTTTTCTATGTATGTAGTCATATGGTTTTTAGGAAAAAAATACAGGAATGACCTACCAATCAGTGTACCTGCTGCAAAATGTTTTTTATTAGTTTTGTGTATCTGCCTTAATAACAGCTTCCTTTTTTCCCCATTATACAACAGCTTTATATTCCTTAACATAAATACATTATTTCTCCTTTTCTGTGATTTTGAAGTCACCTTAATGTGGTTACAAATGAACATCTTTAACTTGAATTTTAATGACATCATGAAAGTAAAAGAATTAGGGAATTGTGATACTGTTTCTCTCTGTTATGATCCTTAATTCACAACTTAATTTGTGATCTAATTCAGTGATGTTACAGTGTGCAATATGGTCATTTGTGAAAATACGGATGATGTTAGATTTTAGATTTGTGAGCACAGAACAAAGAGAAGAAAGGCAGGAAATAGGATAAGAACAGCAGATAGGGCTGCTTGTTAGTGCACACAGAGATGGGCACCAACTCTCCTAGAAACATGGGATGCCCCATGTTTATATGAGGGAAGAAAACTTGCTTGAACACTTTTAGAGACATAGGTAAGGGGCTTGGGAATAAGGAAATGGATGCTGCTCTAGGAACCCCATGCAGGTTTGCAGACTCTCCTTTCTGGTA
This sequence comes from Rattus rattus, assembly GCF_011064425.1. Taxonomy (NCBI): domain Eukaryota; kingdom Metazoa; phylum Chordata; class Mammalia; order Rodentia; family Muridae; genus Rattus; species Rattus rattus. The sequence goes on from NC_046155.1 coordinate 199,636,850, forward strand.
TTGTCTGCTTAGGCAAGACAGATTATTTTGAGAGACAGGTGGTCCCCTAAAACATAGCTCTCTGGCTTGTAGCAGACAAATAAGATTGAGGAAGTAGTGGTAGTCAGCTGTAGTCACATAGTAATCCTGTTTTTACAAGCAAAACTCCATCAGATGGGGCAGGACATTACTATTTCAGACATAAAAAGACAGGTGCCACATGTTCTGTGACCAAGCTTCTTGTGGCTTACTCACCTATATCAGGAGCACTTCTGGCTGAGATCACTGAAACTGCTCCACTCTGCTTGGTAATAAAGTCGGACTGTTCTAAGGTCACAGGTGACTTTGCCAACTTACCCACCTTTTCAAGAAACAGATGTCTGAAGGGTTAACCTGTGTCTACTTTGGAAAACAGTTTGATCAAGGAGAGTCTTCAGGAGAGAAAGCTGGACTTTGTGCCTCATTCCCAAGCCCCTCATTCTGCCCCTGTCAATGGTTGCAGATTTTCATGCTGTCCTAAAAAGCATTGCTCTTAACAGACAAATGAGGTTGCGGAAGGTCAGCTTTATTCCCATAGGATTCCTGTTTTTAAAAGCAAGACTCTATCAAATGGGAAAGGACATTACTGTTTCAGGCCTAAATAGACAAGTCCCACTTGCTGTGTGACTGTGCTTCTTGTGCTATCAGACTGACTTACCTATATCAAGAGCTTGTCTGGCTGAAGTCACTGGAACTGATCCACTCTGCTTGGTAGTAAAGCAGGATTGCTCTGAGATTACTGGTAACTTTGCCAGCCTTCTTACTCTTTCAAGAGAGATCTGAATGGTCAACCAGTCTCAACTTAGGGAAACAGTTTGATAGAGAAACTTCAGCAGAGAAAAGTGGCCTTTGTGCTACAAATTTCCTCACTCTCAAACCCCTCATTCTGCCCGGATAAATGGTTGCAGCCCTCTTTCTCCTCTGTTTTTATATTCCTCACTTTCCCATGACAATGGGTCTGTCAGTGTGTGAACTAATCAATGTACTCCTGTGTGTCAAAGATCAGACTCCTTTTCTATCTTCTGTCTGTTTATGCTGCCCCAGAAATGTAACAATATCAGTCAGATGTTGAATGTAAAGGATTGTAAATCGAGTGGGAGATGTGAGATGTAATTTTTATCCCGTTGGCTGGTAATTTAAGAAAAGGAAACCTGGCAGAATATTGATCAATGAATCTCCTTCTTTATTTAGATAAGATGAAGGAATGCTAGGGTACAGATGCTGTCCTGAATCCAGTAGACTTAAGATCGCAAATGGCAAGGTGTGGAATGGGTAGACCAGGGTTGAAAGACATAAAGAAGACAAAAACGATATCTGGGAGCAGGATGTTTTGTATAAACTGATGACAAAAAGGCAAGTGAGTTTATTAAGAAGTACAACAAGTGATATAGTATTAATAGATGGGAAATGGCCAAGGTCACCAGAGACCTAAGTCACACAATCTTGGCAATAAGAGCACAGGATACCTAGCTCACACAGCTGCCTTAGGGCAGATATCCCTAGGTCCAGGAGAAGAGTTGGCTCTCCTGCAATAGTGACTCCTTCATGACACTGCATCCTATGTCAGATTTGTCTGGCCACTGCTGTAAGAAGACAGACTAAAGTACCCATTGTCCGTTCATGGGGCCTCTGAGACAGCTTTGGGTCTGGATAGATCCTGACTGACTCGACTCATTGCTAAATTTTTCAATTATTATTTTGTTAGTATAATTTATTCCATTTGCAAACAAATTCTTCATGTATTGTTCTACCCACTTGTTGGCACCTGCACCACCACGGTACCAAGAATTAGGTAGACCTGTGAGGTTTAACCAAAACCACATACTTGGGTCATTCTGTTACTTGAATGCCAAATCTTTTACTGAGATTCAGAGAATATATACCTCAAGTTCACTGGGTGGAGAAATCCTGGAAGCACAGTAGAAAAACAGGCTTACACCCTCAGGAACAAAGAAACAGGAACAGAAAACAGAAACTGATTTTACAGTGGTGTACCACCCAGGTCAAACAGAAAGGTCAGGGTGTTCCTTTGTTAGGAACAAAAGGATTCCATACACTGACAGGTCCCAGGAGGGTCTGACTCCCTCTGGCTGCTCATGCTCAGGTCTCTTGGTGCCCTGTCATTTGCATCTCTCTGTACATACTCAGGATGCTGACCTCAGCCGAGAGGTCAGATCTGCATCTTCATTGTATTTGTCATTGTGAGTGTGCATACTGGGTTAAGAAGTACCTTTTCCATTACCACAGCTCTGTACTGTGAGAACTGTGAGCAATGTGTGCTGTATTATAATACAAATGGGATACTAAAGTATATTTATCAAAATTTTACTGTTAATTAATTCATTTATTTATTGTATATGGGAAGGGTACATGTGAACTTGAAAGGAAGTGAAAGACCCCCAGAGTGAGGAGACCCTCACTCAAGTCTCAGGATGACACGACCCCCCCAAGAACTCACGTGAGACTGTCCTTGCTGTAATAACACGAGGCTTATTAATAGGAACCAGTGCACTTAGGTTGAGACTCCACTGCAGGGGCAGTGGAGTTCAACGCTGAGTAGCTAAGAGAAGGGGTATTTAAAGAAAGAAGCCACAACCCAAGGGGGTATGGCGTCACTAGAAAATGTCTAGAATACCAGTGAAAAATCACAAGGAGACGCTTGTCTCTCAAGATTGCTTTTAAGATTGTAATCTAACTTTATGGCCAGCTAGTTCCTGGGAGAAGTTTCCTGTTATCTTTACTAGGTCCAATCAAGTATTTAAGAGCCTTATCTTATGCCCTTTTATCTAGTTCCTGAGAGACTGGGCTCAAGAAATGTGACCTACTTATAGGCAGAGAGCAAGGTCTGGAATTTGAGGTATTTAGGGCTTCTTGGGGGTGAGATAGCATTTTTAAACTTCTGACTTCTTGGCTGCAGTTTTTATTCTTTCATTCCCCACTTCTTCTAGTGGCTAGTTCTAATCATAGAACTAAATTTTAGTATACACCTGAATGGTCTCTATAAAAACAACACTCTTCTCTGAGAGCAGCGCATAATCCTCCGTCTTTTAAGAATAAAACAACCCCAGAATGATCTAGGTAGAAACAACATTTTTCCTCTAGTGTTGCACACAGACCTCCTTCTTTAAGGAACATCAGGTCTAATCTTCTCGTATTTTGAAGGACTACCTCTGAGAGGGAGATTAGGGATTTTTGGAGGTCAGCTAAAAAGTCTTTTTTTTTTTTTTTACTCTTTTTTATATCTAAGTTAATGGCAGCTCTGAATTCTCTATAAGCCTTGTGTTGTAGGGCAACAGCAGATGTCCTTGTAGCTACCCTTGCAGCACCTAAACTCAGCCCTAAGATAATTGCCAGAGTAATTCTCAACTCTCTTTTGTGTCTTACTAAGTCTTTAGCATCAGGATTCCAATCTGGACACTATCTGAACCTACACACAAAAGTCATGACTGCCTTTTAGAACTTCTAAACTTACACAAGTTGTGATCCCTGAGGCACAGTCCCAAGAAGTGTTAGGAATACTAACATATGCAATGTTACATCATTTGCAATAGAAATCAAGCCTACCCCCACACCTGCGATTGAGGGAACCTATCTCGATGGAACCTAGGGGAAACATAAAATTCTTGTTTCTAAAGCACATTCCTCAAGTGAGCATTACAGTAACCCCGCCAGTCACATCTCTGATGTATCCACTTACCTGATGTGCAGGTCCAGGGAGCTTTTTGAAGATCGTAGTATCCCTTTAGGTTCCAGCTCCCAGCCCCAACAGCTAGTATGAGGCTGGTGAGGGCTGAGACTTGACGGTGTACAGAAAATGTCAATTTAGGGAATGCTGTGTGTTAGCCTGTATACCATTTTCCTAGTGGCTGATGGAACATGGCATAGCCTAATATGTTAGGTGCTACATCTGGGCTGGTGGCTCTGGGTTCTATAAAGAAGTTGGCTGAGCAAGCCGTGTATGGAAAGCCTGTAAACAGAACCCCTCAATTATTTCTAAAGCATCTCCAAGTTCCTATCCTGTTTGAGACCCTGTACTGACTTCCTTCAATGATAAACCATGCTATGGAAATATAAGCCCAATAAACCCCTTCCTCTGTAAGCTGGTTTTTGGTCATGAAGTTTCATGGCAGGAATAGAAGTTTTAACTATGGCATATATGTGTTGTATCCTGGTAACTTTCATGTCTAAAAGATTGTCTCAATCCTCTGTAACTGGAGTTATACACAGTTGTGAGTATCCGTGTGACATCTAAGAATCAACCCCATGTCCTTTGGAAGAGTAACCAGTGCTCTTAACTGCTTTGCAATCTCTCCAGCCCTAACACACTTTTGTAGTTGCCCTTGTTCTCCAGTTTATGGTTCTTAAAAGTATTATACCATCGATATTTCTAGGACCTTCTGTGATCCACTTCCTTTAAAGATGAATCTTGTGTTGCTCCCAATACCACATGAGGAGTATTTTAGTGATGTTACCTATTTTAGGGATGTATTACCTATATCAGAAGTACTTACAGCACTGCTCTCACTTAGGGCCACATTTAGATTTATATGCAGAAGCGCATGATGCCTCTGTATGTATCCTATTAGTGATGTTGATAATTATCCTGATATGTAAGTTAATTGTGGTTATTCCTATCCTAGTATAGCTTCCAAATGAATGAGACTCATACTATGATTTATTTATTTGGCTTTTGCTCAATTACTGGGGGATTAATGCCTAATGTTTTCCTAAAGCTAGACTATTTCCTCTGCTGTTCTCCCTAATTCCTTGCTGACAGAGTCTTTCCTGAATTATCTCTGCTGTATCAGTATTTCTTGAGAGTTGGAGGTCATTTTACTTGGGCATGTGCTATTGATCCATCATGTCTAATGAAAACCTCATGTCCTCCCATCTTCCCTATTTCTCCTTCTCCTCATTTTGGTCTTTATCTTTGACCCCCAGCCCAGTCACTGAAGCCCTATAAATCTCTATTTTTTCCCCATAATTGGTTGTTGCCAGTTTTATTTCACCAATAGTTTTAAATTGGGGAGCAAGGTTTACACAGTAAATACTCGTGTACGTTAGACTTTGCTTGATTTGTGGCTACCAGATCATGTGGTATAGTATTTAGCATTTGAACACATAGAAGCTCCAGACTAACCCAACAGTGTGTGGCATTTCCTCATTTTTTTGTTTTTCAGGAAATGTTGTCATTCAGGGATGTGGCCATTGATTTCTCTGCAGAGGAGTATGAATGCCTGGACCCTGCTCAGTGGAAATTGTACAGGGATGTGATGCTAGAGAATTACAGCAACCTTGTGTTCCTGGGTGAGGAGGATACTTCTATGAAGAACTCTTTTTTTTTTTTTTTAAATTCATCATTCCATTCATTTACATCTCAAATAATATTCTCTTTCCTGGTTATCCCTCCACAACCCCCTCCCATCCCATCTGCCCTCTTCTCCCTTCCCTTTGCCTCTATGAGGGTGCTCCCCTGCCCACCCACCCAATCCCACCCCACCACTCTAGCATCCCCCTACACTGGGGCATCAAGCATCCCTCCCCTCTCATTGATGTCAGATAAAGCATTCTATGCTACTTCTGTATCTGGAGCTATGGATCCAACACTCCTTGGTCTAGTCCCTGGGAGCTCTGAGTGGTCCAGCCAGCTGATATTATTCTTCATATGGGGTTGCAATCCACCTCTGCTCCACCAGCCCTTCCCCCATGTCCCCCCCATCAGGCTCCCCAAGCTCAGTCTGATGGTTGGGTCTGAGTATCTGCATTGGTCAGTTGCTGGCAGAACCTGCCAAGGAACAGCCACAAAAGGTTCCTGTCATCAAATGTCTTTTGGCAACAGTGTTAGGTTTGGTGTCTTCAAAAGGGATGGATCCCTAGATGTGGGGGTCCCTGGATGGCCCCTCCTTTATCTCTGCTCCATTATTTTGTCCATGTGTATCCTTTGGACAGAAACATTTCTGGGTTAAAAACTTTGAGATGCGGGGGGGGGGGGTGTAACATCCCTTGACAGGGGATCATGCCTATCTATTGGAGATGGTCTCTACATGTTCTATACCCACTGCATTGTGCATTTCAGCTAATGTCCCCATTCAGTCCTGGGAGCCTCTCACTTCCCTGGCAACTAGGACCCTCCAATGGTTACCTCCAGTTCTGCATTCCCTACTGCTACATGGAAATGAAGAATTCTTAATTAATTGTCAGTATGAAAGTTGTTCCCTTTGTACAGTACCTCATGGGAGCTTTTGCTTCCAACAATGAGGTTCATAAGACCACTTTTTAGGAAAATTAAAATTATTTATATACCTTATAACTATTATTTCTGGTGTTGATTTCTCCCCTCCCCTTTTAAATGACTCATTTTTATTAGAAAATAAGTGGTACACCTTACAGAGACGGTCACATACTTTGGCTTTAAGAGTTGACCTGGTAACTAAGGGATATGAAGCTCAAGACCCACAAGTCCTAAGTTTCTCGTCAGGATTCTGGAGTGCCCATCAGAAAACGTGAAAAAACTAATCACCTATACTCCTTTATTTTATCTTCTCTCACTCCTTATACACACAGTCCTGGAGAGGACCATTTTATTCCCCAGAAGAATGCCCTAACAATGTTCTTCCCTTTCTCCACAAGCAGGACTTGCTTCCGCTAAGCCATATCTCGTGACGTTCCTGGAGCAAACACAAGAGCCTTCAGATGTGAAAGGAGGAACGGCTACCATTAAGCATCCAGGTATGTCTAAAGGAAGGTATCAGAGAACAGAGTGGGAAATTCTAAGATCTAATATTAAGTCACTGAGACATAATATTGTGGTATAAATCATCTTTTACAGCTCTACTTTTCTATCATTTTCTGTGAAAAGGACATTATCTAATGTTACAGATGTGTGTCTAATAAGCTGTGTTTTCTTCTACCATGAGATTAACTTGTGTTCTTATGACAGCCAAAGCTCTGCCATTTCTAAGTAATCTTAACTTGAATGTTTATTTTTTATGTAAGTATGTGTTCCTGCATTTTTAAAAGTGAAGATTTGTCTCTCTCTCTCTCTGGCTAGTTCCAAAATGAAAGAGATATAAAGTATAAGATTTATTTGATAAGACTCACAAAGCATTTACTGGGCAGTTAATAATCAATTTTAATCTTCTAAGTTAATCTTCCTACCTCCCAGACAAAATTCTCAGGATTCTTACATTTTTGTATTGCTCTGACTCTCTGGGCTTCATGTGTCCTTACATGATGTCTCACAGGACCCCTTCCTTATAGTGAATTCTTTCCTTCCCTCCCCTCTCTTTCTTTTCCCCTTCCCTGACCTTCTCTCTGTCTCTCCTTCCCCCCTTCCCCACCTTTTTTCTCTCTCTCCTTCCCCCTTCCCCCACCTCTCTGTCTCTCCTTCTGCCCTATGCCACCTTCTCTCTGTCTCTTCTTCCTTGGACTGGCAGGTATCCAACTCTTTCCCCTCTGCAGTTGGTCTATTGGCTGATCAGTTTTATTGACAAGTTAGGTAATAAAATGGGAACAATCTTTACACTAACTTGATGAAGGAAATTCTGAGAATAAGCTTTACAGTACCATGCGTGAATGGCAAGTAAATGTGAGGCAGAAAAATCAGTGTTTGAATAATATGGGGATAATCTTTACATACTGCACCAACATATAATGCCTGAAGATATGCATGAACTTCTTTTTTTTTTTTTCATCTTTATTAACTTGAGTATTTCTTATTTACATTTCGATTGTGATTCCCTTTCCCGGTTTCCAGGCCAACATCCCTCTAACCCCTCCCACTCCCCTACTATATGGGTGCTTCCCTCCCCATTCTCCACTTATTACTGCCCTCCACTCACCAATCACGTTCACTGGGGGTTCAGTCTTGGCAGGACCAAGGGCTTCCCCTTCCACTGGTGCTCTTACTAGGCTGTTCATTGCTACCTATAAGGTTGGAGCCCAGGGTCAGTCCATGTATATAGCCTTTGGGTAGTGGCTTAGTCCCTAGAAGCTCTGGTTGGTTGGCATTGTTGTTCATATGAGGTCTCAAGCCCCTTCAAGCTCTTTCGGTCCTTTCTAAGATTCCTTCAACGGGGGTCCTGTTCTCAGTTCAGTGGTTTAATGCTGGCATTCACCTATGTATTTGCTGTATTCTGGCTGTGTCTCTCAGGAGAGATCTACATCCAGTTTCTGTCAGCCTGCACTTCTTTGCTTCATCCATCTTGTCTAATTGGGTGGCTGTATATGTATGGGCCACATGTGGGGCAGGCTCTGAATGGGTGTTCCTTCAGTCTCTGTTTTAATCTTTGCCTCTCTCTTGCCTGCCAAGGGTATTCTTGTTCCCCTTTTAAAGAAGAAGTGAAGCATTCACATTTTGATCATCCGTCTTGAGTTTCATTTGTTCTAGGCATCTAGGGGTAATTCAAGCATTTGGGCTAATAGCCACTTATCAATGAGTGCATACCATGTATGTCTTTCTGTGATTGGGTTAGCTCACTCAGGATGATATTTTCCAGTTCAACCATTTGCCTACTCTAATTTCATAAAGTCGTTTTTTTGATAGCTGAGTAATATTCCATTGTGTAGATGTACCACATTTTTCTGTATCCATTCCTCTGTTGAAGGGCATCTGGGTTCTTTCCAGCTTCTGACTATTATAAATAAGGCTGCGATGAACATAGTGGAGCATGTGTCTTTTTATATGTTGGGGCATCTTTTGGGTATATGCCCAAGAGAGGTATAGCTGGATCCTCAGGCAGTTCAATGTCAATTTTCTGAGGAACCTCCAGACTGATTTCCAGAATGGTTGTACCAGTCTGCAACCCCACCAACAATGGAGGAGGTTCCTCTTTCTCCGATCCTCGCCAGCATTTTACTGTCACCTGAGTTTTTGATCTTAGCCATTCTCACTGGTGTGAGGTGAAATCTCAGGGTTGTTTTGATTTGCATTTCCCTTATGACTAAAGATGTTGAACATTTCTTTAGGTGTTTCTCAGCCATTCGGCATTCCTCAGCTGTGAATTCTTTGTTTAGCTCTGAACCCCATTTTTTAATAGGGTTATTTGTTTCCCTGCGGTCTAACTTCTTGAGTTCTTTGTATATTTTGGATATAAGGCCTCTATCTGTTGTAGGATTGGTAAAGATCTTTTCCAATCTGTTCGTTGCCGTTTTGTCCTAACCACAATGTCCTTTGCCTTACAGAAGCTTTGCAGTTTTATGAGATCCCATTTGTCGATTCTTGATCTTAGAGCATAAGCCATTGGTGTTTTGTTCAGGAATTTTTTTCCAGTGCCCATGTGTTCCAGATGCTTCCCTAGTTTTTCTTCTATTAGTCTGAGTGTGTCTGGTTAGATGTGGAGGTCCTTGATCCACTTGGACTTAAGCTTTGTACAGGGTGATAAGCATGGATCGATCTGCATTCTTCTACATGTTGACCTCCAGTTGAACCAGCACCATTTGCTGAAAATGCTATCTTTTTTCCATTGGATGGTTTTGGCTCCTTTGTCAAAAATCAAGTGCCCATAGGTGTGTGGGTTCATTTCTGGGTCTTCAATTATATTCCATTGGTCTATCTGTCTGTCTCTGTACCAATACCATGCAGTTTTTATTACAATTGCTCTGTAATACTGCTTGAGTTCAGGGATAGCGATTCCCCCTGAAGTCCTTTTATTGTTGAGGATAGTTTTAGCTATCCTGGGTTTTTTGTTATTCCAGATGAATTTGCAAATTGTTCTGTCTAACTCTTTGAAGAATTGGATTGGTATTTTGATGGGGATTGCATTTAATCTGTAGATCGCTTTTGGTAAAATGGCCATTTTTACTATGTTAATCCTGCCAATCCATGAGCATGGGAGATCTTTCCATCTTCTGAGGTCTTCTTCAATTTCTTTCTTCAGAGGCTTGAAGTTCTTATTGTAGAGATCTTTTACTTGCTTGGTTAAAATCACTCCGAGGTACTTTATATTATTTGGGATTATTATGAAGGGTGTCGTTTCCCTAATTTCTTTCTCAGCTTGTTTCTCTTTTGTGTAGAGGAAGGCTATTGATTTATTTGAGTTAATTTTATACCCAGCCACTCTGCTGAAGTTGTTTATCAGGTTTAGTAGTTCTCTGGTGGAACTTTTGGGATCGCTTAAATATACTATCATATCATCTGCAAATAGTGATATTTTGACTTCTTCTTTTCCAATCTGTATCCCCCTTGATCTCCTTTTATTGTCTGATTGCTCTGGCTACAACTTCAAGAACTATATTGAATAAGTAGGGAGAGGGGGGGCCTTGTCTAGTCCCTGATTTTAGTGGGATTGCTTCAAGTTTCTCTCCATTTAGTTTAATGTTAGCCACTGGTTTGCTGTATATGGCTTTTTACTATTTTAGGTATGGGCCTTGAATTCCTGTTCTTTCAGGACTTTTTCATGAAGGGGTGTTGAATTTTGTCAAATGCTTTCTCAGCATCTAATGAAATGATCATGTGGTTTTGTTCTTTCAGTTTGTTTATATAATGGATTGTTGATGGTTTTCCATTATATTAAACCATCCCTGCATGCCTGGGATGAAGCCTACTTGATCATGGCGGATGATTGTTTTGTTGTGCTCTTGGATTCGGTTTGCCAGATTTTATTGAGTATTTTTGCATCGATATTCATAAGGGACATTGGTCTGAAGTTTTCTTTCTTTGTTGGGTCTTTGTGTGGTTTAGGTAAAAGAGTAATCATGGCTTCATAGAAGGAATTCGGTAGCACTCTATCTGTTTCAATTTTGTGCAATAGTTTGGATAGTATTGGTATGAGGTCTTCTATGAAGGTCTGATAGAATTCTGCACTGAACCCATCTGGACCTGGGCTCTTTTTGATTGAGAGACCTTTAATGACTGCTTCTATTTCTTTAGGAGTTATGGGGTTGTTTAAATGGATTATCTGTTCCTGATTTAACTTTGGTACCTAGTATCTGTCTAGAAAATTGTCCATTTCCGCCAGATTTTCAAGTTTTGTTGAATATAGGCTTTTGTAGTAGGATCTGATGATTTTTGAATTTCCTCTGATTCTGTAGTTATGTCTCCCTTTTTCATTTCTGATTTTGTTAATTTGGACACACTCTCTGTGTCCTCTTGTTAGTCTGACTAAGGGTTTATCTATCATGTTGATTTTCTCAAAGAACCAACTTTTGCTTCTGTTGATTCTTTCTATGGTCCTTTTTGTTTCTACTTGGTTGATTTCAGCTCTGAGTTTGATTATTTCCTGCCTTCTACTCCTCCTGGTTGTATTTGCTTCTTTTTGTTCTAGAGCTTTTAGGTATGCTGTCAAGCTGCTGATATATGCTCTCTCCTGTTTCTTTCTGCAGGCACTCAGAGCTATGAGTTTTCCTCTTAGCACAGCTTTCATCGTGTCCCATAAGTTTGGGTATGTTGTCCCTTCATTTTCATTAATTTCTTTCTTTATTTTTTTTTGACCAGGTTATCAATGAATAGAGCATTGTTCAACTTCCACGTATATGTGGGTGTTCTTCCCTTATTGTTGTTGAAGACCAGCTTTAGCACGTGGTGTTCTGATAGTACGCATGGGATTATTTCTATCTTTCTGTATCTGTTGAGGCCTGTTTTATGGCCAATTATATGGTCAGCTTTGGAGAAAGTACCATGAGGTGGTAAGAAGAAGGTATATCCTTTGTTTTAGAATAGAATGTTCTATAAATATCTGTTAAGTCCATTTGGTTCTTGACTTCTCTTAGTCTGTCTATGTCTCTGTTTAATTTCTGTTTCCATGATCTTTCCATTGATGAGAGTGGGGTGTTGAAATCTCCTACTATTATTGTGTGAGGTGCAATGTGTGCTTTGAGCTTTAGTAAGGTTACTTTTATGTATGTAGGTGCCCTTGCATTTGGAGCATAGATATTTAGGATTGAGAGTTCATCTTGGTGGATTTTTCCTTTGATGAATATTAAATGTCCTTCCTTATCTTTTTTGATGACTTTTAGTTGAAAATCTATTTTATTCGATATTAGAATGGCTACTCCAGCTTGCTTCTTCTGACCATTTGCTTGGAATGTTGTTTTCCAGCCTTTCACTCTGAGGTAGTGTCTGTCTTTGTCTCTGAGGTGTGTTTCCTGTAGGCAGCAGAGTGCAGGGTCCTCATTGTGTATCCAGTTTGTTAATCTATGTCTTTTTATTGGGGAGTTGAGTTCATTGATGTTGAGCGATATTAAGGAATAGTGATTGTTGTTTCCTGTTATAATTGTATTTGACTGTGAGATTATTTTTGTGTGCTTCTTCTCTTTTTTTGTTGCCAAGACGATTAGTTTCTTGCTTTTGCTAGGGTGTAGCTTGCCTCCTTTGGTTGGGCTTTGCCATTTATTATCTTTTGTAGGGCTGGATTTGTAGAAATATATTGTGTAAATTTGGTTTTGTCATGGAATATCTTGGTTTCCCCATCTATGTTAATTGAGAGTTTTGCAGGATACAGTAGCCTGGGCTGGCATTTGTGTTCTCTTAGGGTCTGTATGACATCAGTCCAGGATCTTCTGGCCTTCATAGTTTCTGGCGAAAAGTCTGGTGTGATTCTGATAGGTCTGCCTTTATATGTTACTTGACCTTTTTCCTTACTGCTTTTAATATTCTTTTCTTTGTTTTGTGCATTTTGTATTTTGACTATTATGTGGTGGGAGGAGTTTCTTTTCTGGTCCAATCTATTTGGAGTTCTGTAGGTGTCTTGTATGTTTATGGGCATCTTTTTCTTTTGGTTAGGGAATGATTATATTGAAGATATTTACTGGTCCTTTGAGCTGGGAGTGTTCACTCTCTTCTATACCTATTATCCTTAGTTTTGATCTTCTCATTGAGTCCTGGATTTCCTGTATATTTTGGACCAGTAGCTTTTTCCATTTTACATTATCTTTGACCGTTGTGTCGGTGATTTCTATGTAATCTTCTGCTCCTGTGATTCTCTCTTCTATCTCTTGTATTCTGTTGGTGATGCTTGTATCTATGGCTCCTTGTCTCTTCCTTTGGTTTTCTATGTCCAGGGTTGTCTCCCTTTGTGCTTTCTTTATTGCTTCTATTTCCATTTTTAATTCCTTCACCTGTTTGGTTGTGTTTTCCTGGAATTCTTTCAGGGATTTTTGTGATTCCTCTCTATAGGCTTCTACTTGTTTATTTATCTTTTCCTGCATTTCCCTAAGGGAGTTTTTTATGTCTTTCTTGAAGTCCTCCAACATCATGATCTAATGTGGTTTAAGATCAAGATCTTGCTTTTCTGGTATGTTTGGATATTCAGTGTTTGCTTTGGTGGGAGAATTGGGCTCTGATGATACCATGTAGTCTTGGTTTCTGTTGCTTGGGTTCCTGAGCTTGCCTCTCACCATCAGATTGTCTCTGGTGTTACCTTGTTCTGCTCTTTCTGACAGTGGCTAGACCGTCCTATAGGCCTGTGTTTCAGGAGTGCTGTAGACCTGTTTTCCTGTTTTCTTTCAGCCAGTTATGGGACCAGAGTGTTCTGCTTTCAGTGTGTAATCTTTCCTGTCTACTGGTCTTCAGCTGTTCCTGTGGGCATGTGTCCTGAGTCCACCAGGCAGGGTCTAGGAGCATAAAAGTTGGTCTTACCTGTGGTCCTGCGGCTGAAGTTGCTCCTGGGGCACTGCTTTTGAGCTCTCTGTGAGAGCGGCAACCAGGAGGGCATGCGCAGCCTTTTCCTGGGGCCCCCATGCACCACGGTTCCAGATGGCATTAGGTGTTTTCCTCTAGAGTCAGAAATGTGGGCAGATTGTAATCTCTTCTGGCTTCCCAGGCGTGTCTGCCCCTCTGAAGGTTTAGCTCTCCCTCCCAGGGGATTTGGGTGCAGGGAGCTGTTGACTGGGTCCCTTCAGGTCTGGGAGGTGTCTGGACCGCAGCGGACCTGCCGCTTGAGTGCCCCTATCTTCAGCTTCCCAGAGGCCCTATACAGTTTCCTCTTGGGCCAGCGATGTGGGCAGGGGTGGGCAGTATTGGTGGTCCCTCCCACTTTGCAGTCTCAGTAGTGCCCACCTGTCCGGGTGGTGAGCTCTCTCTCCCACAGGGTTTGGGAGCAGGGAGCTATGGGTGAACTTCTTTCTTGAACCCTTGAAACTTTGAAAACCAAACTCTACAGTACTACACATATGTGTATAATATTCATATAAAATATTACATATATAAAATATAGAAATATTGTATATTTTGGTGTTTTCACAGTTTGAATTTTTTATACTTTGGTGTTATCTAGTCATAAGATTTCTGTATTTGGGTAAGGGGCTGATTTGTATTTCCATAATGGGTTTTCTTACTTAATTTTATGTTTTCCTTTTATATGTGACTTTGATTAACATTCCTTTTTCCCCTGTTCTGTGTTTTATGGTATTCTTTTTTCAATGGATCACTATGTAATTTTGACTTCTGTGTTTTAAATTAGGCTTCATTGAATGCAGGTATTAAAAATTGACTGTAGCTTATCATTTATAGAGACCAGTGCAGGTATGAGAATATGTTGATTTTTAAACAGAAGCATTGTAAGTTTACAGAATTTTGCTCTACTTTTATTCATTTCTCAACCCTTCCTTCACAGTGGAAAAATACTGTACCTGCAAAGAATGTGGCAAAGTCTTTGAGTGGACGAAAGTGTTTCAAAATCACCAGATAATTGATTTAGGAGTGAAGGGCTACAAGTGTGAAGAATGTACCAAGTACATCCATATTCCATCATTACTTCCTGAAGAGAAAACAATTCATACAGTAGAAAAACCTTACAAATGTGAAGTTTGTGGAAAGGCCTTCTGCATCCCATTATTACTTTCGAAACACAAGATAATTCATACAGGAGAGAATCCCTATAAGTGTGATGTGTGTGGCAAGGCCTTCCAACATCCTTCAAGACTTTCCAGACATAAGAAAATTCATTCAGGAGACAAACCATACAAGTGTGAAGTGTGTGGCAAGGCCTTCCACTTTCCATCGTTACTTTTGGTACACAAGAGAATTCATACTGGAGAAAAACCCTACAAGTGTGAAGTATGTGGCAAGGCCTTCCATTATCCATCAATACTCTCTAAACATAAGCGAATTCATACAGGAGAGAAACCCTACAAGTGTGAAGTATGTGGCAAAGCCTTCCACATTTCTTCATTTCTTTCCAAACACAAAATAATTCATAGAGGAGAAAAACCATACAAGTGTGATATATGTGGCAAGGCCTTCCATTATCCATCAAGACTTTCCAACCATAGGAAAATTCATTCAGAAGAGAAACCATACAAGTGTGAAGTATGTGGAAAGGCCTTCCGCTTTTTATCACTACTTTCTAAGCACCAGATAATTCACAGAGAAGAAAATCCCTACAAGTGTGAAGTATGTGGCAAGGCTTTCGATTATCCATCAAGACTTTCTACCCATGCAAAAATGCATACAGAAGAGAAACCATACAAGTGTGAAGTCTGTGGAAAGGCCTTCCGCTCTCTGTCATCGCTTTCTAAACACAGGAGAATTCATACAGGAGATAATTACTATAACAGTGAAGTATGTGGTAAAGCTTTTGTCTATCCTTCAAGACTTTCTAAACATAATAAAATTTGTACAGGAGAGAAGCCCTACAAGTGTGAAGTATGTGGCAAGGCCTTCCATGTTTCATCATTACTTTCTAAACACAGAACAATTCATACAGGAGAAAAACTGTACAAGTGTGATGTATGTGGCAAGGCCTTCTATTATCCATCAAGACTTTCCAACCATAAGAGAATTCATACAGGAGAGAAACCATACCAGTGTGAAGTATGTGGAAAGGCCTTCTGTTTTCCACCATCACTATCTAAACACAAGAGAATTCACACAGGAGAGAAACCATACAAGTGTAAAGAATGTGGAAAGGCCTTCCGCTTTCCGTCATCACTATCTGCACACAAGAAAATTCATACAGGAGAAAAACCCTACAAGTGTGACGTTTGTGGCAAGGCCTTTCATTATCCATCATTACTTTCTAAACACAAGATAATTCATACAGGAGAAAAACCCTACAAGTGTGAAGTATGTGGCCAGGCATTCCATGTTGCATCAAAACTTTCTCATCATAAGATAATTCATACAGGAGAAAAACCCTACAAGTGTGAAATATGTGGCAAGGCCTTTCATTATTCATCATTACTTTCTAAACACAAGATAATTCATACAGGAAAAAAACCCTACAAGTGTGACATATGTGACAAAGCATTCTATTATCCATCAAGACTTTCTAGCCATACAAAAATGCATACAGGAGAAAAACCATACAAGTGTGAAGTCTGTGGAAAGGCCTTCTGTTCACCATCATCACTTTCTAAACACAAGAGAATTCATAAAGTAGAAAAAGCCTACAGTTGTGAGGTTTGTGGAAAGGTCTTCTGTATTCTGTTATTACTTTCTAAACACAAGAGAATTCATACAGGTGAGAGTCACTGTAATAGTGAAATACGTAGCAAGGCCTTTGTTTATCCTTCAAGACTTCCTAAACATAAGAAAAATCATACAAGAGAAAAACCATACAAGTGTGAAGTATGTGGAAAGGCCTTCGATTATCCTTCAAGACTTTCTAAACATAAGAAGATTCATACAAGAGTAAAACCATACAAGTGTGAAGTATGTGGAAAGGCCTTCCACTTTGTATCATTATTATTAGTACACAAGGGAATTCATACTGGAGAAAAACCCTACAAGTGTGAAGAATGTGGGAAGGCCTTCTATTATCCATCATTACTTTCTAAACACAAGATCATTCATACAGGAGAAAAACCATACCAGTGTGAAATATGTGGCAAGGGCTTCCATGTTTCATCATCACTATCTAAACATAGGAGAATTCATACAGGAGAGAAGCCATACAAGTGTGAAGTATGTGAGAAGGCCTTCCGCTTTTCATCATCACTATCTAAACACAAGAGAATTCATACAGGAAAGAAACCCTACAAATGTGAAGAATGTGGCAAGGCCTTCCATTTTCCATCATTACTTTCTAAACACAAGATAAGTCATACTCGAGAAAAACCCTACAATTGTGACCTATGTGGCAAGGCCTTCTATTATCCATCATTACTCTCCAAACACAAGATGATTCATACAGGAGAAAAACCCCACAAATGTGATGTATGTGGCAAGGCCTTCCATTATCCTTCAAAACTTTCCAACCACAAGAAAATTCATACAGGAGAGAAACCATACAAATGTGACATATGCGGAAATGTCTTCCGTTTTCCATCATCACTTTCTGAACATAAGAGAACTCACACAGGAGAGAATCCATACAAATGTGAAGTATGTGGCAAGGCCTTCCATGTTCCATCAAAACTTTCTCATCACAAGATAATTCATACAGGAGAAAAACCCTACAAGTGTGAAGTTTGTGGCAAGGCCTTCCATTATCCATCATTACTTTCTAAACACAAGATAATTCATACAGGAAAGAAACCCTACAAATGTGAGGTATGTGACAAAGCCTTCCATTATCCATCAAGACTTTCTAAGCATAAGAAAATTCATGGGGCTAGAGAGATGTCTCAAGGGTTAAGGGCACTAGTTGCTCTTCCAGAGATTCTGAGCTCAATCCCCAGTAACTACATTGTGGCTCACAATCATCTATAATGGGATCTGATTCCCTCTTCTGGTATGTACATGCAGATAGAACAGTCATATACATAAAATAAATATATCTTTAAAAATATTGATGTATGTTGCTTGGTGCCAAGAAAAGAAAATTCACACAAGAGCGAAGTGTGTTAAATATGTTGAAAGGCCTTGAATTTCAGCATCACTTTCAGTGTATACAAGAAAATTCATACAGGAGAAAAACCCTACAAGTGTGAAGTATGTGGCAAGAATTTCCATTGTACAACATTATTTTCTAACCACAAGAGAAGTCACTCAGGAGAGAAACCCTGCAAATATGAAGTATGTATCCCGATCTTCTGTTGTCTATAATTACTTTCTGAACACAAGAAAATTCACACAGGTGAGAAACCTGACAATTGTGAAGTGTAGAACTTTTAGAACTAGCCAGATTCTTTATACTCATTGGAAACCATACAAATGTGAGGAATGTTGATTATCCTCTAAAAATTCATACCCATGTCTACACAAAGTAACTCATAATGTGGTGACATTTACAAATGCAAAGAATATGTCGAAATGCTCAACAAAAACATTAAGTATCATCAAAGAATCAATTCTGCAGAGAAACCATATAAATCTAAAGAATGTGGCAAATATGTTAGAAGTTCTATAGCATGGTCCAAACATGGGATAATTCCTACTGGAGAGAAACATAGTTGTGGAGAATGCAGCCAAAACTATTAACAGTCTTCTGGTCTTAAGCAACATTCAAGAATTCCTGCGTGAGAGAAAGCACACAAGTGTGAAGAATATTCCAAGGTCTTTTGTACTTACTAAGAAGCATGTAAAACATCTTAATTCATAGAGACTAAAATTCCACATGTGAAAAATGTTGCAAATCCTTTAATAAACTTTCTTATATTTCTCAGCACAAGGTAGTTTGAACTATAGTGAAATAATACAAATGTTTAAATATTCAGAATATTTTAATACTTCTTCAGACACTAATATTTGTGGAAACCTTCATGGTAAATAGAAACCATATAAGATTGAGGAAATAAAGCCTTTGGAATCATTCACATAATCCTGTCAAAAGTACAGCTATCAGACTTTTTTCTTCTGGATTTTGGGCTGATCCTTTCTTGCTGTCTTGTTTCTTCTGTTTTGGAATCAGAACACTTCAATTATACAATTGTGTTGGAAATGTAGTCACTCATTTTTATGTTGTAAGAGATCACACATAAGAGATTACCCTTAGTCTCACATGACACATGGACTGTGGCCTTTCATAGTGTTATAATTGTTGAATACTTTGTGGACCTTTCAAGTTGTAGCCTATTTTACTTATGAGAGAAGAGTAATGTTGGGGAAAGGGGAAGAAATGGGGATTAAAGCTCTGACTATGGCTAGCATGATAAGTTTGGGAACAAAGTTAAAAGACAAGACTCATACCCATGTTACTATTCCAAGTACTTACAAAATAGAGGAAATTACCTCTACAGATTGTTCTCTGACCTCCATACATGGGCTCCCACGTATACATACAAACTGAATTATATCTGTGTTTTAAACAGAGGTCAAGAAGTAATGCTTAAATTTTGTTAACTCCATGAGTTCTAGCATCATGTGAGAAGCAAGACTGATTGTTGATTTGCACTTTCTGTTTAGTTTATTTGACATCAGAAGATCTGGTGATTGTGTTTAGAAGCACATGCTGGAAATAACTGCAATATAAGAAACCCTGCAATCTCCTGCTTCCTAACTGTGGATGGAACATGACTACCTGCTTTAAGCTCCTGTTGCCTTTACTTTCTTACATGTGTGGTGGTTGGAATAAGACCCTAAGGGTTCAGAGATTTGAATGCTTAGTCATCAGATAGGAGCACTTCTTTAAAAGGATTAAGCAGTGTGGCATCATTGGAATAAGTGTGTCACTGGGGGTTGTATTTAAGGTTTCAAAAGCTCAGACCCAGTGTCTCCCTCTTCTTATTGACTACGGATCAAAATGTAAAATTCTCAGCTACTTCTCGAGCATCATGTTCCCTAGCATGCTCCCTACAATAATGATAATGTACAAAACTTCTGAAACTGTAAACAAGCCCAATAAATGTTTTATAAGAGTTATCCTGGTTTGGTGTCTCTTCATAGCACTAGAACACTGCATAAGATATCATAGTAGACAATTGCCTATGTTAGGACTGAACCACACATCAAGTTTTTTTTTTTTTCCTGTTCACAATCGTGGAGCTCAAAAATGTGATAAAATATTCTGCAGCTTTCCCACTTTCTGTCTAAATAAAAGACTCCATGCTAACATCAATAAGAAACACACTGTATGCTTAGAATTACATTCACACTGTTTATTAACCTTGGAGAAAGTACTATCCTATCTACTTGAGTCTAAAGTTCTGTACCTAAATCGCCTTCTATCATAACTTGCATTAACTGAAAACACATTTCTAAACTTTAAAGCATTTTCTTAAATCCTAAACAACTTTGATACTACAACTGTCTAGTCTTCTCTATCAGAAACTTGGGAGAGATAAATATTTCCTGAATAAATAGGAAGTACAGGTCAAACAGCTTCCAAAGCTAGACATATTAGGGGCTTCTGATCGCCAGTCAGTTACCCAAAAGTCTTCTGTAATGTTGGCATATTTATTTCTTCATTATGCTGGCCCATAATATCTGACAGATTTTTCTGTGAGGCAACAAATAGAACTTCTTTACTTTGTCCTGGCAGTTTGATATTCAACTTTCTTTGTGACCAGCAGGTCCACAGCTTAGAGGACATATGGTGAGCAACTGAGGCAAGGGCAGTTTCATGCCCATTGACAGTTTGCCACATTTGCAGCAAATTCCATAGAAAGGTTTTTCAATGATCTTCATCTTATTTGAAGCAGTATTGAGGTGCTGCCATACTAGTAAGCTGACATTTCTCATTGTCAAAAAGTAATACATTTTGAATGCCATATTAACAGATTTCTGATGTTCCTGAAAACCATCTGACATTCTCAGTGTCAGGAGCTGATCTAGGAGGGGCTAAAGGCTACCAGGTGACATTCCTGAAGGTGGCCCACCATTTTTGCATTGTCTGTGATAGATGAGCTCTACGAGGCAAGGTCCCAGTGAGACTTCATCTCAGGATTGCTTCCTGTAGCTGATATACCTTTTCTCTCATTATTCAATTAATACAGTAATCCCTGGGCGTAAACCCACCCTACTGAGCAGATTTTGTGCACATCAATAAAAAGATGAACTTTCATCCATTAATGCTGTTTAGATGAGCTTCTGCCTGGTCCTTTCTGCTGGGAAAGATGGCTAACTAGTCTACTCCCCTGGAAGAGGCTATATGCTGGTATTTGGTAAGAAGCCTCCTGAAGTCCCACAGCTGCCACTGGGAACCCAGTGCACTCAGGGAATCACCATCCCCCGACCCCCATCCCACCCACCAAATACCACTCCCATTCTGCCAGGTCCACAATTTGAAGACCTCCCTGGGACTCTGTGGCATACAGGGCAACTGACTCAAAAGACTGAAAGCCTCGCTAGAGTTCTACTGCAAATGGAAACAGAAACCACATTACATAGGCCCTCCTGGAGAACAGCTTCACACATAACAAGAAAGAGACAGCTATAAAGGTACAAGAAGCCTATAGAACACCAAATAAGTGGGACCAGAAAAGAAAATCCTCTCAGGATAACAGTTTGACTGCTCCTTTGAGGAGGCAACAATCTGAAGCTCTCTTAGGAGATCTACTGCAGCCTGGGCAACTAATCAGCAGCTGCTTTGCCTCACTGAAGACTCTCCAATTGGAAGGCACCACAGCAGATCTGCTATAGCTAGTGCAGCAGGTCTACCAGGAGACCTGTAGCAACCCAGTGACAAAAGAGGCAAACTCCAGATAAAGTCACCCAGACCAGTAAACACCGGGGATAACCGGATGGTGAGGGACAAGAGTAAGGCCATAAGCCACAGAAGCCAGTGTACATGGTCATTATTAAGAACCCAGTTCTCACACCACAGCAAGCCCTGAATATATCAACAGACCTGAAAATCTGGAAGCTCACCTACAATCCTATCTCATGAAGATAAGAGTCCTTTAAAGAGGATATAAATAACTCACTGAAAGAAACACAGGAAAACGCAGGTAAGCAGATAGAAGCCATTAAAGAGGAAACAAATTCCTTAAAGACATACAGGAAAACACAATTAAACAGGTGAAGGAATAGCATAAAGTGGTCCAAGACCTAAAAGTGGAAATAAAAACAATAAAGAAAACACAAATGGAGGCAAACCTGGAAATGGAAAATCTAGGAAAGAGGTCAGGAATTACAGATGTAAGTATCACCAACAGAAATTCAAGAGAGCATATCAGGTATAGAAGATACCTTAGAAGAAATTGATACAACTGTCAAAGAAAATTCAAAAAAAAAAGCAAAAAACTCCTAACCTGAAACATCCAGGAAATTCAGGACATAATGAAAAGACCAAATCCAAGAATAATTGGAATAGAGGAGAACAAAGATTCCCAACTCAAAGGACCCAAAAACATCTTCAACAAAATCATAGATGAAAACTTCCCCAACCTCAAAAAAGAGACAGCTATAAAGGTACAAGAAGCCTATAGAACACCAAATAAGTGGGACCAGAAAAGAAAATCCTCTCATCATGCAATAATCAAAACACTAAACCCACAGAACAAAGAAAGAATATTAAAAGCTGCCAGGGAAAGACGAAATAACATATAAAGGTAGGCCTATTAGAATTACACCAGTCTTCTCAACAGAGACTATGAAAGCAAGAAGAGGGAGCTGATCCAGCCAGGATAGAGCTGGATTCTCAGGAGTGCAGACAATCCTGAGAGCACAGGTGAGAACACCACTTCTGCTCACATTCCTGGCCCAAGAGAAACCCCACTAGAGCACTCAGGACATAGAAACTAAGGAGCAGTCTGGGACAGGATCCTTCCAGTTTCCGCCTGTGCCTGGAGCTGACCCTATGCCACAGTTCTCTGTAACCAGGTCCTGCCAGGAGAAAGCTGGTCTCCAGCAGTGCTGACACACAGGCTTACAGGAGGGTCAAGCCACTGACAGAGGCAGAAAAACCAGATAACACAAGAGATAAACAGATGGCAAGAGGCAAGGACAATAACCTAAGCAACAGAAACCAAGGCCACTTAGCATCATCAGAACTCAGTTCCCCCACCACAGCAAGCCCTGGATACCCCAACACACTGTAAAAGCAAGATTTTGATTTAAAACCATATCTCATTATGAGGTTAGAGGACTTTAAGAAGGATATAAATAATTCCCTTAAAGAAATACAGGAGAACACAGGTAAACAAATAGAAGAACTTAAAGAGGAACCACAAAAAATCACTTAGAGAATTATAGGAAAACGCAAACAAACAGGTGAAGGATTTGAACAAAATCATCCAGGATCTAAAAATGGCAATAGAAACAATAAAGAAAGCACAAAGGGAAACAACCCTGGAGATAGAAAACGTAAGAAAGAGATCAGGAGTCATAGATGAAAGTATCACCAATGGAATACAAGAGATAGAAGGAAGAACCTCAGGGGCAGAAGATACCATAGAAAACATTGGCACAAACATCAAAGAAAATGCAAAACGCCAAAAGCTCCTAACCCAAAACATCCAGGAAATTGAGGCACAACAAAAAGATCAAACCCAAGAAGAGACTAAAGATTCCCAACTTAAAGGGTCAGTAAATTTCTTCAACAAAATTATAGTAAAAATCTTCCCTAACCTAAAGAAAGAGATGCCCATAAACATATAAGAAGCCTACAGAAATCCAAATAGATTGGACCAGAAAAGAAATTCCTCCTGCCACATAATAGTCAAAACACCAAATACAGAAAACAAAGAAAGAATATTGAGAGCAGTAAGGGAAAAAGGTCAAATAACATATAAAGGCAGACCTATCACAATTATACCAGACTTATTAAAGAGACTATGAAAGCTAGAAGATCCTGGACAAGTAAATATTTTAATTTCCCCAAGCCAGAAATATGGTTAACATCCATTTGCCATAATTGATTAGGTATAAGTCCTCAAGGATCAACACCATTATATGGTACAAGAAGAAATTGAGGGCATTCAGGACAAGTCTTTACAATTTAACTTGCACATTGTCTAGAAATGCCTGTTTGTTGTCTCAAGCTACAATTATTTTGATGGTGTAAAGAATAAGAATGTTTGGCTAATTGTTCCTGTGTAAAGCTTATAACCTCCTGGGATACAAATCTGCTGTGGCATTGCCCTCACTAAGGGGTCTGGGCCATCCAGTATGAGCTCTTAAATGTCCTGTAAAGTGAAGAAACAGTATATCCTCTTAAATTAGGTTGTATTTATGTAAATAATTGCAAAATCTGAGAATTAGTAGTATCTAAAACAAACAATTTCAAGCAATTGAAAACCATAAGTTATATATTAGTTATCACTATACAAATTGAAAGCCTGACTTTCCAACATTTCAAGAAACAGTGGCTACGGCACATAATTCAATAATTTGTGCTGAAGCAGGGGGAAATTCAAGAGAATAAACTTGTGATCCAATGATATATGTTGTCCTCCCATTAGATGAGCCATCTGTTAATACAGTAAGAGCATTCTCTGTGGGTTGCATGTGTAAATTTACAGAAAATACAAAAGCATGCATAAAGGAAAATTGTAACATCTTCTCTTTTGGATAATGATTATCAATTTTGCAAATGCAATAGGCCAAGTACCAGTATTCTTGCAATAACCAATTTAATTGCTGTTTAGAATAAGCGATAAATATTTCAGCAGGTTCTTTCCCAAAATACTTTCATGATTCCATCCTATAATTTTGTATTAACATAGTAACAGCTTCATAATAAGGTGTTAAAACTTTCTTTGGAGAAGAAAGATGAATCTACACCAATGGTCTTTTGCCAAAAGACTACTTTGGGTGCAAACATCCAACAATTAATCATAATCTATATAATGTATCTGGTGTTGACTAATAGCTTCCTCTACTTTCTGCAAAACTATTTGTCCCTCAATAGTTAATTTTCAAGGGGCATTAAAATTTGCATCCCCTTAAGAATATCAAACAGAGGTTTAAGTTCTCCTGTGGTAAGCTTAAGATGAGGTTTTAGTCAAATAACATCTCCTAAAAACTTTTGAAAATCATTTAAAGTAAGTAAAATGTCCTTTTTTTATTTGAATTTTCTGTGCCACAATTTGTTTAGGATATAACCTGATGTCCCAAATATTGAAAAGGATATTGCCTTTGAATCTTGTCTTGAGCAACAACCACTCCCCAAAAATTTAAAGTTCATTGATTGCTGCAGACCACCCAAGGGAGTGTGTCAGCAGAGGGATCAAGGCTTGGATTTCAGGTACAGAACAGATTCGGCAGACACAAACTCGAGGTGTGTGCTGCTGCGAAAAGCTTTACTTCTTGGCATAGATTTAAGCAGTTAGAACAGGTCCATCATAATTGGCAATCATCCAGCTCTTATTCATTACCCCACCAATGTCCCTTGCAAGGAGGAAAGCTGAACGTAGAGTCTAGGAAACAATTCTCAGCCACAAACAATAGTTTAGAAAACTGCAGTTATACTGCCAGACTTGTGGGCACCAGATATCCATTCAACATTTACCTTTGTTTTAATAAAATTTAAACTCTATATTTATGGCCCCTCAGAATAATATGGAAACTTTTGTGACCATTCTATAATTTCTTTCATTTCTTGTTCAATGTTAATTTCTCTTTTCCTTCTAGTTAACTCTTGATAAGTTTGTTCAACTTGTTGGAACTTATCCACCTTTCTAAAAGAGTCACTATTATTCTGAATCATGCTAAACAAAACTTTCCCAAAAGGGGGAAAAGACTTTTTTTGGAACAGTCATGTTCTTAATAGCTGCAATTAATTTCTCTCCTGTCTGCTGGGAAATAATGGATGCAGCAGTTGAATTCATCGCAGCTGTTGAGTTCATCAGGATCATGATGGTGTGAGACATTTCCGTCTCTGAACTTTCAGTTCCTGAGACATCTAAAGGTACATGACCATCTTCCCACACTGCTATATCCTGAAAATCAGAGGAGGATTATGTGCTGCTCCCAGAGAAGAGTGTATTTTTATGGCACTGTATTCTGTAGGATGATGTCATTATGCAGGTAAAGGCAGGTACAAGATAGAAGGAGGCCTATCATTGGATGAGAAGGAAGGATGAGTGGGAGAAAAGTTTTAGAGAGGAGGAGGAGGAGACAGGAGGGGAGACCAAGAGAACATGGAGGCAGATGTTAAGATTCCTCTCTGCACATTTGCAGGTTGTTATGAATATTCTTAAGGGACAGATGTGTACAGGGCTTTGCATATCTAGGTGGGCAATTATATATTATCAATTGGATCAGAGGTTATTGTTTTGATTGTTCTTTCATGTGGTGATTTAATTGAGTTCAAGAGAGTGTGTGGTGGCTAGAGACACTGAGCCGCCAAGGAATTTGGATGTGTATGTCTGGTATGGTGGCAATCTGCCTTGGGGATTAGATGGGTAGAGAGATTGTTGCCAGGCTCAGAGAGTAGCCATCAGCAGTGTGATATGAGATGGAGCAAAGTGGGTGAGATGCTTTACTGCCTGAGATGAAAATACCTAAGATGTCATAGGGCACTAAGGTGCCAGATCTAGTGAGGACAAAAGAAGGTTTTTATAATTTTACAGCAACAGTGTTTTGTATTTGATAGATAGCCCAAGGCTGACATGGAGGGTTACCAATATTTGGGAGATTATTGGGAATTCAGCCATCTGTTTGCATCTCTTACAGATAGATTGTCTTTAGGACAGGCCTCCATTCAATGGGAAAAAGTTGGACTCTCTATTAGAGAATTAGTGAGAATTCTGAGTTTTAATGAATTATAATTTGCTCTTGACCAGAAAGCATTTATACTTTTCCATGTAAAATGAAAAATTGCCAGTCTTAAGTACCCTTGAAATGTTGCCTTTAATTGCTTCAGTTAAAACCCCACTAAACAATGTCCTGATGGCAGACCTTCTGCTGTCCACACACAGACATTGCACAAGGAAGAGAGAGGTCTAGGCACATCAGACACTTCCTATACAGAACAGTTAAAAATGGTAGTCTGTGCTGGAAGCATTCAGGAGTAATCTTCACAGCTAATTCTCCATTGAGGTTATGCTCTAGTCTCTTGTAGAATAATGTTTCCATCTTCATTCTGCTCTTTCATGTACTTCACCATGTTTCTGACCCAGAACAATGCATGTGTATCATATGCTGAAAGCAGCAAATACAGAATTTCAAGGCAACTTCTTGGAATCTATCATAGCACTGAAAGCATAATTTATGGATTTTGGTTGATAAACAATTATGTTGGTTATCTGGGTCTGCTGGAATCAGTTGATGCAAGTAATTTAATCACTTGTAAAACTCTGCTAAAAGGTTCCATACAGTACTCCATTCCTTCACCCATGTGATGCTTTTTATGCTGTTAACACATATGACAGACAGATGACAGAAGACATGAAGAACATGAAGTAGAAGAATTGAATCCAGATGCATTCTTGGTTAAAAGACTCCAAAAAGCAGTGCTTTTTAAAATTTCTTTAATTTGCACTGGCATATTATTGGCAACTCACAATTAGAAATGAATCCATATAATCTTTGCAATCCCTGTTCTTTTTGATCTATTGTGTGTGATGTGTAATCCCTCAGCTCTCTGGACTGCTGTTTCTACTATGATAATCTAGTGAGCATTGTACAGAAGCTCCTGGGTCAGGAGCCATTGTTCTCCTGTGTCTATCAGAATTTTAGCTTAAACAGCTAATTTAACCCATTGTAAGCTTAACTATCTTCAGAGGTATCTGGACTGTCATTTGTTCAAATTTTGGTGTCCATTATTTTCTTCAAATTCTTTAAGTTGAAGACCATATATCTCTCTTTTACGTGCACACTGTGTTGACACCTGCTCTAGGCTGGCCACGTGAGTGGGGCCCCTGGGTGACAACCTCCATCTGTGCTGCATGGCATGGTGGCAAGCAGCTGTCTATGACTCAGTGCTGCCATGGGCTGTGGGTGGCATGGTAGTCCACAGGTCTCTGTCTTCCTCCTCACTGCATTTGATTTGATTTGATTTGATTTGATTTGGTTTGATTTTTATGAGTCCTAGGTACGAGAGACATCTTTGGCCACTAAGCCAGGCATCAAGCTAGGATAAACAAAGGACCTCCAACTGATAACTGATGTAACAACAGCACCAACAAAAATTGTCTCTGTACTTATTGCCAGGGTGGCCTTCATGCTAATTTTAACTTCTGGCAGTCTTCATCTTTGTCAAGGCTCCCTTCTGCAGGACCAAATTTGGTGGTAGGATATTTGTTTGTTTGTTTGTTTTTCTACTTAGTATGGAATTTTCAGCCCCATCCTTATACTTTTGTACTTTATTGATTTATGATCTTGATTACATATACAGTTATTATCTTAACTTTTTGTTTAGTTGTCTGAATTCTTAAGTCATTAACATTAACAGCGGTTCAGAGCATCTTTGGAATATTCTGGCTTTTGTGTGTTTTGTTTTGGGGATGTGTGTATGTGGAGGGGGTGTTTTTCCCTTTGTCTGGCCCATGTTTCCTATTTATACGTTTTATATTGCTTTGTGATTTGGGAGCTTTGGGAATAACAGTGAGTGTTCTAGGCTAAAATATCTAAGATTTCTCAAATGTATTATAGGAACATTTCTACACTGTTGCAGCCTTTTTCAATGGTCTTGACCATATCGTTCAAACTATAATGGTCTTCCCTTCCAATTAGCTCCCTAAGGGAGGCAAATCAGAAGTCAATTCCTTGATCGAGTCTGAAATCAGACAGAAGTTGGATATCTGTCCCACTATTTATATCCTGAAGAATAAACTAGGAAATTGGAGGATATAGAATGCGTTCTCACCCCAATCACTTCTATTAGAAGAGAAGACCTGGAGAACTGATGATCACTGTATACCCCACTATAGGTAGATAGAAAGAAGCTTGTTTACTGTGGCCCAGAATGTTAACTGTGGATAACTATTATGTGCTATCTATTTCAGAAGCCCAGAAGACAGGATTTTGGACATTTTAAGCAGAAAAAAATGATAAGATGAGCAAATATGGGGTTGGGGATTTAGCTCAGTGGTAGAGCGCTTGCCTAGAAAGCGCAAAGCCCTGGGTTCGGTCCTCAGCTCCGAAAAAAAAGAAAGAAAAAAAGATGAGCAAATATATTGAAACAGATATGAAGATTTTGAAAACTATACCTTTAACAATTGTTTCAAAATACCTCATTAATATATAAAATTTCAGAGCTTTTGTCATTTAATCATAGATAGGAAAAGTAACATTACTGCTTTCATAGATTATTTGGGACTTTTATGTGATATGATGATTAAAAAACTATAATGTAGAAATTTTAAAATAACACAGACTAGTAAGTAGCATCACAAATTAAAATTTTGGGACTTGGCAGACAAAGGCACAGATGTAGTGCTAATGCTGCTTATATTGGGTTAAGTTGGGGCCCCAAAATTATTTTCATGAGAGTTTGCACTTCCACATGAAAGACACTGAGGGACTGTCCCCAGTTAGTTCTGATTGGTAAATAAAGTTGCTGGCAGCCAATGGCTGGGGAAGGCAAAAAGAAGTGGGACTTTTAGGACTCCCAGGCTAGGGACAGCAGAAGGAGAAGTGATCCACTATACTGGGAGAAGGAGGAGAGGAAAGATGCCATGCCTGAGAAGCTGCAAGACAGAGAGCATAGCCATCATGTAATAGCTAGGGGATAGCAGCCCAAAAGGCATGCCTGACTGGGTCCACAGCGGCAAAGAGAGAGTATAGGATTTTGTAAGTAATAACTCCGGAATATTGGAGAGAGGTAGATTAGTCACGTGGAGGGTAGGGAGTGGCCCAGACAGTGTGTGTGTGTGTGTGTTTCATTCAGGAACTCAGAGCATTTGGGTGGTAGCAAGGAATGCCACTGCCACTGGGATGTATTTAGGTAATGCCATGGGTACTACTATACACAGATATCACAAAGCTTGCTTTTGGAATATACCAAATACATGAATACCTGTATGAGAAAAAAATAAGAGCAAGGGAAGAAGAAATCACAGTGTAAGAGTGACATCTACTGTATTTTAAACATTCAAAGTTATTTCTATACTTGCTGGGATTTTTAAAATGCTTGTAATTCCTTTCTTGTTGTCTCCATTGGCTGCTTAAACTGAGGCCCATCATGTGCTGTCATTACCGAACTCTGTACATGCTCGAAAATCAGACCTCAGTCAGACCCTCTATATCAGAATCTGCATTTTCAATGTTTTTTTTTCATTTGTGATTGTGTTTATTCTGTTGAGAAGTACCTCTTCCCATATGATGACTTTCTCCTGTGAGATATGTGTATGTTTAGGGTATATAATACAAATATAGGACACCAAATTCACCTTTATTAACTTGAGTATTTCTTATTTACATTTTGATTGTTATTCCCCTTCCCGGTTTCTGGGCCAACATCCCCCTAACCCCTCCCCCTCCCCTTCTAGATGGGCTTCCCTCCCATTCTCCCCCATTACCACCCTCCCACAACAATCACGTTCACTGGGGTTCAGTCTTGCAGGACCCAGGGCTTCCTTCCACTGGTGCCCTTACTAGGCTATTCATTGCTACCTATGAGGTTGGAGCCCAGGGTCAGTCCATGTATAGTCTTTGGGTAGTGGCTTAGTCCCTGAAAGCTCTGGTTGCTTGGCATTGTTGTTCATATGTGGTCTCGAGCCCCTTCAAGCTCTTCCAGTCCTTTCTCTGAATCAGGGAGTTTTAAAGCAGCCCAATTCCCTATGCCTGTCCCAAGGCAGGGGCAGCTCCAGTTCCCATCCATCCTCACCTGCAGAGGGGGCGATACACAGGAAACAAGCAAGTCACCAGCCTGAGTTCCTGGCGCCTCGTCGCACAGACCTGTGGGAAGTGTAGTCTTCCGCTGTAACGCTTCACAAGGAGCCATTGTGAAAACGGCACTTCCGCATTGCGTCTGCACTAGTGCATTTTCTCGCAAAGTTGGGCGATTCCCTGGTCCTGCTCCGCATTCGGGTTGCATCGCTGACATGGAGGTTGGTTCAGGGTGCCACGCACCCATGCAGGTTGCAGGGACCCTGGGCGGGTCCAGCTCTGAGGAAGCGGAGGAGGGCTGGCCCCGAGGCGGGAAGAACAGACTTGGTGGAGACCTGCTGTTCTAGGCTGGGCCACAGCGCCTGGAAGCCTGTTGGGGCCTGGGAGAGGTCGTGCGGTTGGTGCTGGAAGTGAATGCTCTGTGAGCACAGGAAGCTGCCTTGGTCCACACTGAGCTTCTGTTATAGGGGCTGGATTGTTAGGACAGGAATCAGGAAGTGTGGAAAATCCAGGATTGCTCGGCCAAGCGTGTCAGCTCACAGCCTGCACCTGGAGGTGATGGTGGGCTCACACATTACAGATTGGCTGTGGACTAGCTGGCCCACACCTTCCTTGCTGTTGTCAGTTTTCTCAGGACACCTAGACCAAGTGGAGGTACGATCCCTCCTGTGCTTTATAGTCGACCTAGTACTTTTAGTTTGCGTTGATAGAAGTTTATAAAGTTACTAGTTTCTAAGAACCCAGAGTTTTGCGAGGGAGATTAATGTGTGAGCTAATAGTCTCGTTTTCTTTGGAGCACAGTTAGATTTATGAACTGCTGTTTTAAATAGGAATACTTCATGATCACCACTTGAGTTTCTCTGGGAAAGAGAAATAGCTCCGCATACCTGACAGAATGCTTACAATACTCTCTAATCCATGCTTTTAGTCTGTCATTGTCTACTGTGTAGAACATCTAAAACTGACTGTCACTAAATGTGGTATCTGCATTCCATGATTCTCCTTAAACAGTTCTTCTTGAACTCTTTATCCCAGTATTTATACTGTGTCAAAAGAGTAAAAGATGGGGGGAGGGAGTGTGGCATGGGAGGTGGGGGTTGGAGGGGAACCCGGGAAGGGGGATAACATTTGAAATGTAAATAAAATAAACAAAAACAAAATTTTTTTTAAAGTAAAAGATGAATTTGAAGAGCTTCGGTTCACTCGGGGTCCTGTAGTTTGTACATGGTAGGCTGCTCAGACAGTCTTGTGTGTGCCTAATTTGTTTCACGTCAGTCAAACCAAGTGTTTATGTGCTAGAAACTGACTTATGGCATTAAAAAGTCTACTCATGAGGAACTTGGTGTTTTTAGCAATGGGGGTGGTGATAAACACCTTTAATCTCAGCACTGGGGAGGCAGAGACATGTGGATCCCCAAGTTTGAGGCCAACCTGACCTACAGAGCAAGTTACAGGACAGCCAGGGCTACACAAAACACCTGTCACAAACAAAACATGGTATTAAAAAAAACAAAAACAAGTGTTATTAAGCTTTCCTAGAATAGCCACTCGAACAATATCGAAGTCAATTAAGGTGAACAGACATTGGGTCTCGTTAATTTCACTGCATAATTTTTTTTTCTCTTAAGTCTTGGATGACCACCATGCTCATGTATCAGAATTTTCTGTGGATTTTGTAACTATAATTAAAATACAGATACTTCCCAGTAAATGTCGCCAATCTGTAGGAACATCACTGTTTTCATTGCCTTATGCATCAAAGCTCTTACAATGCATAGATGATGCAGGAGCATGCTCCCTTACAATGTGCAGACCCTTCATGTAGGCATAATTTTAAGTAAGCGCACCTGCAATTGCAGCATATTCTGGGGTGTAACCCTGCCATTGGAAATTTGGGAGGTAGAAGTAGGAAATCGGGAGTTCACAGTTTCACTCTGCTTAGAAAGTTTAAGGTCAGCCTAGGTGAAATGAGCCTTGTGAAAAATATTTTAAAATAGTAGTTTATGGATACGCTAAATACATTTTATGGCCCCTGTCATCTGACTTAGCACCAGCAACCAGACAGAAACCCATCCAACCGATACTTTGCTGATTTTCAAAATTTCTACATGTGGTGGAGAAGTTCTTTTGACTGTTTGGCCTGGAATTTAATATTTTTTCACTAACATGCTTTTGTTAATTTCAGTTCATTTCTGTTATGACTTCGTAGTGCGTTCTTCTGTTCTTTCCTGGAGTCTTCCAATCTACTCCTTTCCATGCCATCTGAGACATCCATCATTTCCCAGTTTTCCACTGCAATCAATGTAGCCTTCCAGTGTTCACACTCCTCTGTCTGTCTATGGAGCTTGGATGACTTGCCCAGGATTTGCACAACAGGTTCAACTGTGTGTGGAACATTTTCTTATAGTTAGCCTGAACATCATTGTAGCTCTGCATGTGGATAATGACAACTGCATTCTCTGTGGGTCACATTCAACCAGTAAGCTGCTAAAGTGGGTTTCTTCTTCCTCTTTGGGTGAGGAATTCAGACTCCCATGATGTGCAGTTTTGCCTTTTCCTATAATGCTCTTTTGTTTGTATTCTAATGTTTGTGCAAGTAAAGATAAGAGGGAAGGAGTTACTCATTTTAGAAACTCACATATAGTGACCATTGTTGTGTTAGACATGTTGTTCTTGGGAAAACTCCAAAAGGAAACTTTGTGGGATGATGATGTTCATTTTCTGGTGATCTGTGAGACATATGTTGGGTAACATGGAGAGAAGATACAGAAGTTATATGTGTAGACTTGAATGGGAGACAGAAACATGCAAAGAGTGAAAAACATGAAGCACAGATTTTTAGCATTTTCTCCTTTTGGTTTATAAATATTTCCATTCTTGAGTCTATCTGTAGTTGTTCTCAAATGCAGTGACATATTTTGAGTTGAAAAGTATGAGTCAGATGGTTTGGCAGACTTTTTCAAAGACGTACAATTATTATCTTCTATGAGGTGGCTAAATAAAAATTAAACGCATGAGCTTCTGAGCCTCCGCTGTTTACAGGGTGGGCTGCACTTAATATTTCTTTAGGAACAAGTAGTAACATTGTACTGAATATTTAAAACCACTGGTCGATTTGTAAATCGAACATACAGAGCAAAACATGTGTTGTTTACTTGGAATACATATTTTAGAAGCATATTAGTTTGCAAGTAAATAACACTTATGGTCTCCCCTACCATGTCCAATGTTCCAAGTAGGCACTCTTAAGTTATATTATTATAAGATGTGTTGGCTAAAAACAAGAATTACTGATTGCTGCATGTTATGACATCCATGTGGGGTCAAAAGCTGGGCCAGAGACCTGTGGGTTGGCTACTTTTTCACACTTTGTTGTGGTTTTAAGGCAACATGTTCTTCAATCCATAGATATTCTGTGTCCAAAAGGGAGTCACTAGTAGCTAGAAGCTAATTGGGAATCCAGTCTTCTATTTGCACCTAGCTTTTACTTCCCCATAAGCTCCTGTTAGTCAGGACTGTTTGGTTTCAACAAAGGAATGTCTTTTAGGGACACATTCATGGTGTGCAAGAGTTCTCGGACTTCTACTTTTCTCTATTCTATTGGTCCAGGCTTGTGTCTAGGACCAGCCTCCATTCAAAAGAAGGGAAGTTAAATTTCACAACCTGGCCTACGCCATCTCACAGGTAAAGAAAGTAGAAAATGTGTTTCTTGTCTCTCACGTTATAAAGATGCTTTTACCAGAGTCTACTTTCTCCAGAGTGACTGGGTCAGGTGGCATGTGTCTTTAACCCCAACACTTGGAAGGAAAAGGTAGGCCAGCCTCATCTACATTATGAGTTTCAGGACCTCCGGGTCCATTTTAAGACCTTGCCTCAAAAAAAAACAAAAACAAAAAAAACAAACAAACAAAAAAAACCCAAAAAACCTGCAAGGGAGGGAGTTGGGGGGAGACTGGGTTTAGCGACTTTTTATCATCCTACTAGTGACTTGCAAGCCTGTCTGCTGACATCCTCCTCCTTGCAGTTTCCCTCTGCTGCTTTGACTGTTTGCAATGCATAAGTTTCTCCTCAGTCCACCTCTCCCGCAGGCCCCGGTTTTGTTCTGTTGACTTCTCTGCTCTCCAGGTCTGTTAGGGACCAACTTGGTCTGTGTATCCATGCTTTTCTTGTTCTTTTCCTTCCACCCTGTGTGACACAGCATCCCTCAGCTTCCCTGCTATCTCTGCTGAGGTAAACTGTTAAGGATTTTACAGACACACCTCCTGGGTAAAGGAGCTGTTGTTTTCCTGCTCCTGTTAGAACTCTTTTCTTTTTTTTTTTTTTTTTTACTATTTTCTAATCAAGAATATATTTTCTGCACACTAAGCAGTATCATTTAGAAGAACAATTAATAAAATCTGAACAGCAAAGACAATGAAACTTTGCTTTAACATTTTCTTTCAGGGAGAAGACACCACACTTCAACCTAAGGAAAACACTTTGCAGTCCAGGTCCTTTATTTCCTTTGTATACATTAGGCCATGAATTTGTATGGAATGGGCTCCAGCAGCTCAGGCTCCTTTCCGTTAGTCCTCACAAAGTGGGCGCTTCAGCTGAACCCAGGTGCCCTTCTCTTTGGCTTCCTCTTTCTTCTGATCGTTCTCCTTCACCCACCTCAGGAAGCTGTCTCTGCTCTTTGAGTGCTTGATGTGCTCAGTCTGCACATTGATCCCCTTGGCCAGAATCTTGCTTTTAACTTACTTGTTTACAATGATGCCCACGGCATGCTGGGTGACATTGTAGACTCTTCTGGTTTTGCCATGGGGCATTCCTTTTTGAACAGTGCCCATTCCCTTGATGTCTACAATATCACCTTTCTTGTAGATTCGCATGTATGTGGCCAAAGGAACGACTCCATGTTTCCTAAAAGGTCTAGAGAACATATACCGAGTACCTCTCCTCTTTCCTTTTGTGTTCGTCATCTTGGTGAGTTACTGGAAGATGGCTGCCACGGCGGAAAGCTAGAACTCTTGCATGCACAGCTTGCTTAGTCTTCTTGAATTTCTTCAGTGTTACCTAGACTGGCATTTGTTGGAAGTTTTAGTTAGTTTCCATCACTTATTTTACACAGTGTAAGTTTAAAAACCACATTTCTTAAAATGTAATTTTTTTTCCTTTTTTATTTGCTTTTTTTTTTTTTTTTAAAAAGACCTCTTCGTATCTCACAGACTAGCTTTAAACTCCCTATGCAGATGAGGCTGCCCTTGAACACCTGGTATCCCTGCCTATACCATCCAAGAACTAAGATTACAAACACGTAACACCATTCTGATTTTGTCCTCTTTTTTTATTCTATGTAGAGTGTTCCATAAATACTTTACACTCTCTTCAGCACCCCCCCCAGTCCTTTCTTTCACTTTCTTCTGTATATTATTTTCTTTCCTTATTAAATCTGTTTGTATATGTAGGACCACATATCATGCTATGCTTATGTAGGGCAGAATTTAAGAAACACTGTACCTTGTTACTAGGGACCCACTTGAGGTCCTTACAGTGCACTCCAAGCACCTTTACCTGCTGAGTCTCCCCACAGGTCTTCCATGTTCTTAGTGTCTTTTTTTCAGGCTTTTCTGGCAGCTTTCTCTTTGCTGAGGCATCCTTCCTCCTGCCAGACTTTTTCTAGTGTTTGGAGCTCCTTTGTTATTTGCCATTCAATATGGCATTTTCAGCTGTGTCACTGTGCTTCTCATAGTTTATTGCATGGTGGTTTCCGACATTCTTGTTACATATGGAGTGATTATCTTACCTTTTTATTTAGTTGTTTGAATTCTTTAGATTATTAACATGGGTAGGGCATCTTTGGGATGTTTTGTTTTTCCTTTGTCTGATCCATGTTTCCTATCTGTATTCCTTATAGTACTTATTTTTATTTGGCCTTTGGGAATAACAGTGACCACCCATCTTGAGTTAGAATGTATAGGACCTTCAAATGTCTTGTAAGAAATTAGAAGCCTTTCTGTAGCGGTGAATTGTTAATCCGCTCTGGCTCTCAGTGGGTGATGGCACCTCTTACCACCTGTAGGAGCTCTCTGGATTCTAGAATTAAAGACACACATACGCAGTGCTATTTTTAATATGCCTTATTAGCTCAATGGCTGGACACTTCCAAACCTTCCCATGGCTAGCACACACTCCCCTCTGGTATTCCTTAGTTAACATTTTTTTAAATCTATATTTCATCTCTGCTACCTCAGACCCGATCGGGGGAGTGGCCCTTGGAGCCACTTACCCGGGTTCTTATATATCGGCAGACTCTTAACGTTAATTCTCTGCTTCCTTGTTATGGCATGGTCTGCCCTACCCACTCTCATAACAGAATCCGTCTTCTTCTCCCCTGCATTTCTTGCCCAGGAATCCTAAAAGTCGTACCTCTTTCATTCTGTCCTACCACTGGGCATTGGCAACTTTATTTCCCAATCAGAGCCAACTGGGGACAGGCTTCCTTTAGCCTAGGTATAGGACATTGTAAACAGGATTTTTTGGCTAGCATAACTAGCATCTGTGTCTTTCATTCGAGAATCCAGAGAGCTCTTGCAGGTGACTAGAAGAGCCATCACCCTGCAGGATTAACATCCTGAGAAAGGAGCTAGGAAATTGGAGGCTATCTTCCCAACACTGCCTTGCAGGCCCACTTAAGAAAAGCAAAGGATCATGGCTTTTCCTGAACCACTAAGTGTAGTTTGTATGTATGAAGATACATGGTATCCATGCAGGGGATTTATAAAGGGGAATTATTAAGAAAATGTTGACAAGTCAATCTAAAAAAAATTATAAGTAACTGGAAATGAGGAATCAACTATCTCATTCTTATTCTTAAACACTTGTCTAAGTGCTGTCATGTCATTAAACAAATGTCATTAAAAAGAACAAAAGTGCCATCCTCATGTGATGCAGGCTCTGCACAGTTGCCCATTTTCTGTTGTCAGAGCCACACAGACTTTCTAAAGCTTTTCTGTGGTTTCTTTCTACCATCACTAGTGCCACAGCAAGGGTAAATATTATTTTACTATATTTGTTTTCTTGACCCTTGAGCTTCCCTTTACTCATTTCAGTTGCAAAACTAATCTCAGAATTCCTTTGGTATAAATGCTTAAATTTTACTTTATATTTCTTTTTCTATAATTTTGAGTTTGTCCAAGTGTGGCTGCAATCTAAATTCTATAATTTACTTGATTTTTTGACAATGACATTTGTGGTGCACATGTTTATAATAATCTTTCAGTCACACAAAACAATGAAATGCTACAATTTGGGTCAATATAGAAGAGAGTGAAAATTATTATTTCAGATACAGAAAGATAAAAAAATCACATGACCTCAAACATAGGTTGAGTCTTAAGAATTTTAACTTACAGAAGTTGGAAAAATAATGATTTTTGCCCATCAGGAAAGGGAGGCAGAAAATATTGGTCAGTCAGTGCTCTTATACAGTTAAATAGAAGAAGCTTAATAGTAAATGTTGCCCAGAATGGTAAGTATAAGTCACCATTTTGTAGTACATATCATAGAAGATTAGAAGACATATTTGGCTCGGTTTGGTTTTTTTGGGTTTTTGTTGTTGTTGTTGTTGGGTTTTTTTGTTTGTTTGTTTTGAGACAGGTTCTATGTAGTGCTGGCTGCCCTAGAACTTGCTGTATAAATAAGGTTCACCTGGAACTCATAGAGATCACCTGCCTCTGCCTCCCAAATTCTGAAATTAAAGACATGCATTACAACACCTGGCCAAAGAACTGCGGACTCTTTAAACTTAATAACATTAAGTGTTCAAGGAAATGACCATTTAAAAGTTGATATAAAGACAATGATGAGTCTACCTATAGCAGAATACCTCTTTGAACATGTAAATCTGTGATTTTCTATTATCTAGCTATGGAACAAAAGGAATAATGTACTGCTGTCATTGACCATTTGAGAACTTTTTTTAATGAGATGAAAGCAATCCAACACTAAAATGTAAAAATAATTAAATAAGGGAGAATAGTAATTAGAATCACAAATTATAATTCTTAAAACTCAGCAGATAAAGTTGTCAGGATTTCAAAGGCTGCATTATGAATATGGTAAACACATGAATACATGCTTAAGAAAGATAAACATATGGTAGAAAAGGAGAAGTGAAAGAATGTGAGAGTGATACCTAGTTATTTTAGATATTAACAAAATGTTGTTATTGCTATACTTCCTCAGAATGTATTCATAGGTACAACATGCTTATTGGTATCTATATTGTTAGTTACTATTATAATCTGATATTGATTGTCCTTATTTCAGGAAATGCTGTCATTCAGGGATGTAGCCATTGATTTCTCTGCAGAGGAGTGGGAATGTCTGGACCCTGCTCAATGGAATCTGTACAGAGATGTGATGCTGGAGAATTATAGCAACCTTGTGTTCCTGGGTGAGGATCATTTCCGTCAGTAAATTCTTTGTGTGTGTGTGTGTGTGTGTGTGTGTGTGTGTGTGTGTGTGTGTGTGTGTGTTGTATAAAGTATCTAAAAATCCCTGCCTTTGGATATTGAGTTCCCCAATGAAAGGCACACGCATAGCCTTTATATTTGTAATAAGCTCTAAGCAGCACAGTAGCTGGGCAGCTGCCTACCCTCCATGCTGTTAGAATCCACTATCCTATCGATAGCCCCAAGTTATTGCTTATTATTTAGGATGTTCCATCTGGGCTGTTCCTAACTCTTAACTGGGCAGCCCTCAGGGCCACGCTCTCTTGACCCTTAACCCATGGTAGCTTCTGCTTCCACCTCTCCTGCATGTTCTTCTTCCTTCTGATCCACCTCTCCCCACAAGCCTGAGAAACTTAAACCCCATCCATGTCTCTTATACCCAGCTGTTGACTGTTAGCATCTTTACTTACCCATTAGAAGTCACTTGTGGCCAGGGTCACTCAGCATCTTACGTGCAGACTTCCTGGGACAACCCGTCTTGGGGACCCCAAATTAACATTAAAATACAAACAACATTAGGCCAACCCACTTCATATGTGTATGGGTTTGTTGTTGTTTATTTTGTACTTTGAGCCAGGCTCTCTCTCTGCTATCTTGGCTGTCTCTGTGTAGACCAGACTGGCTTGAAATCAGAGACCCTTCTGCCTCTGCCTCTCAAGTGCCAGTATTAAGTGCCACCAGGCCTGGCTCATAGTGAATTCTTAATTCAAGGTGAATATTAAATTTATTTCATAAAAAATTTCATGGGAGCTTGTATTTTCCAACAGTGAGGTTTATGGGCCTTCATCCAGGGAGAACTTAGGAGATTGTTGATGTAACTAAGATAATTGTTTTTCTTTTTTGTGTTTTTAACCTGACTGTTTCTTAAAAGTATCCTTTACTCTGGTGGTAATGTTCACAAGCACAAGGCATATCCTTAATTTTTAATATTTTTTCTCATAAATGAAGGAAATGATATTCAGTATATCCTCCCCATGCCCACAATAGCAGAATCCTGGAATAGACATGTTATTTCCCAGATGAATAACACACAAACAATCTTATGCCTTTTTCCCACAAACAGGTCTTGCTTTCTCTAAGCCATACCTGGTCACATTTCTGGAGCAAAGACAAGAGCCTTCAGATGAGAAGAAACAAGTAGGAGCCACCACCATGCACCCAGGTATGTAAGAATGAGGGAGGTCAGAGGACAAAGTGAGGTCAGAAATCCAACAGAAAGCCAGACTACCATATGCATTGAGATGTTATGTTGTAATGGAAATCAAAGCAGTTCCATTTATGTATTCATTCATTTTTATCAGAAGGCATCTATTTTATGATGCTTCCTAGGTATCTAAGCTTTATTTACCCCTCCAGATGACACTGCTTTTGTTTACAGTGACTGACAAAGTTTGTCATTTTGCTGAGAATCTGCCTGTCAACGGAATTTTGACTGTTTCTTATACTTTTGAAAATGTGTACATGTGTTGTACATGTGTTTAAAGACATGTATGTGAAGCTATCATAATATAATATAATCACAAATATATTTCTTTTCATCACTTACGTGTATAGTAATTGAAATCCTTTTTTTAAACGTTATAATGATTATAATTTATTCTCAAAGTTTTCTCTTACATACTCAGTGTTACTGATTTAAAATACATATCCGTTGTGGATATATTTTATAGGTTGAAACTTTATATGTCCAAAAGAGTGTTTTTAATAGTTGACCAATTGTTTTTCAGAATTGAGTGGGTTCAAGATTCTCTTTTCATTAATTTACAAGTTTATTTTTGCATTATGGAAGTCTAGGTTGTTTAAAATAATTTGTTTATATGTAAGCTATGTGTTTTTGTGGATAGAGTATACAATACTAAACACTTTAGCACAGTGGAAGATTATAAATCAGTGAGCTCTGGTTCCATGAGCAACAGAACCAGGTGTTTCTACTTCATGTGTTAGGATGAGTCTTGTATATAATTTCTTCACTGGTTATTGTAAGATTATGTTATCTTTTAACCAAATTTTCTTAGAATTTAGGCTAATTTTGTTATCTAGACTTTGATTAATATGTCCCTCCAGCAGGCATTCTACATTACAGTGTTTTTTTTTTTTCTTTTCTTTTCATAATATGATTCAGATTTTCTTGTGAAAATACAACATAGAGCTTCCTGACTTCTTGAAATATAATACTTATGATATTATGGAGAGTCTAATTGTCATGCAATATATATTTTGTGTCTTCTAAATTATAACTATATTTGGGATATAAAATATGTATTTCTACATTCTTTCAACCTCAGAAATCACCACTAATATTTTTTGTATTTAGCTAATTATTTTTATGTATGCCTGATCATAAATTTATCTTTAATGGGCTCATTTCTGTTAATGTCCTTAAGAAAATTCCCATTATTATTATTTTTTAAAGATTTATGTATTTATTTTATGTATATGAAAACACTGTAGCTGCCTTTAGACACACCAGGAGAGGGCATCAGATCCCATTACAGATGGTTGTGAGCCACAATGTGGTTGCTGGGATTTGAACTCAGGACCTCTGCAAGAGCAGTCAGTCAGTCAGTCAGCTCTTAATCTCTAAGCCATCTCTCCAGCCCAAGAATTCCCATTATTATTAATGGTATGACTTTCTTTGCTATTTAACTGTAGTAATATTTCATTATTTCTGTGTTATATTTGATCTTCTTCTTATTTCAGTGGAAATTTAGATTGTT
Source organism: Rattus rattus (assembly GCF_011064425.1). Taxonomy (NCBI): domain Eukaryota; kingdom Metazoa; phylum Chordata; class Mammalia; order Rodentia; family Muridae; genus Rattus; species Rattus rattus. Next base: position 199,678,555 of record NC_046155.1, read on the forward strand.
TCTATTTACTGCTGTGAACATAGGTGTGGGAATTTGTAACCTCATTTACCTATATAAATATGATTAATGGTCTGCATATTAAAGATAAGCATTATAAATTTTATAACATGTACAAAAGCAACATAAATATGTATGAAAAACTTATTCTTTATTTATATCTCAACTTTTACTCACCAGATATAAAACCATATAAATGTAAAGACTGTGGCAAAGCCTGTGATTGGAACTCACTCCTTCTTGAACATCAGAGAACCAATCCAGGAGAGAATGCCTACAAGTGTGAAGAATGTGGTAAGGCTTCTGGTTCTTGCTCAGTACTTTCTGAACACCGTATAATTGATACAGAAGAGAAAGCCTACAAGTGTGAAGAATGTGGCAAAGTCATGTGTACGTGCTCAGGAAATTCTAGCTACCGGAGAATTTGTATTGGAGAAAACCCCTACAAGTGTGAAGAATGTGGAAAAGCCTTTTCTACTTATTCGTATCTTGCTCAGCATGAGGTAGAGCACACTGGACAGAAATTTTATAACTGTGAAGAATGTGGGAAAATGTTTTATTTTCCTTCTCACCTTACAGAACATCAGAAAATTCATTCTCAAGAGAATCTCTTTAAGATTGAAGTGTGTAGCGAGGTCTTTTGTGCTCCCATAGAACTTTCTAAAGACCAGAGCTTTTGTACTGAAGAGAAGCCCTACAGGTATGAAGAATATGTTAAGGCCTTTAGTGCTTGCTCATTACTTTCTGAACACCCGAGAATTCATCCAGGAGAGAAAGCCTTCAAGTGTGAAGAATGCGGCAATGCCTTTTGCACACTCCATTCAGTATCTAAAATGAACATTCATTGTGAAGTGAAATCCTACAAGTGTGAAGAATGTGGGAAAGCCTTTGCTAGTCATCTTTCCCTGATTCAGCATAAAATAGGGCATACTCGAGAGAAACCTTATCAGTGTGAAGAATGTGGGAAAATGTTTTACTGTTCTTCGAACCTTAAGCAGCATCAAATAACTCATTCTCAAGAGAAACCCTACAAGTGTGAAGTATGTGGCAAGGTCTTTAGAACTTGCTGGCAACTTTCTAAACACCTGAGAATTCATTCTGGAGAGAAACCATATAAGTGTGAGGAATGTGGCAAGGCCTTTTATACTCTCTCATACCTTACTCAGCACAAATTAGGTCACACTGGGGAGAAACCTTACAAATGTGAGGAATGTGGCAAAACCTTTTACTATCCTTCAGTCCTTAAAGAACACCTAGCAATTCATTCTGGAGAGAAACCATACAGGTGTGATGAATGTGGCAAGGAATTCTGTACTCGCTCAGGACGTTCTAGACACCAGAGAATTCATACTGGAGAGAAACCCTACAAGTGTGAGCAATGTGGAAAAGCCTTTTCTACTCATTCATACCTTTCTCATCACAAGATAGTTCACACTGGACATAAACCCTATAAGTGTGAAGAATGTGGCAAAAAGTTTTACTATCCTTCTCGCCTTAAGGAACATCAAAGGATTCATTCACAAGAGAATCCTTACAAGTGTGAAATATGTGGCAAAGCCTTTCACACTTACTCATACTTTACTCAGCACAAATTAGGTCACACTGGGGAGAAACCTTACAAATGTGAGGAATGTGGCAAAACCTTTTACTATCCTTCAATCCTTAAGGAACACCTAGTAATTCATTCTGGAAAGAAACCATACAGGTGTGATGAATGTGGCAAGGATTTTTGTACTCGCTCAGGACATTCTAGACACCAAAGAATTCATACTGGAGAGAAACCCCACAAGTGTGAAGTATGTGGAAAAGTCTTTTCTACTCATTCATACCTTACTCAGCACAAGGTAGTCCACTCTGGAGAGAAGCCCTACAGGTGTGAGGAGTGTGGCAAAAAGTTTTACTATCCTTCTCGCCTTAAGGAACATCAAAGAGTTCATTCTCAAGGGAATCCTTACAAGTGTGAAATATGTGGCAATGTTTTTTGTACTCCCAAAGGACTTTCTAAACACCAGAGATTTCATATGGGAGAAAAACCCTACAAGTGTGAAGAATGCGGAAAAATGTTTTACTATCCTTCTCGCCTTAAGGAACATCAAAGAATTCATTCTCAAGAGAATCCTTACAAGTGTGAAATATGTGGCAAAGCCTTTTACACTCACTCATATCTTACTCAGCACAAGTTAGGTCACACTGGGGAGAAACCTTACAAATGTGAGGAATGTGGTAAAACCTTTTACTATCCTTCAATCCTTAAGGAACACTTAGCAATTCATTCTGGAAAGAAACCATACAAATGTGATGAATGTGGCAAGGACTTTTGCACTCGCTCAGGACGTTCTAGACACCAGAGAATTCATACTGGAGAGAAACCCTATAAGTGTGAGCAATGTGGAAAGGCCTTTTCTACTCATTCATACCTTTCTCAACACAAAGTAGTCCACTCTGGAGAGAAGCCCTACAAGTGTGAGGAGTGCGGCAAAATGTTTTACTATCCTTCTCGCCTTAAGGAACATCAAAGGATTCATTCTCAAGAGAATCCCTACAAGTGTGAAGTGTGTGGCAAAGTCTTAAGTGCTCACTTAGAACTTGTTTCCCACCTGAGTATTCACTCTAGATAAAACCCTAGAACTGGGAAGGGTATGGAAATGCTTTTTAACTCATTCATCCTTACCTCACAACAAATCCTGAACAGAATTCTTAACCATGTAAGGAATGGCAAAATGTTTGCTATCCTCCAAACCTTAAGCCTCTTGGAGGGAAATCACTCTCTTGTGAGTGAGGACTGTAACAAGGTCTTTTGCTCTCACTTAGGACTTTGTAAACATCAAAAGAATCATACTGGTAAGAAAGACCACAAATGTGAGAAAGCTTCTACTAAACTTTTTAACCTTACTCAGCACAAGGTAGTGCTTTCTGTTCAGAAACACTATACAAGTGGATATGCTGGAAAATTCTTTACTCTTAAAATATAAATGAACAGAGTTCATTCTCAAGAGAGACCTTACAAGTGTGAGGGGTGTGCTTTTGGTTATTCAACACAATTGGATTCATAGTAAAAAGAAACCAAATCCTTGGGAAGAATGTGACAAGTGCTATACTAATCAACACTTTCTAACTTCCTTAAAGTTTATACTGGGGAAAAACACTACAAATGTGAACAAATAGACAAGGCTTTTAAATGCTCTTCATAGATTAACACAAAAGTATTGGTACTGAAGAACAACCTTGTCCTGGTAAAATGTATTATGAAGATCTCATTCATCATTCAGTACTTGGTGAATGTCATAATATTCACACTTGAGAGAATCTCTACAAATGTGCAAAATATAGCCAGGTGTTTAGCTATAGTTTGCCACTGTATTAGCATGAAAGAATTAGTACTCCAAAAACATACACACACACATACATACATACACACACACACACACACACACACACTCTTACAGCAAGGCCTTTACCTATTTTTCATACTTTAATTATCCTCAGAAACTTCATACTGGAGAAAAAGTACATACAGATAATGTGTCAAACTTTTAAATAATATTTCAAATCTCTGTCAACACCAAAGAATTCAATAAGCTTCACTGTTCGACTTCACATCTCTCTGCATTTTCTAAGGAAAGCCCAACTGTGTGGTTATTTGGATCAGACTAACTTACAGATGTGTCCATTGAGACATTTTCTTGGATGTCGATTGATGCCCAGGACAGGTGACCCTGAGTGACTGAGAATTCTGGCCACCAAAAATCAGAGGGAGCAAGCCAGTAAGCAGAATTCCTTAATGGTTTCTACTTTAGATCCTATCTCAAGGTTTTTGAACTCTCATCCTGGTTGAAGTGGTCGATTAATTCCTAAGCTGAAATAAACCCTTTCCTCTCTTATTTCTTAGTCATGGCGTTTATCACAGCAACAGAAGTCAAAGTTAGACAGCAATGAATACGGGAAAGCTTTTCTCTTTATATCTTAGTTATCACCAGTCTTCACACTGGAAAGAATGTCACGGTGTCTCTTTTTTTTTTTTTTTTTTTTTTTAATGGAAAATTAGACTCCTAGCATCAGCTAAGAACATATGAGTCCTATAGCAGAAACGTCTGTTAGCTGTAATCTACGTATTCTTTTAAACAATGTATTCTCAAGATTTATTGATTAATTGCTCTTTTAACTATAAATGTTTCCTGAAACTGTTGCCATGTTGTCAGACTGTACCTGGATAATCTGAATCTGGATTCCTGAGCCATGCCTTGTGTGGCAAATCCCCCCGCCCCTTTGGGTCCTCCAATTGTAAGTAATCCTTCCCCTTTGGTCTGTAAGAAAACTAATACATTCACTTTTTTCACCAACTTGGGCTGTAGTGAAATCCTAAGATGGTGTGTCATGGGCCCCTTTGTAGTGACTAGGCATTTGTTTATGTCTAGAGATAGCTAAATTAACACATGTCATTCATATTTGGCTCCAAAATAAACAAGGTCTTATCCCCTTTTAGGTGAGAACTGTAGTTTTTGTCTAATGACACACAATTCCTGTTTTAGAGCCATAGTAAAGTAGGGACACAATCCACACATACTCATTCAGAAGTTAGGATGGATTTTGTTATTGGATACTTCATCAAATATTAATCATTGTAATTGCAGTTCTTACTTGATTATTTGCATATATTCAAAAGGCTTATAAATACTGAATTTATTTAAAAGAAAAAGAGACAATATCAAACCTTTCATAGCAACATAATTTACAATTGTTCCTTTAATCTTTTTTCCTTGTTTTTTTTTTTGTTTTGTTTTTTTTGTTTTTTGTTTTTTTGTTTTTTGTTTTTTTTTTTTTTTGTTTTTGTTTGGTTTGAGCCTTTTGTCAGCCTTTATGGAAAAAAAGTTAAGTACCACCTTTGCCACCTCATTTTGATTACAGGTGGCATTTTCTATCCTGGGTGAAATTACAAGCTGTTTTCTCATAATTGTCATAGGAAACAGTTGTATTCAGTTTCACAAGACTATATTGACAGACTAACTCTTATGTATTATAATAGTACAAATAGGAAAAAAAAAAACAACAAACAACCCTCTGTTGAAGATACACCAGTACTTTTTGAAAAAAGAAAGCCCTGAGAAGCCTTGGGGTTTATTGTAAAGTGTCTTAACTGCAGCACGTGAACTAGTAGGGGTAGGAGAGTTTAGAATTTATCCTTACTAAGCCATCAGCTAAAACATTCTTTACTGGGGTCTGGAGAAATGAGTCACTGGTTCCACTCTTCCAGGGAACTCATGTCGACTTCCAACTATCAGTGACACCAGTTGCAGTGGATATGACTCCTTCTTTTGACTTCCATGGGTACTGCATACCTACAGTACACAGTTATCGTCTGTTCTCTAATGTTAAATTGACATAGACACCTGTGGCTTCCAGAACCAGAACAAACATCCATATACATGGGTGGGGGAAAAAACTTTAAAGCATAGAGCCCATTGAGATTACTACCTGTCCTTCACTTAGTTTTCTAACCCTGTGTTTAGAATAAGCCTTAAAGGGATTGAAAAGCACAATAATGTTCACAGGGAGAGAGGGTCAGGAATGGGATTTCAGATTTGTTGATAATCTATAATTATAAGTTTTCAGCAAAACATCTAATATAGATGGCATGTGGTTTCTTGTTTAGGCTTTTTGTTCAAGCATATTTGATTTCCAAGTTTAATAGTGATTGGTAACAAACAAACCAACTGTATGAAAAGGGGAAGAAAGGAAGATTGGGAAAGCCGTTGTTCATAATTCCTCTTTAGTATTCATGTCAAAAAAACAAATGGAAGATACAGGGTTAGTCTTGCCCCATATAATCTCCAGAGAGCATCTCCTTTCTGTTCCCTGAGGATATATAGAATCAGAGACCTTAAAGGACCCTTGTGTCTTGTTTCGTTCTTCTCCATAGTAAGACGATGTCCCTCTGAAAACCTTATGACAGTCAGATCCATGGATTTAATCACTACTGAAACTAGTTAAGCCTGAGTATTCCTTAAAAGTCATTGTTCTTTATTTTTATAATTTTATATCATTTGAGAACATTGTTCATGTATATAGTGTCTCAGCCATATATACCCTCTCCATTCCTTTTCCTCAGATTTCTCCACTATCACTCACTACCTCCTCTTCTGCCTCCCAACCTTCTGTGTTCTTTGTTAAAATATACTGAGTCCGCTGATGGCTGCCTGTATATAGAGTGGTACTGGACAAATAATTGAAGTGTGGGAAACTTCTGAGACCGACACTGTTCCCCAGTACCTGCCACAAGCACCACAACTAAGCTTAGGGATTCATGAGCCCCTCACTGATCCATACCATTGTTTGCCTGGATTTAACTTATCCAGGTGTTATGCATGTAGTCAGCTGCCATGAGCTAGTCTATTCAATGGAAACAGTTTTGCAGAAGGAATCTAACAGCTCTGGCATTTACAGGCTTCCCAAACTTTTTTCACTTATCCTTCATCAAAACAAGAACCTACAGCTAGTTAGCTCATAGACCCTAAGGGAGAACCTACTCAATTATTGAGCTATGTGGACATATTATTAAACCTGCTTCTAACAACTGATAAGTATGCCCATAGATTAAGGCATTTCCTCTCTCATCAGTGAAATTTCTTATTGCAGTAGATCATGATCAGCACAGACCCCCTAATGGACAACATACATAGAATAAGTGACTGTATAAATATCCAATACTAAATTGAGCATACATATCCCATCTGCTCCTCCAAAGGTTTAGGGAACATTGTCTAGGAGAGGGTGGGAAGAATGTAAGAGCCAGAGTCAGTAAATGATTACAATGAAACAATGTCTTCTGAACACACAGAACAACTGCACATAGAAACTCAAAGGAGTTTTCATACTACGCTTAAAACTGGTGCAGCAGTAAACCTGACTAAATAGGGCAGTTGGCTACAAAGTTCTACCACTACCGAAGGTCCTACTGAGTGGGAAGGGTCAAGGTTCTCAAAATAATGCCATAAATAAGTTGATCACACTCCAGTGAAAGGCCACACATAGAAGAATATTAGAAAGGACAAGTTGTCATTTGTGAGGAGGTAGAATACAATCATGAGTAGAATGTGAAGGCAATTGAATCTGGGAAGACTTGAGTGAGGAAGAGTAAATAAAAGTAAAACATGTACAAAATTATTTTTAAAAGTCCTAAATGCTTGTGCTTACATTTCTCATTTGTGTTAGTCCCATGTCATGGAATAGTACTACATATATACTTAACCATATACCTAACGAACCTTCCTTCTCTAGAACCATCCTGTGACCAAATTACCTGTACTTTAAGATGTACTTTAAAATTGATAGGGTATTCAGTGTATTCAATTTTATTTGGGTTTTTCAATTTGTGAAATTAGTAATAAAGCATCCCAAATTTTGGCTGCAGTGTTGGTAGATGGGGGAAATAATAGAATGTTACAAAAAGCACAAAAAAGTAAATTATTTACGCACCCTTTCAACATGCCTAAGGTCCATATGTCCTACACCTGACTTCCCATACTCTAGCCCTTCTTTTTAGACAGGAAAACCCAGATTGTTATTGACAATTCCACTAGCACCCATTATCTGAGAAAACTCCCAGAACACCTCCCTCAGACCCCTGAAGATTGTAATCTTCAATCTCTACATAGGGTCTGTTTGGGGACTTAGAAACTTCACTCCATGGGTACTTCTGCAACCCTGTTCAGACTGGAGAACTGAATTGCGCAAGACTAAACACGAGATAGACAGTTCAAGCCCAGTTTAGCTGCCTTAAGGTAAACCTTAAGCTCAATACAACTGAGAAGGTTCATTTAACTAGGAAACAAAGTTTCAAACACCCATTCCACAAAAGAAAGATACTTTAATATCAGGACACATTACTGTGTTTCAAGTTGGACTTTTAGGTACCATTGCCAATACAGGAATAACGCAAACAAATGTGGTTTAATAAGACCTATGTGGTATCCATAGGCTTATGTATTTCAGTGCTTATTCATGCAGGAAAGGAACCCTAAAAGGATGAGGAGATGTGGCTTTGTTGGAGTAATTGTGGTCTTGTAGTAGATGTGGTCTTGCAGGAAGTGTGTCACTGGGAGTGAGCTTTGAGGTTTCAAAAACTCACTCTATGGGTTGGGATATAGCTCTCAGCTAGTGCTCAAACATGAGTGCTGCCATGATAATGGACTAAACCTCTGAAACTGTAAATAAGTCCCCAATTAAATGTGTAAAGAATTGCCTTGGTCATGGTATCTCTTCCCAGCAGTAGAATGCTAACTAGGACAAGAAATCTCCACCAAAAATTCAGTATTCTCAAAGAAAAGTGATTTAGATGATAGACAAGACAATGCTTTCAAACAGACAATAGTAAACATGAACAAAGAACTCAAAGGGAATATGAATAAATACCAGAATGAACACCACAAAAACTAACTGGAATTAAATAGTGAAAGCAATTCAAGATAGGAAAAAAGAATTTATTCAAAGGACAGGATCGCTGAAAAACAAACCAAAAATAGAATAAAACTTGAAATGTAAAACTAAAGAACTCAAACAAAAAATTCAGAGAAAAGCCTCAGTAACAGATAGGATGAAGTGGGAAAAAAATGCCAAGGTGGAGGAATTGGATACTTTGAGAAATGTCAAAATGTGCAAGAATGGAATATGTACTCTAGGACAGTTCAAAATAACTGAACGTTAAAATAAAATCTATTTTTAAAAAAATCCAGGTCAGAGTCACAGAAAGCACGTTTAACAAAATTATGGAAGAAAACTCCCCAGCTTCCCCTGCCTTCCCGTTCCAGTCTCCTCCTCTTCCTAAAACTTTTCTCCTGCCCATCTTTCCTTCTCGTCCAATGGCAAGCCTCATTCTATTTTGTACCTGCTTACACCTGCGATGACATCACCCTACAAGTATCTCCAAAACTAAAACACAGGGGTAAGTAGGGATTTTCTTGAATGAGTTTCAGAGGAATAGGAGTCATTCCAAATCAAGGGGTTAAAGTAAGAGAGAGGGCAGAAGAATTCTAAGGAAGCATGTGTATTGAAAGAGGAACCAAGAGCCATATGTCAGTACCCCCTGGTTTAGGAAAAATGAATGTAGAAATGGAACATTCCATTCTGTTACAAACAGAAGTCCATCTGTTATGTGATATATATGTAACCCTGTAATCATTGGCTTTCCCTTCCATCCTCCCAGTAATAATGACTCTGAGACTAAATTATTATTAGTAAATGCTCATAAGCTTAGCCTTGTTCCCTGACTACTCATTACTTATATAACCAGTTTAGCCACCTCCTTTATGTGACCGTCTCCTTCAGCATTCTGGGGTGAGTCTCCCACACATGACTCTTTCCCAGAATTCCTCTCTCTCCCTCTGCTGGGTGTCCCACTTTCTAATCCTGCCTCAATGCTACCCTGCAATATTGATTGATTTTCTCTTATTTTTGCATAAAAAATGAATATATTGTCTTTAAGTCACCCAAAAACTTCCCCACTGGTAAAGAGTATAGTTAAAGGCACTGTATCAACTCTCAAAATGACATATAGCCTTAACCAAATTAAAATGGGTTAGCCAAAAAATTATATATAGTATGCAAAGTGAGAAACAATCTTGACACTTTACATTTAAAACAGCATTAACAAAGGGCAAAACATACAAAGTGAAACAAAAACTGAAAACAAGATATCTGGGAACAGTGAATGGCTGGGTAGGAAAAGGTGCTAGCTGCAAAAGCCTTAGAACATAGGTTTGAACAACAAAGTCCACATAAATGTAGAAGGAAATAACTCCACAAAGATGTCCTATGCTTTCCATATGTTTATTGTTACATAGCCATACCTATATACAACCATGCACACCAATACATCTTTTAAAAATTCAAAACAGCACAATGTCCTAAAATTAAGAAATAGTAAACATCATACACTTGACTGGTTTCAGAAAAGTACACTCAAACGTTGGAATGGAAAGTGAACATTTAGTCTTGTCAAGACCATCTTCTAAGATGAGACACTGTAACAAAATAATGTGTATTGTCAGAACTAACTACCAGGACACTTCACATAGTAGACAAATTTCTGGCAATGACTGGTGTCTTAATTTAGGTTTTTTGTTTTGTTTTGTTTTGTTTTGTTTTTTTTGTTTTTTGTTTTTTGTTTTTTTTTGATGTGAAGAGACACTATGACCAAGGCAACTCTTATGATGACAAAGACGTTCAGAGATTCAGTCCATTATAACAAGGTGGGAAGCATGCCAGACATTTGTCTCCTCTCTGCTTCTAGTTCTCATCAATTGAATAGTCATGCTTTCTGTGCTGTTTAGTTTGAAAGTCAACCTAAATTAGGAATGGCCATATCAGTGATTGACTCTCACCTGGGAGTGCTAAGAAGAAATAGACCATTTTCTCTCATGTTTGGTCATGGTGTTTATCTCAGCTACAGAAAGCAAAGTATTACAGAAACTGTAGTATGCAATGGACCCTGTTATGGGTTAGAAATAGGACGAAACTGAATACAAGCTTCCCTTGTTCCCTTCATTGTTACAGGGAATAGAATGTGGGCAACATTTTCTGCTCATGGCATCTATGCTCTCCTCAAACCGATAGGCTATGCCCTCAATTATGCTCTAAAGTGAATTATCTTTTCGTAAATTTACTTTAGTAAGATGCTTTATCACAGAAACAAGAAAAGTAAAAAACTGAGGGAAGTTGACACCTAGAAAGTAGGGCATTCATTGCTAGGCTATGAGCAGACTTTGAACTGGTTTTCAGGATTTGGATTGTTGAGAATCTATAGGGCTGAGAATACATAACTTAGTGATACATTCATCTGGGAGTTTCAAAGATGGGACTGTTTTGAAAAAGATGGACATTGGCAATCTGACTAAAGGAAAAATGGATCTAGCTAAAATTTCAGTAATGCTCATTTCTGTTATGTTCAGGCAAGGAATCTGCCTTCATTCTGCCCAAGTTTTGAAAATGTAGTGAGGTAGAATTCAAAGGTACTAGACTGATTAGTTTGGCAGAGAAATTTCAATTCAGAAAAGTCATCGTAGTCAGGTCATCACATGGCTTTCACGTCACTCAAATGTCTACAATGAGAAGCAGCAAGAAGAGAAGGAGAAAAGTATGAAAATGTGCTGGTGGGCTGTTGCAGTGAGGTTTTGCTTCACTGCTTTGTGCTCCCGGCAGATTGCATGTACCAACCTAGGACCTATTTTTGGATCTGTGGATGAAAAACACACACGAGCTTATTTTTAACATGCCTTACTAGCTCAGTGGCTGGGCACTTCTGAGCCTCCCGAAGCTAGCATGCGCTTCCCTCTGGGACTCCTGGCTCAACACCTTCTAAATCTACTTTTAACTTTCCTGCCCTGTTACCTTCTGTGAAGCCCATTAGTCTTTGCTGCCTGAGATGCTTCGGGCAGCCCCTCCAGAGGTTGCTTTTCCTTTATTCTTACATTTAGGATGATCTCCCCTCTATACCTCTAAATCTGTTCCTTCTGTTTCCCCAGGGTCATGGTGATTCTGCCCTGTTCCTCTCTGCATCCTACCCACATAACTCTAAGTGTCCTGCCCTGTGCCCCACCATTGGCCATTGGCATCTTTGATCAAAAACCAATTGGGGACAGAGACCCTCAGCTTCTGGACATGCGGATTCAAAGCATTTAGAACCAATCTGCAACAGTGGGCAAGATGAATGTGAGTGGTTGTGTGGCACTTCCTTTTGAAACCAAAGTTTCATTTCTGAAAGGAGGCTCATTACAGGCCACTGTACTGTCAGTGGAGGAGGACGACGGGATATCTGGAGCCCCTGATGACAAGGTTGAGAAGGCAGCTGGAGACCCACAGAGCTGAGATTTGGAACAGGATTTGTTCCTTGTGAATGAAGGAGAAATTAACTTTTAGGAAGCACTCTTAATTCACAAAACAATGGCGTCACCAGAGCGAGGGTAAAACACACAAAAACACAAATGGTGGAACCCAGCAAGACAGGCCTCAGAAGAAAAGGAAATCAAGAGGGGCTTTGCTCCCCTGTCTATTGTCAGAAACGTTAAACATTTTGGAAAGTTTGTTTCTTTTTGGTGTCCGCAAGGGCTATCGGAGCAGGGAGGGAGATGATCTTGGTAGGACTGGAGCCCAGGGTACAGGCCAGCTGCAAGTGGCAAAGGGGTTTATATCCAATAGAATGAAAATAGATTGTTTTTTAAACATCTCCTTTAAAACAAAAATAAAATAAAAATTAAAAAAAAGATTCAGGAAATTAGCAAATGCTGATAAGCATCTTTTTTTTTTTTTTAAAGATTTCTTTATTTCATGTATGTGAGTACACTGTCATTGTCTTCAGACACAAAAGAACTGGGTGTTGGATGTCATTACAGATGGTTGGGAGCCACCATGTGGTTGCTGGGAACTGAACCCAGGGCCTCTGGCAGAGCAATCAGTGTTCTTAACCACTGAGCCATCTCTCCAGCCCCTGATAGGCATCTTGAATTATAAGATATTTAGAAAATTCACAGGTCTGGCACTGCCCGGGTTGTACATACAGTAAAGCCTGTAGAAGAGGAGTCTCCCTGTAGTGGTAAATACTAAAATAAGATTCTACCATCTCAGGCTAGTGCCAGCTCGGGCGGACAACACGGCATCTATGGGATAATCATCATAGTCAACAAAGTGTCTCAACCTGACTCACTAAGTTTCTAATTTCCATCCTGAGCTGTTGCCAGCTACTCTCTGGCCTCAGCAGTAGCCTCCCTTTTGCCACTCTCTGTTATGAACTCTGTTCACAGTCCCAGCATCTGCCCCTGTGGTTATAGTCACAACTCCCAGTAACCCATTAAAATCAAACCTCAATAAGCTTGTAATTTATCAGATTTGTATCAGTAAGTCCTCACCCACAAAACATCCACACAATAAACTCTAAACCAATTAATATTAATTTAACTGCCCACCTAGACATGACAAATTATTCTATAAAAATATTCATAACTGGGGGGAGGGGTGGGGAGGGGAACACCCATAAGGAAGGGGGGGAGGGAAGGGGATGTTTGCCCGGAAACCGGGAAAGGGAATAACACTCGAAATGTACATAAGAAATACTCAAGTTAATAAAAAAAAAAAAAAAGAAATACTCAATAAAAAAAAAAAAAAAATTGTTTGACTTAGAATACCTGTGAAACAAGAAATAACATAACCTCTCTGCACATGGAGCCTCATTTGTGGCCTACAGGGCATGTTCTGTTCACAAGTATTATTTTAGTTAATTTTAGTGATATCTGTGGAAATGGGTAAAACTGTCTCCTGTTTACCTGTGAGAATATTGGGCCCCAGACTTACAAGTCACTGACCAATGACTGTAACCACCATACGATCTTTGTATTTCTTGGGCTCCACAACTACAGATTCTCCTTCCTTGAAGGACATTTTGTCTGTCTGATATAAAACTGAACTTAGAAAGAAGAGCGTTAAGCAGAGAGAAATTCAAGCCCTGAGAATTTGCAAAGGACCCACTCTTATCCCTACTATTACACATTTTCTTTCAGTCTGTGTTTCTGTTTCCTGTGTTTGATCACGCTGAATGGATAATTCCATTCGGTGATTTCAGATTTAAATTTAAATGTCTCTCTAACAAGAGACATTTTAAATAAAGGTAAAGCCTTACCAAAAAAAAATATTCATAACTATTTGTGGCCCTTTAAGGGCACACAGATCTGGGGTTATTGTTCTCCTCCTCCATCTTCTTCTTTCTCCCATCTCTCTCCTTTCTCCAAAATGCTGTGCCTGCCTTATTTCTTCACTGCCCAATCACAGTCCTTATCTATCTTGTGCCTGCCTTCACCTGCATATAGATAACAATCCACTTTTCCCTCTCCTGTGGAGCTGCCTGCAGGTCAGTGCTGCAGGAATACAGTTGTCCTGAGTTCTTACCTAAGGTCAGTAGGTGTCTTCTTGCTGCTGTTACCTTTGGATCATCATATTCAAATTACAGAAAAGGCCATTTCAAATTCTAGGTAATTATTGAAAGAATGCTTCCCATTGGAGAAATCTAATTCTCCATACTGAGGGAACAGGAAAGGTGCCCTAAGCCTAGACCCCATCTGTGAGGGACTCTATTCTTTCAGAAGTGTGAATTCATCTGAAAGGAGAAAATCTAGTGGGAAAATATCATTTAAGGAGTTCCTCATTTAAAACCATTTTTATTCTGGAAAAAGTTTCACTGGGGTCTCTAAACAAAGAAAACTGCAACTTTGGTCTTGGGGTCAGGCAATAACCAGAGATGGACAGCAGCATTGTCCACATAGGCTCTTAAGACAAGTATTAGATCAAGCTGCTTCATCAGGCAATTTGTGGGATGTCCAGGGTTCCTCCCAAATTGTTCCTATGTGGTCACTTCATTCAACAGTGAAGGTGACAACTGATTTGAATTGCAACCCTACCATGTTGGAGATGCCAGAGCCAGAGGCTGTCCACTGAGGTAATTTGCATGTAAGGAGAGGAACTGGCCCAAGAAAGAGACTATCTGTGCTGCAAATGGAAAGTTAGTATGGGCGAGGTCCTCTGGAGTCCAAATCATTCTATCAGAAACTTCAGATGATATAATATGCATGCGAAGCTGCAGGATTTTCATTTGCCCTACTGGGTTTGTCTTACTTGGTCCCATCTGCCTTGCTTCATGGCTATGGACAACAGGCCATGTCTCAGTCCCATTGTATATTCAAGTATTAATCTTATAAACACTGTGGGATAAGCAATTTTTGGAGTTTTAAAGTCAAGAGACTTTGGACATTTGATGGGGTTAGGACTATTAAAGTCTATGGAAACATTTGGAGATACACTGAATAACTTTCATAGTAAGAGATAAAAATGAAACCAGAGGGTGCCAAGGTAGAAGGTTATGGTTAAAGTGAGGTATTTGGGTGTCCAAGTTGACCAAAGTTGAGGCTGTAATGGTTCATCTGAATAGTCAATTAGATGGAGTTCAGAGTAATTTTGGACCACAACTTTAGGACCTGTCTGAAGAAGTTTCTAGATTGAGTTAAGTAATGACAACCTGCTCTACTTATGGAAATCATCCTATGGACTGGAATAAAAGACTGAAACCACCTCTACCACCACCACCACCACTACCGCCACCTCCACCACCACCACCACCACTGCCACCACTACCACCATCACCACCACCACCACTACCACCTCTACCACCACCACCACAACCTCTACCATCATCACCACCACTACCACCATTACCACCTCTACCACCACCACTACCACTACCACCACCACCATCACCACCACCACCACCAACACCACCACCTCCCTCCTACCACCACCATCACCACCACTACCACCATCACCACCACCACCACCACCAACATTACCACCACTACCACCTCCAACACCACCACCAAAGAGCAACTTGAGTGAGCAGTAGTGTTCACTACTCTGCTTCCTTGCTTTGGATACAATGCCACTTCACTCTCATACTTCCAGGAATTTCCTTCTATAATCGGTATTGTCTTCAAATTGTTAGAAAAAATTCATTCCTAATGGTTTGTCATACACCTTAGCAAAGCAATAAGGAAAGGAAGAAATACAGGTGTGGTGATGCTGGCCACACCCAGCAGTCAGGCTGAAGCAGATGACATTATGTCATGCTGACTTACACAGGGAGACTGATACCCACTATGTCTCAAAAGAAAGGTTATAGTTTTGGATAATTATTCTACACATGGTGACTTAATTTTCATTTAACTGAGTATTTTTGTACTGCAGAAATGCCTATGTAAAATTTGACTTTCATCATAGAGGTTATGAATTCCAATTGTGTTCCAAAATGAGCATTATTGCAAGTGAAAATATCTTCAGAGTATATCATGATGATTGTCACAGGCAGTGTCCCTTTGAGTGATAGAAAGTTTAGGCTTATATCTCTGTCATTTCTTAGAGGCCATACTAATTTATCAAGTTACTACAAAACAAAAACAACATATACATAGTTCCTGACTGCACCCTATTACAAAAGTCCTGTAGGAGTACACTAATTATCCCTCTTTTTAAGAACACATGCTTAATCATTACAAGGAGAGAAAGTAGGAAAAAAGAACTTGAGTTCTTCATGGTGATAAACAAACCATGGAGATTGGTAGCACATGCCTTTAATCCTAGCACTTGAGAAGCAGAATCAGGGCATCTCTGAGTTCAATGCCAGCCTGGTCTATAGAGCAAGTTCCAGGACAACCATGGTTCTGTAGAGAAACCCCCTGTCTTGGAAAAGCAAAAATAAAAATAAAAGGAAGGAAGGAAAGAAGGAAGACACAGTATAAGACCCTATGTTTCCATTCAAAAGTAACTAACTTATGAAATACTATCCACCATGTGAAGTTTTTGCTCTCAGGCATAACTAGTACAGGAATAAACATTCCTGAGACAAGAGGTCTCATTTCCCTATGATACCTCTTCCCTAACATCCCTTTATTATATTCCTGTTACCCAACTTTCAAAATTCTGCCATGAAGGAGCTATTTCAGGGTCAGAGAAGATAGAAGAAAATTAACCAGATACCTCATGCCTAATGCAGTGAGAAATTCTACAGTGGATGATGGGCCAAGAGTCTGTACAATGCTGTGATACTAAAAAACAGTGACTTAGTGACTTCCTCACCATTTTCTTCTTTCACGTAGAAGCAGAGGAGATACAGGCTCAGACACCTCCTGGTGGATACTTCTCTGAGTTTGTGGTAAATCAGGGAGAAGTGGGTGATGTTCTGGTACAGTTCTCATAAAATTAAATTTCTTATACAGATTAATGAATGAAAATATATGTACGGGACCATTGGACAGATGAAGGATCCACCGATGGATTCTGGAAGTCTTGACACGTACGTGTGAGGGTAAGTACTTCGTTCAGTGATTTTTTTTTTTTTTTTAACGTCTACATCTCTGACCTACCTCCTTCACTGTATGGATTCCAATGTTCACAGGAAAACTTTTTTTTCACCTGTGTAGTTTAGTAATATATGTATGGCTCACAAGGCTTGTCAGGACAGACAGGAAAAATGGAGCATTTATTACAAGAGTTGGGCATTGAATTAAGGCTTCCTTCATTCTAGGCATGTACTTTACCCCAAGCTAGCTCCCTATGCTATTTTTGTACTTTGTATTTTGAGACAGGCCTCTGTAAATTGCCTAGGCCACCTTGGATTTGTAATCCTTCCGTTTTAAACTGGATGAAAGGCTGAGACACCAAAGTTGATGTCAAAAAGTATCTCTAGGTAATAGCGCCTTTAGTCTCTTCCTTCGTTTTAAAGTGCAGTTAAGTGATTGCCAACTTTCTGTGCGGATTCCAATTTTATAATTAGTACACGAGTTTTTAAACATCAGTTTGATCAGTTTATTATAACTAATAAACTCTCCTATTAAAGCCTCAACTGATGTTCAAGCAAATCCTGATTTCAACCGCGACTTTTAAAGCAGCCTTACTGTGAGCGCTGGTCTCAGTGCTGACACCTCTGGTTTCTGTACACCCTCCTCCGTTGTCAGTAGGGAGAACACAGAACTCTGGGAAATGTAGTCGTGCCCTCTGTGACGTCACAAACAGCCGCTCTGCGAACCGCACTTCCGCATCCCGTCTGCAGACGTTTGTCTTCCCCTAAGTTAGCGGTGCTGAGTCCTGCTCCTCGCTCTTGGTTGGATCTCTGACATGGAGGTTGGTCCAGGGAGCAGTGCAGCCTGAGGGAATGTGCAGGGTGGGTGGTCCGACTTGGAGGGAACGGAGCTGAGGTGGACCAAAGGAAAGGAGAAGCCGAGTTGGAGATGCTGTGCTGCTGACCTAAGCTGGGCCACTGAGCCTGGATGCAGTGGGGAGACCAGTATGGGGGTGGCGCTGTGAGTGAAAGCTTTGTTCAGACGCTGCCATATACGCTTCTGGGGTGGGAAAGCTGGCCCTGTAGTCCAGAAATGTGGACTGGTGGAAGGTTCAGTATTGTCCCCTGCAGGGTGGGCTGACTCACAGCTTGCGTCAGAGATGTTAATAGGAGCCCACATTCCAGCTTGCCTGGGGAAGCCAGTTGGTACTAGCTGACCCACTCTCACTTGACTGTGGTCAGATTTCTCAGGACTTCTAGATCAAGTGGAGATCTGGCACCTCCTGTACTTTATGGCCGGCCTAATACTCTTAGTTTGAGTTGATAGATGTTGCTAGTTTCCAGGGACAGAGTTCTGCTATGGAGGTTGGTGTATGGGATGTTAGTCCCGTTTTCTTTGGAATAAGTTATAGATTTTTTTTTTTTTTTGGTCTGTTGTTTTGAATGGGGATATTTCATGACCACCTCCGTGATCTGAATTCTCAGACTTAACACTCAAATGTAGAGACAGTATAATGTTCTAAAGGAGAAGGTTTGGGCTTTGCATCATTCACGCAATTATTGATCCTACACTGAAGAGGAAAACATACTAGAAAATACCTTATCCATTTATGTCAGAGATCGTATGATGTTAGAAGCTTGGACTCTTTTTCTGAAACAAGTGAAGGGTTAATGGGACCAGAGAGATGGCCTGGAGATTATTAGTGACTTCAGGAAAAGGATTTGAATGTCCCTAGGGGGGAGAAGTGACCCTGCATACCTAACAGTCTTTACATTGCTCTATAATCGTGAGTTTTGCTTCTATCTCTGGGCACACTGCAGCATCTAACCTCCCTTAACAACTCCTCTGTCACTGCCCTTGAATGTGGCATCCTGGTTCTCTGATGCTCCCTGCACAGTCTTCTGAAAACATTTGCCAGTTTATTTACTTATAAACATATTTATACAGTGTCAGAGAGATTGAAAGGTGAATTTGAAGAGCTTTTGCTCGGTTAGGGTCCCTTGATTTGTACATAATAGACTCCTCAGCCTGTCTTCTGTCTAGTTTCCTAGTTCACAACACTTTAAGTCAAGTTAAGAGTTTGTGTAGCATTAAAGTCTATTATAAGGAACATGGGCTTTAAGCCATCTTCAGTTTGAATATTTCCGTGGACTATGTAACTTATGCAAAATACAGACACTTCCTAGTTAATGTCACTGGCCTACAGGACAAGAAAAGCATTATGTTTTACATTTTTTAAAGTAGTAAGAGTACACTACTCTGTGCACCAAAAATGGTTTCCTAAGAAGTAGGTGTGAAGCAGAGGCATGCTCTCCTGTAACTTACAGACCCTTTCAGCATGTATACTTTAAACACACCTGTGACTGAATAAAAAAGGAAACCAAGCCAAAACTGAAGCCTATTCTTGGTGCATCCTTGTTATCTCTTCATTGTAAAGTGAAGACAAGGAATTAGAACTTGAAGGTTGTCTTCCATATTGTAGATTATTTATGCTAAGTAAGATTCTGTGTAAAAATATTAAAGATTTAAAAAAAAAAAAAACAGGTCATGGATATACTAACTACTTCTGATGGCTCCCATCACTTGGGAGTACCTTCCAGCCTGATAGAAATCTGTCTGACACTGGCTGACATTTAAAATGTATACCTGAGAATGTCTATTGATTGTATTTGATGTGTACCTTAAAAATCTCCCACAAACATGCTTCTGTTAAACGAATTACATTTTGGTGATTGGATAATCATTTGCATTCACCATGTGAGGGAGGAGCTTACTTTTCATCTTCTTTGAATATTCCTCCCTATATGCAGGGAATGTTCATTTTCTTTATTTTTTCATTTATATTTGTTTCTGTCAGACCTCTTGATGTTTCTTCTGGTTTTCCTTAAATTTTTCCCATTTGGGTTCCTTAAACATTCAATCTGGGTCTTCTTGAGTCATTCACCATTTCCTTCCTTTAATCATTGACTGATGCAGCCTCAGTGATTTCTGTTCCCTTCTTAGGCCTTACTCTACAGGCTCAGTTGTGTGTGGCTTCTTCCTTTCTTTCTCTGCCTTAACAGAATTCCAGCTCCATAAGCACATCCTTCAGTGCCCTTTGCAGGTGGTACTGACCCATCCAGCCAGGAAACCAAACTGCTAAATTGAGATTTCTTCCTCCTCCTTGGTGAGGAGTCTGATGTTTCATGGTATCCAGTCCTCATCCCTTTCTTTACAGACTCTTTATTTTTGTAAGTGACCATCCCAGGGAAGGAACTAATGTTCGTTCTTTCTTCCTTTCTTTCTTCCTTCCTTTCTTTCTTTCTTTTTTCAACTAGTAACCTTGGGTTAAACATGTCATTCTTGGAAAATGCTGAAGGGAAGTTGTGCTGAGTGATGACATTCAGTTACTGGTGGTCACTCTGATATATGTCAGAGGCTGTGGAGGGGAAGAGATGCAATAGAAAAAGAAATTTGAGTCTTGAGAGAGATATAAATAGGAGGTAAAAATATATTCAAGAAATAAAAATGAGCAGTATTATTGTCTCCATTTCTGTTGTACATATTTCTGTCAATGAACCCTTCCACAGTTGTTTTCTTTTTTTTCCCCCCATCTTTATTAACTTGAGTATTTCTTATTTACATTTCGATTATTATTCCCCTTCCCAGTTTCCGGGCCAAAATCCCCCTAACCCTGCCCCCTCCCGTTCTATATGGGCTTCCCCTCCCCATTCTCCCCCCATTACCACCCTCCCCACAACAATCACGTTCATTGGGGGTTCAGTCTTGGCAGGACCAAGGGCTTCCCTTCCACTGGTGCTCTTACTAGGCTATTCATTGCTACCTATGAGGTTGGAGCCCAGGGTCAGTCCATGTATAGTCTTTGGGTAGTGGCTTAGTCCTGGAAGCTCTAGCACAGTTGTTTTCAAATGCAGTGGTGTATTGTTAGTTGAATCGTTATGACTCTTTCAAAGATCTAATTTAATTGTTCTCTTTTAGTTACATAAAATTTTTGTACATAAGATTTATGTACATAAAAATCATATGGATAAGAGTTTAGAGTCCCAACTGTTTATCTGATGGACTGTATTTAATATTTCATTAGGAACATGCAGTAACAATGTACTGAATATTTTAAACGTAAGTCATACTTAGACATCTGTCATATAGAATGAAGCATCTGACATTGATATTAGAAGTAATAGTACGGGCTGGAGAGATGGCTCAGTGATTAAGAGCCCCGATTGCTCTTCTAGAGGTCCTGAGTTCAATTCCCAGCAACCATATGGTGGCTCACAACCATCTGTAAGGAGATCTGATGCCCTCTTCTGGTGTATCTGAAGACAGCTACAATGTACTTATATATAATAAATGAATAAAATTAAAAAAAAAAAAAACAAAATGTGGGGTTGGGGATTTAGCTCAGTGGTAGAGCGCTTGCCTAGCAAGCGCAAGGCCCTGGGTTCGGTCCCAAGCTCTGAAAAAAAAAAAAAAAAGAAATGCAAATAAAGGAAATATCCAATTAAAAAAAAGAAAATATATGAAAAAATAAGTTTCATTATGACATTTTCGGGGTTGGTAATGAAGTTCAACAGTTCTAGCATGCATAAGGCCCTGGGTTCAATCCCCAGTACTGACAAAAAAAAAAAAAAAAAAAAAAGAAGTAATAGTACAAGTAAATTTACATTCTATGTTTCTCATGAAAATATGACACATGTGGTCTGCCCTATCTTTTTCAGGGTTCCAGTTCCATACTCTGAGTCATAGTATTGCAAAATCTGTTAACTAAAACCAAAAATGGTTGCTGCATGACACACTTAATGATGTGGGTCAGTGTCAATTGGAAGAGAAGCCTGAGGACACACTGATGAATGTATGCTCTGGTGAAGTTAGACAGGAGGAAGAAGCTAATGGAGCAGTGACCTAGTTACTGTAGGTGACCCTAATGCAGTATATATCCCAAGTACTTGGAAAACACGATTTTGGACGTTGTAAACAGAGGTGAGAGGTGGGAATGTGTTTGACTAGATGAGCATATGAAACTGGTATGAAGACTATGTGAAGTACAACTGTAACAGTAATTACAAAGTAATATATTAAATGTACATTTCTCATAGTTTTGATATCTAATCATAGAAAAGCAAATTGTTATCGTTGCTGTCATAGATCATTTTGAGAATTCTATGTGGTAAGACTATATGGGTGTTCCCCTCCCCATCCTCTCCCCATTACCACCCTCCCCCCAACATGTGATAACTAAAGTTAGAGAATGTTGAAATAAGAGAATATAGCAAGTCACATCACAGATTATAATTCTTGACATCCGATTACCAAGGAACAAGTATCATGAGCTCAGAGTCTGCTGCAGGATCGTAGCAAAAGCACAGATAGCTTCCTGGAAAAGGAAAACATACAGAAAAAGGGAAAGGGAGGTGTATTATAGAATCATTTAATCCCAATCTGGGGTTTTTACTTTACCTTTGACTATTTAGTTCCAGAATAAAAGATGCACACAACCTTAATCAGCTCAAGATCTGGGCAGATATTCACCCTTTATGCTATTTTGTCTATCTTCTAACCAATAATCCCATTATAAAATTTGCCATGTTTTGTCTAGGCTGCTCATAACTACAATTATGCAAACCGCCTGGCTGTTATTTTAAAATTCTTACTCCAGGATGCCTTCTCCTCTAGTCACCGTCTTCTCTCTCCCCTCATGGTTCTCCTCGAACCCTGAGCCCAGGAACCCTAAACTGTACCTGTCTCTTGACATCGTTTGTCACTAATCAGAAATAACTTGGGGGCAAGGTCACATAGTGCCATGTGGGTCTATGTTTGTACTTTCTCATCTCTGGAGCAACTGGGTCTTCGGAACCTGCACTTAGAATTACAATATGTAACAGTAGACCAAGCCTCAACAGTGGTGAAAAAGGTTAGAGTGTTGTCTAGTGTATTTGAAATCTTCAAATGTTATTACTACACTTACTGATTTGTGATTTGTTAAAATGCCTGTTATTCCATTCAGTCTTTGAGTTCTTCCTTTACTGTTCTACGTCTTGGCTGCTCCGTGTCATGTTTCTTGGTGCACTGTCATTAGCACCACTATCGAATGCTGGACAAATTCAGAAATCTAGACCTTTGCCAGAGCTAGTAGGTCAGAATCTGTTTGCATTGCATTTTACATTCATGATTATTCAGTTAAATGTTGATAAGTACCTTCTCTCTCATGACTTTCTCCTGTGAAAAATGTGTGTAATATGGTGTATAAAATAAGCATAAGACAAATGCATATGTTCTTGTGAGTGCATTCATTGCCTTTTAATCTCTCTTAAACATCAAGAAGAGATAGTAGGATCTCTTCATTCTCTTTCCATGAAGATAGGTCAAGGGTGAGCTCATGGACCCCATTAAAAGTATATTAGGAATGTTACTCACCTGTGGCAGAAGTATTCTAGCTATCTTCTTATCCTGTGCAAAACTTGGAATTGTGTTCATAGCTGTTTATGTTGTTGTTATTATGGTTTTAAATTGATATGTATAATAATCATTTCTTTTTCTTCCAGGAAATGCTGTCATTCAGGGATGTGGCCATTGATTTCTCTGCAGAGGAGTGGGAATGTCTGGACCTTGCTCAGTGGAATCTGTACAGGGATGTCATGTTGGAGAATTACAGCAACCTTGTGTTCCTGGGTGAGACTCACTTCCATACATGTTTTACCACCAACATGTAGAACATCCCATGGGGGTTTGTGCCATGTAGCAGTAACTTTTGTATACCTGCTTTTGCTGATATTCTAAGAAATATTTTACTGTATCCTTGTGTTTTTAATATGGCTTTTTGGGTTGATTTTTGAAATACACATCCTTCATTCTGGTTGTAACTCCATAAACCCAGTAGCACGAGGCCTGGGGCACACATTAATAAATATAATGTTTCATCCTTCAGCTTTCATGTTTCTGTTTAAATGCAGCTAAGGATCTTCACATTATAGATTCCACCTACATATTCTATATGTGCTTCTTAGGAAACATTTAATGAACTAATTTTCTACAGTTCTCACCTTTTCTTAGAAGATTAATAATGGAGTAAGATGTCAATTCCCAGGAGAACAGACATTGTTGTTCCCTTTTCCCACAAACAGGTCTTGCATCCTGTAAGCCATACCTGGTCACATTTCTGGAGCAAAGACAAGAGCCTTCAGTTGTGAAGAGACCACCAGCAGCTACCATGCACCCAGGTATGTAGGAATTAGGGGGTCAGAGGACAGAGTGGGATATTAGAGATATGATAGAAAGCCAGGCTTTCTCCTGATCACGGAGATAACATGCTCTGGTGGAAGTCATATATAAGGATCTCCTTTTATGTCCTTTGCTGTCATAGAAGGACATCGGCCAGATCTCTACGGTGCTCTAAGTCTCTAAGCTTAGTTTGTCCCCTCCAGTGAGCCCTGCTTGTGTTTACCTTGAGTCGAGAGAGTTCTACAGTTTGCTGAGTCTACATTGTAACTGACTTTTTACTGTTTTGTACACAGAAATTCCCACACATTTCTAAAGACCTGTAAGTATAGTAACCTTAAACATGAATCTCTTCCATGTCATGTACATCCTTGTAAACTACACATTTCTTACCAAGCTGTGAATGATTATTCTGTATTCTAATCACTTTTTTCTACAACATACTCAGTAATAATTTATTTCATTCCTTTTGTGGGTATAACATCCTAAACAAAAATTACACATCTACAAGTATATTTTTTAATAGATCACCAGAGAAGGTCTTCGGAATTTTGTGGATTCATGAAGTTCTTTCTTATTTGGCAGTTCTATGTACTGCATTGCTGTTTTGTACTCTAGGTTGCCTGAAATTATTTCCACACATGCAGTCTGAGGGTGTAATGTCCAATACTAAACACTTCAGGACAATGTAAGATTTTTAAAAAAAAAAAACACGTATGAGCTTTAGTTCTGAACATCAGGACTGTATTTTATCCTTAGTGAGCAAATGTGAATCTCATATTTCCATGTCTTATATATTTTGTTATGCAATTCTTTATCTCATGAATAAGTATTCTTACAATTGGGCTAGCTTTATGAAATACTCATTGACAGAAATGTTGCCTTTAGAAAATCTCTTGTCTGGGTTGGGGATTTGGCTCAGTGGTAGAGTGGCAAGCACAAGGCCCTGGGTTCAGTCCCCAGCTCCAAAAAAAAAAAAGAAAAACTCTTGTCTTTTATACATGAACTTGAAAGTTCTTCATAATTTTGTATTTTTCAGGAGTCTATTTTCTTGTTATGCAAATGTAACATAAAATACTGTCTCCAACTCTTGAAATTTATTATTTCACATTGTTAGAAATGGTAAGCTTGTTATGAAGCAAATCTTTTCAAACCTCGAAAACTAAAGTCTATTCTTAATATAAAAAGTGTGTATTTCTACATCCATTTAATTTAAGGCAAATAAAATTAACATCCAGATATCCAGGTTTGGCTACTATAGTTGAATAAGGATGTCTCCTCATACATCCTTGTATTTGACTACTTGGTTCCCAGTTGGTGATTCAGCCTTGCTGCAGGCAGTACATAACTGGGATCAGGCTTTCAGAGTTCAAATCCTCCCTGCACTTTTAGTTTGTTCTCTGCTTTCTGGTTTGCATTCACAAAATGAGCTACAGCTTCCACTCTAGCCATGATTCCTGCTGTTTGCTTTCATACCATCCTCCATGATGGACTCACAGTGCTCAGAAACCATAAGCCTAACTTAATTCCTTCTTCGCCTTGGTTATGGTATGTTACCACAGCAACAGAAAAGTACCCTATTAAGATACATTTTCCTTTTTGTATATGCCCAATCAAACAGTTTGTCTAGTGGGCTTATTTCTGTTAGCATAAGAGATTCCCTTATCATTGATAGTATTACTGACTCATTCACCATTTGACTTTGGATATGGCTTCAATGTTTCTATATTCTACTTTCTTTATCTTCCAATAGAAGTTCGTTATTTCTATGTACAGTATTTTCTGAATTTCACTACAGTTAATATAGGTATGGAAATATATTGTAGTTTCCCATTTGTCTATAAAAATATGAGTAACTCCATATTAAAGATAAGCATTATAAACATAAAGAATGTTGCTTAGATTTCCTTCATATCTCAACCTTTACTCACCAGGGGGAAAGCCCTATAAATGTCAAGAGTTTGACAAGGCC
This sequence comes from Rattus rattus, assembly GCF_011064425.1. Lineage (NCBI taxonomy): Eukaryota > Metazoa > Chordata > Mammalia > Rodentia > Muridae > Rattus > Rattus rattus. Next base: position 199,704,604 of record NC_046155.1, read on the forward strand.
TTTGATTGGAACTCACTCCTTATTCAACACCGGAGAATTCACCCTGTGGAGAAACCCTACAAATGTGAAGAATGTGGTAAGGTCTTTAGTGCTCACTCAGCACTTTCTATACACCAGAGAATCCATACAGGAGAGAAGCCCTACAAGTGTGAAGAATGTGGCAAGGCCTTTAGTACTCGCTCAGCACTTTATATACACAAGAAAATTCATTCTGGAGAAAAACCCTACAAGTGCGAGGAATGTGCAAAAGCCTTTTATTTCCCTTCATTACTCAAGCAACATCAAAGAACTCATTCCGCAGAGAATCTCTGCAAGTGTGAAGAATGTGGCAAAGCCTTTTATTTACCTTCATTTCTTAAGCAACATCAAAGAATTCATTCTGCAGAAAATCCTTACAGGTGTGAAGAATGCGGGAAAGCCTTTTCCTATCCCTCAACCCTAAAGCAACATCAAAGAATTCATTCTGGAGAAAAACCATACCGCTGTGAAGAATGTGGCAAAGCATTCCGTAGGTCAACATACTTTCACCAACACCAAAGAATTCATACTGGAGAGAAACCCTACCAGTGTGAAGAGTGTGGGAAAACATTCTACTATCGCTCAAACCTGAAGGGACATCAGATTATTCATTCTGGAGTGAAACCGTACAAGTGTGATGTGTGTGGCAGCATGTTTAGAACCAGCTCAGACCTTTCTAAGCACCAGAGAATTCATGCTGAAGTGAAGCTGTACAGCTGTGAAGAGTGTGGGAAAGCCTTTTCTACTCATTCATACCTCATTCGGCACAAACTAGGCCATTCTAGAGAGAAACCATACAAGTGTGAAGAATGTGGCAAAACATTTTGTTATCCTTCAATCCTTAAAGAACATCAAAGAATTCATTCTGGAGTGAAACCTTACAATTGTGATATATGTGGCAGCATGTTTAGAACTCGCTCAGAACTTTCTAAGCACCAGAGAATTCATGCTGAAGTGAAGCTCTACAGCTGTGAGGAGTGTGGGAAAGCCTTTTCTACTCATTCATACCTTATGAGGCATAGACTTGGTCATTCTGGAGAGAAACCCTACAAGTGTGAAGAATGTGGGAAATCATATAGCTACCCTTCACTCCTTAAGGAACATCAAAGAATTCATTCTCAAAATCCCTACAAGTGTGATGTTTGTGGGAAGGTTTTCTGTACTCGCTCAGGACGTTCCAAACACCAGAGAATTCATACCGGAGAGAAACCCTATAAGTGTGAAGAATGTGGAAAAGGCTTTTCTACTCATTCATACCTTACTCTGCACAAATTACTTCATACTGAAGAGAAACCTTACAAATGGGAAGAATGTGGTGAGGTTTTTTATACTTGCTGAAGACTTACTAAACACCAGTAAATTCACATTAGAGAAAATCCCCACAAAGGTAAAGAATGTGTCAAAACTCTTTACTGTACTTCAGACTTTAAATAACACCATGATAATTCATACTGAAGAGAAACCATACTTTTATTAATCTTTAAGCCTTCATTAGATACAAGGTCCTTCCTACTGTAGAGAAATTACAGATTTGAAAAATATGGCCAAATGTTTTACTGTACTGAAACTTTAAGACCCAGCAAAAGGGCTCATTCTCAAAAGAATCCCTTCAAGTGTGAAGTATGTGACAAGGTATTATGTGCTACCTTGAACTTTCTGTCTACCAGAATATTTATTCTGGAGAGAAACACTGCAAGTGTGAAGAATTTGGAAAATCCTTTTTAACCCATTCATTCCTGATTCTGATCAGTCGTGGCAAAGTTTGGGGAAGGTATTTTTTATTTTAGGTTAATTATGCTCAGACCTGTTGATTGTGGAGGAACCAAACCATCTCTGTTGGGTAAGGATTCTGGATTGTATAAAAGGAGAAAGTGAACTGAAAACAACCATTCCTCTAGCTTCCTCTGCTTCCTGACTGTCAAGGCAATATGAACTGCTGCTTCAGCTCCTGCTGCCCTAAATTTCTCACCATGAGTCACAGTGTCATGATTTGAATGAGAAATGTACCCTGTAGTCTTAAGTATTTTAACATTTGTTTCCCCGAGTTGGTGGTTCTATTTGGGGAGATTTAGAAGTAGGTCACTAAAGGTGAACTTTGTGAATAAAAAGCTCCCTCTATATCCAGTTTGCTCTCTGCTTCCTGCTTACCATTGAGGATGTGAGCTCTCAGTTTCCTGCTTGAGGCACCATGCAATGTGTTGCCATGTCCTCCCTCTGTTGCAGATTTTGATCCCTTCTGTACCATAAAATGAAGTAAAGTCATTCATCTATAAGTTGCCTGCCTGGTCATGGTGGTTAATCACAAGAGAAAAGAAACTAATAACAACATTGCCCTTATACCAGGAACAGTATTAAACGGTTTATACTGACATTGCATGTGTCAGGGTATTTTATCATCACGAGAGGGAAAATAAGGCCGCAAGCCAAAGAGAAGTAAAATTTGTTATTTAGTGGCATACATCATGATCTTTTGTTCCTACTTCATGTATTATCCATCCTCCCTTTTGTCCCTGTCTTAACTTATCCTTTTCCAAAACCACTTCCTTTCTTTACACGCGCGCACGCACGCGCGCGCGCGCACACACACACACACACACATGCATGCACATGTGCACACGCACATGCACACATGCATCACAAAAATAGTAACAGTGAAAGTTTAATTACTATGGTATTCTTTTTCTGCAAACTTTTGAGACCACATGTGCTGTATTTATCTTGGCACAAATGTAATGTTAGTGTTTATAACACTTTTGCAATTTTGTTTGTTTGCTTTTGTTTTTAAAGACATGGGTCTCTCTGTGTAGTCCTGGCTGTCCTAGAACTTGCTCTGTAGATCAGACTGGACTCAAATGAGATCTTCCTGCCTCTGCATCCCAAATGCTGGATGAAAGGCATGTGTCACCACTGCCTGGCCAACATCTTTTTGCATTTTGAATATTAAGTTACTGTACCTTATCCAGTTCAAAATGATTTTTCTATAGGATGAAAGACAAAGATCTGGTCTCATCCAGTTACCAGTGCATCTCTAGTTTTGCCGCCTCTAATTATTGATAAGGCCATCTTTTCCTCTACATGGTTTTCACCATACAGGTTTTTGCCATATTGGTTCAAGTCTGCATTTTACTTCACATTACATTGGTCTATATTGTTTTATGATTTTGGTTTGGTTTTGTTTTATATGAGGACTTTGCAGTTCTTTTCATTATGACTCTATAGTTTGAGGTCAGGTATAAATTGTGTTTTCTGTGGTCCTTTGTGTTCCCAGGTGAGTTGTTTTGTTTTGTTTTGCTTCCCTAGTTCTACGATGAATGTCGTTGAAACTTTGCCCCAGATTGCATTGACTGTAGATGTTTTTTATTGGTATTGCCATTTTCACAGTGTAAGCTCCGCCAATCCACGGAACGTGGTATCTTTTTATCACCTAATATCTTCCTTTGGAAACTGTTTTCAGTATGTAAGAATTTTACTCATAGGAATTCCAGAAGTGCCAGGGTGACATAGTGAGAGCATTTCAAAAACAATTAAAAAGAAATCTTTCTCAACATTGGTTAGTGTTACTTTATATGTATCCTCCTCTTCTTCCTCCTCCTCCTCTTCCTCTTTCTCATTCTTTCATTATGAATGGGCATTTTTTTCTGATTTCTTATTTAGAACGTGTGTTGATATATATATGTGTGTGTGTGTGTGTGTGTGTGTGTGTGTGTGTATGTATGCTAATGATTTTGCCTGTTGATTTTGTAAGCTGCTATTTTGTTAAAAGATTCAGATTCACAAGTTTTTCGTGGTATATTGGAGGTCTTTAGAATCATGTCATCTGAATATAGGGATAGTTTAACTTCCGATTGGAATTTTGTACCTTTGTTCTATTTATATTGTCTCAATTCTATAGTTAACAGTTAGAGCACAATATTCAATAAGAATCAAGATAGGTGACCCTTGTCTCAGATTTTCCAGGAAATATTTCCATTAAATAATGAAATTGTTCTCTGTTTACTAAGGGTTGGCTATCAGTTTGTCATCCACTAACTTTATTTTGGTTCTGTCTATTCCTAATTTCTTCCTCAACGTGTTTTGCAGCTCATCAGGTACCTTTGCTATATCTCTTGAAATGTTCTTGTGATTTGTTTTTATGTCTATTAATTTGCTGCATTATATATTGATTTGGGTATGTTGAGCCAACCTTAGGAGAGTAAATCTAACTAGTTGTGATGTATAAGTGGTAATATATTTCAGAAGTTTTCAGGTTTGGGTTTGTTTGTTTGAAGGGGTATGTATAAACATTCATAACGTAGTAGTGTGTGTGTGTGTGTGTGTGTGTGTGTGTGTGTGTGTGTGTGTGTGTGTACCTAATTTTATAATTTTCTTTATACTGTCTTTTTTAGAATTAGCTTTTGTTTCTGTTTTGTGAAAGAATTTGAATAGTGTCATTAGATCTTGAAAGCCTGGTAGAGGGGGTTGGGGATTTGCCTCAGTGGTAGAGCGCTTGCCTAGGAAGCACAAGGCCCTGGGTTCACTTCCCCAGCTCCGGAAAAAAAAAAAAAAAAAGAAAGCCGAAAGCCTGGTAGAATTTTGCAGTAAATCTATCTGGTCCTGGACTTTACTTCATGTTCAGACTTTGAGTTACTGCTTCAGTGTCTTTTTTATTATAGGACTGGTTAGGTTCTTTATATCTTCTGACTTTATGTTTACTTAGTTGTAAATATTTATAACTATTAATGTCGTCTAACATTTCTAAATTGTCTCTTATTTATTTCTTAGTCTCTCCCCTTCCACCTTTTATCCTTTTTTTCCCCTCTGTTCTTCCCCCTCCTTCACCATCACCCCCTGTCTATCTCTGGTTGTTTTGCTAGGATTCAGTGAATCTTGTCTATCTTGTGAAATAACCCAGTATCTGTTTAGTTCTGTATTTTTTTTTAATCATGTCTCTACTTCATGAATTTTAGTCCTCATTTTTTATTATTTTTAGTATATATTATTTATAATTCATGTCAGTTTCTGCATTTTGGCTTCTTCCTCCAACTTTGAGAGTCATCATTACATTATTTATTTAAGATCTCTCTGGTATTCCAGTGACGAATTTTAGTGTGACCTTTCTTTTTAGGACTGCCTTCCTCTTGAATTTATTCACTGATTATATCACCAATTAGTTGTCCACTTTCTGAAGTTAGTCATTCTATTTCTACTTTTAGTACAATATGTTCTGATAGGATGTACAAAATTTTCTTTTCCTTTGCCAATTTAGATTTTTTTTTCTTATTTATTTTTATTGGATATTTTATTTATTTACATTTTAAATATTATCCCCTTTCCTGGTTGAGGGAAATGCTCAGATGTGGCCTGTAATTTGGTTCATTTTAGAGACAGTTCCTTGTGCTCCTATCAGAATGCCTGTTCTTTGTAATGTTCTATAGATATCTTTTAAGTCTAACAGGTATTTTCAGCATTTATCTTGGAGTTTCTTACACATTACAGATTTGGAGGTCCCGATATCTGACTCAAAACAAATATTGCTACATCTGTCTTTGGGTAACTAAACATATTTTCGTCTATTCTACATTTTTATTGTCTTTTACGTGGCTTTCTTACTTTATGAACATTGTTTACATATTTGCCTAAATCAATTAGTTCTGTCAAAGCCTTTCTACTTTATGATCTTGCCCAACCAAAGAGCTCAGCAAAGCCACCAAAGCTGCATGCGAGTCTTCAGATTCCTGAAGAATCAACCTCTTACATTAAGTTCTCTAAGAACATAGTTCTATTTATGTTCCCAATGAACTGGGGTTCAGACACGGCTTTTGTTACTCTTGGGTCCCTCAGTGATGTCCATCACTCTGTATGATCCTCTTGTACCTCAGATAAAAATAAACAGGTGTTTCACATGGCTCTGGGAAGCTAGTTCATCAGGGAGGCTTTCTCTCATATTCTATCAGCTTATGAAGCCTTTGCTTTCAGGAGAGATGAGTGGTTGTAGTGCTCTGTTTCTCTGCCTCCAAACAGGTGGACTTATCCCATCAGATGTGTCACAGTCTCACTAGCCAGGCTGTAGCAGGCTCTTTTATTTCTAGTTTAAAAGTCTTTGCTAATTCCAATCAAGTGCTGAGTATTTCCTGATTGTGCTACTTTCTTTTATTGGCCATTGCTACACCTCTGCCTGCATTTTAGATCATGGATCTTGCATTTTTGTTTGTTGTTTTGTTCTGTTTTGTTTTAATCAAAGGCAGGACCTGAGGCATGCCCTATATCACTTTTACCATAGTCTCCGGAGGGGGAACCCACTATGACTTTTACCATAGTCTCCTGAGAGGTGCCCACTATGATTTTTACAATGTTTTTCTTTTGGTTGCCAAGCTGTAAGAAAGGGCAAGTTAAGGCACCTCTCTTACCTTCTCTTTTCTCTAGTTCATTTATCAGATCAGAGGCTAATGTGGAGTGTTATCCCTAACTCCCTTTCTTCTTGCAGTTCTCCCTTTACACATAAAGAAATGAATAGCACTCCTAGGTCCATTTCTTATTATACACTTACAGAGGCCAAGCAACCTCTGTAGCTGCTTGCCAAACCTTGATTTTACAGTCAGAGGCTGCAAAAATTGTCTTTTTAAACCTTTAACTTTTAAAAATATATTTCATATCCAAATGGAGGACCACACTCATCAAGTTGGTGTGCCACCCCATAGCATATAGATGAAGATTGACATTCTGGGGTTCTTTCGGTAGGCACATCTACTCCTGATTGTTCAACCTTAGTTGTGTGTTTTACTTCCTGTAGCAAGAACTACTCAGCCACTGTCAACATGGGAAAGTCTGGCTATATTGGAATTTTGTTCTTGAATGTTCTTGAATTTTGTAACTATCAGCTTTAGTTACATGCCTTGCTTCCTATAGCCAGTACCATGTACGCTTTCTCCCCCAAATTATTGGGTCTGTTGTGTCCCTTTTCAAGCACCAATTATGTTGTGTGACAGACATTTCCTGGAGAGATGCAAAAGGTGAACATGAATACACACACACACACACACACACACACACACACACACACATACACACACATACAAAAAACACATCTACAACACAACCTGGCTATCTGACTATCAGGGTATCAGGGTGGGAGACAGGAAGTGTGCTGTTATCCTAGGAATGACAGGACAACAGCGTCCAAGGTACTATAACAGTATGACTGAAAAAAGACCTGAGCAATGACAGCAATGGACATGCTAAAACAGGAGAGGGAATCTCACAAAGAAAGAACTAGAAGCAACTAATGGCTGCCAAAAGAGGGCGAACTCATCTTCCTCAGAGAGGTGTCTGCTAACTGGTTATCCAAAACCAAGCGGTCAACTATAAGTAGGAAAGAAGCACTGGATGTACTCAGCGGGTTGCATTTTCTTATTCATGCATTTACATATATGTAACATTAATAAGGATAGGAAGGAGGAATATGGGAAACTTGGAATGGGGAAGGGAAAATAATGTAATTATATTTTCATTTTTCATTGCAGAAAATAAAAATTTGAAAGAGTAAATTGTATGGAATTCTCAAAGACTAAGAACAGTATTTTAAAAACAATAGCACGAGCTTTAGTGCAAGAGATAATGTCTCCTTGCAGAATGTGGTACTAATGCTGATCTTATAAGGAAGTGTATCCTTGTGATGGTGGTAATGTCTGCTTGCAGAATGTGGTACTGATGTTGCTTAATCAGGAAGCCTATCCTTCTGATGGCAGAAAGGATGACAGGTGAATCTGTATTTTGAGCAGGTTGTAACTATTAAATTACTGTGCAGTAACACTGCAGATACACATTTCCTAACTATTTTCACTGAGTTCTTGGTAAAACTTGCCAGATTCTAACTTACAGTCTAGTAGTAGAGCTTCTTCTTCACCACAATCTGTATTAATAATTTTCTTGTGTCCATTACAATATGAAGACTCCAGTTCTGTCACCTAATATGAACTCACATCGTGATCAGTATTGAAAGGATGTTTTTAAGAAGACCAGGACATGAGTGGCTTCTGACAATGATAAGTGCCATCCTTCTGCTGGCTCTGCTTAGAAACCAGTGTCTCTCTTTCATGTTTGAACACTTATTTCTGAGAGTTTGGGTATAATTGATATCAAGGATTACAAACCCAGGAGTTGCAGTATCATGAATATAAAAGTAACACTGAATGGACAAACAGAAGACAGTAAGAGAAGACAGGTGGACACATTAATCCATGCAGCTGTGATAATTTCTTTATTCCAAGTAGCTCATTTTGTATTGCAAGAACTCAGTTCTGATTCCTTCTTATTCAGGGAATCATCCTGTGTTCTGAGCTGTGGGGACTGAGGGAAGCATCCTGGACTTTTAGGGTACTGTCACTCAGGCACAATTTCAGAATTAGACAAGAGTCAAGACATTAAGAAATGCACATTAAGCCTTAAGAAGGTAAAGTACACCCTAATGCCGAATCAAGATTCAATACACTCAGCACTCCACCTCAAGACCAGTCAACCCTACCACGAAGCCATGTGACTCTCCCTCTAAGAAAAGAACACAGGAACACAGTTCCTGGTAGTGAATGTTTAGCTTCCATTCTGAAAACCAGGCATGGAGGGTGAAATTGATTCAGTGGTCATGAAAATAAAATTTCTTCAATAGCTTAAAAGCTAAATGAATGTACGAGGAAGTGGTGGACAGATGGAAAGATACTAAATACATGTTAGAAGTTTCTTTGTATGAAAATTAAGAAAGCAGGGAATTACACAGTCTCATTGTGTTTCCTGGGTAGCCTAGAACTTGCTATGTAGAATATTCTGGTCTCAAACTCACATTGGTCCTTTTGACTGCCTTTGCTGAGATTAAGGTATGTTCCACAATGCCCAGCCCAGAAAGCAGGACTATAAGCCTTGTATAAATGTAGTGAACAGTCCTCCAGTTCATCACCTACACAACATTCATACTGAAATTGTTTTTGTAGCTGTGGAATCTGACTCATGTGGAATCTGGTTTGCACAGTATCATAATAGGTAAAATGAAGATTGTGTTTGTTCATTTTGGGTTTTTTTTTCCTTACATAGGTTATTGAAATGAAAAATTGTTTACCTTTCCATTCTTATTTTTTGTTGATTTTATTTCTCTTTCATTCACATTTTCCCTACATTTCTCAGGCCAGCTTTGAACTTACTCTAACCCAGTCAACCTTTTGAATGTGATCATCCCACCTCAAGGATTACAAGATTGCCACCAGGCCTTTTCATCATTTGCTTCAAAGTTTATTTGTAAGGGCCAGCAATGAGATGCCATATTAGTTGAAGAACACGTAGTTGTTTCTATTCCCTAGAGATTTTGAGTAGAGCAGCAGTGAATGTGACTGAACATGGATCTCTGGAAGATGCTATCAACTCCTTTGGTCATAGGCTGAGAAGGTGAATCATGTGGTAACTTATTTCTAGCTTTTTAGAGTTCTTCACACTGATTTCTAGAGTGGCTGCACCAGTTGTCAATGCCACCAACTGTAGGTGGTATTGTTTTACAGCTTGTTATGTTAGACATGTCATTGGAGGAAAAATTTGAAGGGAAGATGTGCTGTGTATTGACATTCAGTTCCTCATTATGTGTGTGACATATGTCAGTGGTCATGGAGAATATATAGAAGATGTTTTTAATAAATTTGAACAAAAGTAAAAATATGCAAGCAATGAATATAAGAAGCATACATTTTCATTTTCATCATTTGCTCCTTGAAGTTAAAAATATTTCTTTCAATGAGCCCAACCATAGTTGCTTCAATTTCAGTGGTGTAGTTTAAGTTGAAAACTATGTATTAAATTGTAAGGTCAGACTTTTTCAAAGACTGTATTCACCTGGTCTCTTTATAGATGAGCTACACTTTAATCGTCAGATGGATGATAGCATAATGCCCAGCTATTTCCAGGAGAAACTGAACCCAATCAGTAAGAATAAGTAGTAGCTATATATTGAGTATTTAAAATTCCCATTTACATTTAAACATCTAGCATGTAGAATGAAGCATATGTCATTGATTTTGAAACATTCTATCTCAATATTCCCTATGATTTCTCATGTCTTCCTCAGGATTCCAATGATATCCTCTTAGTCAAAGTGTTGCAAAATGTTTTGACTTAAAACCGATGATACTGACCGCTTCCTGTCTCACTTTTGTTGAACAAGAGCCTGACAGAGTGTTGTGAGTTGGCACTTTCATGATGTTTCTGTTATTTTTTTAAAAGCAGTTTGTTCTATAAATGATAGTTAACCCAAGATTGAAATGTAGGGTTACTGCTGGCTGAAGGCTGATCAGGAATATGTCCCTATCTTTGCAGCTAGCTATGTATTTCTCACAATCTCTTCATAGTTAGGTTTGTCTGGCTTCTCTCACAGATACATCTGTGAGGGACATCTTATGAGCTCTGCTCTGTCCATTTTGCTGGTCTAGGCACAGCCTTCGTTATTATCAACTCTGCTTCCCAGTTATGGAATTAGTTTCCATCGCAGCAGCTGGTTTGTTTACTTTTTAATGAATCACAGTTTGCCCCACTCCACTTTTTTGTATTTCTTCCACATAGAAAATAGATTTTGCCAATGTCAGGTGCCTCTGAACTACTTGCCTTTAATTGTGCTGGAAACATCCAAGGAAATGGCATCCTGATAGCATGTCCTCTGCCCTTCACACGTAAGCAGCCACAGTCAGGGGACTGGTCTGCACAGCAAACACTTGCTCATGCTCACAGTGGGTGGTCTGTGCAGAGCATCCCATACCTAGTCCTCTCAGCAGTTATTTCTCCTATTGTGGTTCAGAAAAAGTCTTCCATCTTCAGCCTGCCTTCTGGGCTCTTGCCAGTCTTCATACTTCAGGCTGAGTATTCACTGGCTGGTGCTAGCTCATAGATTAAACAGAGTGGAGGCTGTGGTTTTCGTTTTCCATTTTAGAGCTTGGAATGGGTTCAATTAGCTATAAAGATGCTTTCAGTGGAGTCTAATCTTTTTCCTAAGAAATCACTGGCTTCCCCATTAATCAGCTTTCTTCACTCTACTTGAGATTAGGTGATCCATTGGCCACCTCGTTGCTGCTGCCCTCTCCTATTTTAACAAAAAACAGTTTTCAGTATTATCATTTCTTACAAAGTATAACAGACTTTTTTTTTTGTCCCTACTGGCTCTGGGACAAAATCCTTGTTCTGTGGCCCCCCTCTCCTCTCCAGATCTGTTTTAACTACTTGAAAAGGTGCAGGCTTTCAGGTTCTCCTCGCATATCCCTGTCGTGATGATTGCCCTTTAGCTTCCCTGTGGTAGTTCCTGCTGAGATAACCTAGAGAGGATTTTACAGAAGCTCTGTGTGAGGAGACATGGTTCTACTGCTCTTCTCAAAAGCCTCATTCACAGGGAAACCAGGGATCAGTTACAGTCAGACAAAGCAAATCTAAAAATTGATAAGTCTAATAGCTCAAGGCAGCAACCACAGGCAGGAACTGAAGTAGAAGCCGTGAAGGAACTCTGCTACTTGCTTGATCTCCATTTCTCCCTTGGCTTGCTCTCTATTTTAAACTATAAAACCTAAGACCTCTTGCCCAGTGGCAGCATCTCCAACAGTGGCCTGTACTTTCTTACAACAATCATTAATCAAGAAAATGCCTTCACCTGTAGGCCAACCTAATAGAGGCATTTTCTCAATGAATAGTTCCTTCTCCCAGATGGCCAGTGTTTTTTTTACGTGATGAAAATATAACCAACACAAAGAGCTAGACTCATGGACTTATCCAGACTGCAGTTTCTTGACGTTTTTAAATTGCTTCCATTACTTTCTTCAAAATAATGTAAGTTTAAATGTCATATTTCTTAATGTTTACCTCTTTTCTGTCTTGTACTATTTTTGAGAGGACTCTTCATCTAGTCTAGGCTAGCTTTGACGTAGCTATGTCCTAAGCCAGTCTCAATACCTCATCCTCTTACTGATGTCTTTCAACAACTAAGCTTACAGGCATGTGCCACCATCCTTGCTTCTTCCCTTTTATAAATCCTTTATCGTTTCTTCAGTGTTCTTAATTGGAGTATTTATGTATTGTGTGTGTTCATATATATGTGGGCACATTGTCATGCTGTGCCTATACCTTTCTAAGTACAATGTATGAGAGTCAGTTCTTTCCTTTTACCATGTAAGCACCATGTGAGCACCAACGATCTACCTCAGGTAGATCAGCCTCAGGTAATGAGGACCTTTGTCTGCTGAGCCATCTTAAAGGCATTTATTGTCCTTTAATCATTCTTCACAGTCTTCTTACCTTTGGCAAGCATATATGTTTGCTAGTCTTCCTTTTGTTCCCAACCCTGTCTGGTTTTGGAATCTTTATTTTAGCTTTATCCTTTGTGATTTCATACTTTATTGTAAGGTTGATTTTCTTTGTTTTCAGTTTCACCTTATCATTCTATATGTATTGGTGTTCTGCCTGCTTGTTGCCCACAGTGGACATAGGAAAGTGACAGATTTCTTGGAACTGGAGTTACAGATTGTTGTCAACCAATATATTGGTGCTGGGAACCAAATCCTGGTCCTCTGGGAAAGCAGCCACTGTTCACAGCAATGAGCCATCATCTCTCTAAACCTTGCAGGATTGATTTCCGATAGTATTGCTTTCTTAAGCAGTTAATATACCAATTTATTTTTTACCATTTAGTTTTTGAACTCTTCAGATTATTAAATTAACCCAAGTAACATGTTCATTTTTGGAAGTGCTTTTGTTTCTATTTTCTGGATTTTGTTTTTTCTTCTTCTGATCCACATTTCCTAGTCCTAAACCTTATAATGCCTATTTATATTAGAGCCTTGAAAACAACAGTGATCCCTCCTGGGCTTGAACTTCCCTAATGTATTATAGGACCATATAGATTAGGCTGTAGCCTCTTTTCATTGTCCTTTAACCAATATAAAGCATAAGTCTTTGTCAATTGCCTTACTGAGGATGACAAGTCAGAATTCAGTGTCTTTGTTGGGACTAAAATAAGGCAGGAACTGGGTACCTGTTCTACTATTAATATCTGGAGGAAAGAGCCAGAAATTTGAAGGCTGTCAAGTTCTGCCTTACTACTCTACCTGTGAGCAGGGAGCAGGCAAGCATAAATAACATTATGACTTCTTCTGTTAATATTCTGTGCTGAGAACTGAACCTAGGCCTCACATCTGAGCATGCACTCCTAGAGTGGACTGTGTTTCCAATCCCTTTTCTCTTTATTTAATATACTTATATGTTTGTCATCTTTTTCAGTGTCTCAATTCATCGACAGCTTGTGCATTTTCACCAAAGCTTATTTCTTATATCTTGTCCTCTGAGAAGCAGGCGTGGTCTGCATTTACACTGGAGTCTGCAAGGGCTTTCTGGCCTTCTGAGAAAGTGACAAGGTTGTCTTCATATTCATCTGGTGGCTGGACCAGCTTTATATACATGAATTAGTAAGAGATAAATAAGGAAATCAACTTCCAGTTCATGTGTAGAATGTGTTGGGATGTACTGGGAGCCAGTTTGAGGTTGTAAACAGTATTGATTGGCTTTATACAGAACTTGGCGTATTCATAAAGTTCTCATTTTAAGTAAAATGTATTAGCAGTAAATTGACAAACTGATACAAATTGTAGAAATCAAAAACAGAAGAGAAGCAATCTAGGAATGAATGGTTGCTACACTGTTACTCCTCTTTGTTCCCCTGTCTCAGTGGTGTCAAGAGAAGGAACCTAAGCACAATCCTTGCACACATACATGTTCTGCACAGTTGCACATTTGGTCATAGGCATGAAAACTTCCTGATGGAAGTGAAATAAACCCTTATTTTCCCCATATTGCTACTGGTCATGGTATTTTACCACAGCAAAGAAAATGCTCATCATAATAGAAGTTGGTACCAGTTCATGAGATATTGTGACAAACATAGCAGTGCATTTTTGAGAAAGATTGTGGTAGCATTTGCACTTTGGGTTAGAAAAGCCATGAGTGCTCCAAGGTAAATGGGATGTCCTGTAGTAGTTTGGAAGACAGGAGTGTGAGAGAAATACAAATGATTGAGGCCCAGCTTATGAAGGTGTAGATAGAAGTCTGGGAATCCCTCAAAGGTTCTATCAATGTCATTTGTATGATATTTTGAATTAAGAGACACTAACGTGAAGGCTTACTTTGCTGGAATAATTGATATTTGTCAGATGTCGCTGAAAAATTAGTGATGATTAAGAGTAAACTAGTCTTACTGAAGAGAAGTCTCGTGTTCTGTAAGCCATACCTGGTCACATTTCTAAAGCAAAGACAAGCGTCTTTAGACATCTGTCATGCACACATGTCTAAAGGAATGAGGGCAGCAAAGGACAGAGTGGAACAACAGAAAGCTACCAGAAGGCCAGTCTTTACCATGTGCATTGAGACATGATGATGCAGTGGAATCATACTTAGCTCTTTCTTTTCATGTTCCTTGACAGCAAAGGAGGACATCTTCCAGGTGTATAAGCTACTTCAGCTCTCTGAACTTAAGTCTTTTCTCAGCAGTGAGCTCTGCTGTGCTTGCAGGGATTCTGCCATTTATAGGGGAACTTGATTTATTTTTCACAATTAGTTATCTTTTCAGGTCTTTGTTTACTTGTGAAAATATGACAAGGTTTCCCATCTTAAATACTTAAAATATATTATTAACAGCATTATGCACAGTCTTTTTGTTTTACAGCAAGTCTTTTTTTGTAACTTCTGAAACTGAAATTCCAACTTAGGATATAAATTGTAGCTAGGCAGTGGTGGTACACGCCTTTAATCCCAGCACTCAGAGGGAGGCAGAGGCAGGAGGTTCTCTGTGAGTTTCAAACTAGCCTGTTTTTACAGAGTGAGTTCCAGGACAGCCAGGGCTGTCAAAACCTGTGTCAAAACAAAACAAAACAAAACAAACACCAAACCAACCAAACAAACAAACAAATGTTCTGGATTTCTATGTCCATCCACTCTCACATAGTCATCATTAGCTTCCTTTTTCCCAATTTGACTGCTTTATATTTTATGTATATGTCTAGTCAGACAATTTTCTTCCTCTTATTTCATTGGAATTTTACATTGTTTCCACTTTATTTTACGAATTATACTATAGTGGATATAGGTGTGAAAAGTTGTCTATAGTTACTCTTTTATATAAAAATACACATGTAATTAAAAGTATACATACTAAAGACCCACATTATAAATATAAAGAATGTCTCTCAGCTTTTATTCATATATTAACTTTTACTTACCAGGAACAAAACCCTATACAAATATAGAATGTCATGAAGTTGATTGGCACCACTCCTTAAACACCAGAGAATCTGCATACTAGTGAAACCCTACAAATGTGAACTATGTGGTCGGTGATTTTTTTTTCCCCTCAGTACATTTTGAACACTAGAAAATTCATACAAGTCAAACCCTTCAAGTATGAAGAATGTGAAAAAACCTTTTCTGATCATTCACCCTTTAATCTACAGAAGGTGGGTCAAGCTGGACTGAAATCCTGCAGATGTAGGGTGTGGCAAACTTTTTACTATCCTTCTTGCCTTAAGAATCCTCAAAGAATTCATTCTCTGGAGAATCCTCATAAGTGTGAAGTGTGTGAAAAGGCCTTTAAATCTTCATTGCAGCACTCTAACTACCTGTGAATCCATTCACAATTGTGAGCAAAATTTCATTAAGTGTGAAGGATGTGGGAATTCCTTTTGTAATTTATACACACTTTGCTCAGCACGAATATCTTCATACTGAGGAAAACCTTACAAATGTGAAAAAATTGGGAAAATGTTCACTTTACTTCAAGCCTTAGGCAACATCAAGTAATTCATTCTAGAAATAAGGCCTACATGTATGAAGCCTATGGCAATGTTTTTACTATCTTCCTCAACTTAAGAAATATCAAATAATTCATTAGGGAGAGAAACCACACAAGTCGATGAATATGATTAGGTATTTTATAATCTTGGAAGACTTTTTAGACAGGTAATTCATACTAGAGAAACAGCCCACAATAAGTAAAATGTGATTTCCAAATGTAATGAATCCATTTCCTTACCTTATTCAAATTTCTGGTCACAATGAATTCCACTGAAAGTTAGCTGGACATTGTACTTTGGGTACAAATTGAATTTTGTAGAACTGACATTTTAATACTACTAATTCTTCCACTCCCCAAGCATAAGATGTATTTCATCCAAGTATTCTTATTGATGGATATTTTATCACTTCCTCTTTACAAAGTTCTCACTTTGTTGGTTTAATTTCTTCAAGTGTTTTGATAGTATCATGAATTGGATTATTTCTTAGAATGTTTTCCAGAGAGGTTGCTGTGATTTTAAGAAACACAAGTATTTAATATTTTTTAACTTTAATTTTTAGACCCTGAAATTTACTGGCATCCACTAATTGCTATTGTCTTTCATTGATCCCTTGGGTTTTCTGCCTGTAGGATGTGGAATAGAAAAGGCAAGAAGATGATTTCTCACCTCCTGATTTCTGTGCATTTTATTCCTTTGTATTTTATGGAAGCTCTGGACAGCACTTTAGGATTATGGGGAAAAGCAGCGAAGAGACTGAATTGTTGAAGAGAGGATTGCAGGTTTTCCCTGAATGTGCAATGTGAACTCCAAGTTTTTTGTTTGTTTTGTTGATTTTTTATTTTTAATTTATTGTTTCTTGTTTGTTTTGTTTTTTAAACTAATATTACTTGGAAATTTTTCTTTCTACTCTTGTTCTGCTAAGATTTTTTTTCAACATCAAAGGGTGTTGACATTTTAAGATTTCAACATCTTTCCATTGTTTCTGTGCATCTTTTGTTCTATTAGGGTATCATTGTGATTGTTTATTTTTGCTTTTTAAGTTAAGATTTGCTTTGCATGTGAAGGACAGGTCTCTTTTTGTCATAATACCTAAACTTATTGATGGCTTTTTATTTCATTTGCTAGTGTGCTACTTTAGGATATATATGTCTGAATCTGGGACTGGAGAAATGGCTCAATGGTTAAGAGCAGTGGCTGGTCTTCTAAAGATCCTGATGGTTCACAACTCTATCTCTAGTTCCAAGCATTCTTTTTTTTATTATTACTTTCATTTTTTTACAATTCAGCCGTTACCCTCTCCTGGTCCCCCTTCCACAGTTTCTCACTCCATTCCTCCCCCTGTCTCCAAGAGGATGTCTGTCCTCCTACCCCTAACCAGGCCAGCCCATTCCCTAGGACCTCAGGTCTCTTGAGGGTTAGGAACCTGATGTGCTCTTTTCACCACCATTGACCATGGCTTGCTTACACATGGTGTACAGACACACATGCAGGAAAAACACTTTTATACATCATCATTTTTAATTAAATCCCAAGCCTATATTCATAAAATTCATTATTACATAGTTGAATCAAACATGTTCCTGCACTGAAGGAAAAGCAAGTGGATAAGTGATGTTCATGTTTGTCTTTCTTGTGTGGTAAAACATTTGTTAAAAGAAACTGAAGACAGGGTTTATTTAGACCATTGGTAGAAGGCTGCAGAAGATCCCAGTGGGAAAATCACATCGGCAGGACCTTGAAATAACCCATTACATTGGTTCACAGTCAAACAACAATGTTTGTTCTTTCCCCACCTGTCTACGTTTTCAGTTGTTGTGTTAATATACCATGAGCAAGGCAACTTGTAAAAGAAAGCATTGGGCCCCTGGTTCAGGAGAGTTAGGGATGATGACTATCACAGTAGGGAGTGTGGCAGGAGGTAGGCAGCATGGCACTGGAGTAACTTAGTGCTTACATCTTGATCCACAAGCATGATGCAGAGAAAGTCAACTGTGAATGGTGTGGGCTTTTTGAAACTTCAAGTTCTACCCCACCCTTCTGTGACACAGTTCCTCAAACAAGGCCATAGCTCCAAATCCTTCTAGAACAGTTCCGTCTACTGGAGACTAACAATTCAAGTGTATGAGCCTGGGATAGGGAGCATCCTCATTCAAACCACCACATGTCCCTTCTACTTTTTATTATCCCTTGAGCCTAGCCTATGGAATAATGACACTAACTACAGGGTGGCCCTTCCACCTTAACTGTCCAAAACAATCCTGTGTGTATTACATTATCTGTATTTTAAGATCTGTAAAATTAACAGGGCAATGTTTTTTATTAATGTATCAAAATTATATAACACTTTTCAACTTGTCTTAGTAAATGGTAATAAACCATCTATGTCAGTCCTTGCTGCAAGGTTGCTTTGGGGAGAAAATAATGTATCACAAGCATAAAGAACTAATTTAGCACTTTGTTCATGCATGTTGGGCAAAGATTCATATATATATATTCCCTTTAGCATCTGAAAATTCATATGAACTATTTAAAATGAGTAACATGGAGTTCCATATAGGAGAGTATGATGGTTAAATTCTGTGAACATGGAACAACAAGTCCTCTAGGAAGTTGGGGCCTTAATTATGGAATTATGGAATTATCTCTATCAGACTAGCCTATAGTCTGTGGGGTAATTTCTTGATTGAGGATTGATATGGGAAGGCTCAGACCACTGTGGCTGTTGTCTACCCTGAGCAACTAGTCCTCTGTTTACAATGAATCAAACTGCACACCAATGGGGATAGCCCGTAAACCGCATATATCCATGCTTTCCGCTTTGTCCTTACTTCCAGGTTCCTCCCATATGACTTTCTGCCCTGAATTCCTTCAATGATAGCTTGTTTTCACTAGGGTCTTCCATTATTGTTATAAAACATGATAACAAAACAGCAACTTGATAAAAGGGTTTACTTCAGCTTACACCTCCAGATGATAGCCCATCACTCAGGGAAGTCAGCACAGGAGGCAGACGCTGTGGAGGGATGTTACTTACTCCCTTCTTCAGCCTGCTTTCTGATATTGCTCAGGACCCTCTTCACGGGTGAAGCCCCATTCCCCATTAACACACCAAGAGCAGAGCCCCCCACCCCACTAAACCATTAATCAAGAAAATGCCCTAGGAAATCTAGTTGGGAGTATTTTCTCATTTGAGGTACCCCTTCCCAGATAATCACTTTGGTAGTGACCAAGGTGCTTTTGGTCAGGGTGTTCTTGATAGGGACAGAAAGGGAAACCGATCCAGAGACTAAGGGAATGAAAAGGAAGGATACATATATTGCAAGGATGTATGTGATGAGCTGATATATTTATAGTTTGTAGTATGAACAAGATAACAAGTGAGATGTGCTTAAAGGCATTTCCTACCTACCACTTATATCTGTAGAGCAGAAAATTGAGATGGATCTTCTATGACCCCTTTTTTATTTCTTTGAATTAGAATGCTCACAAGCTAGACATTGCTAATAAAAACTCCGCTTAATCCTGTCCAAGAGAGAGACTCAATATCAGCATGTGAAGCATAGGCAGATGATTTGGAACCAAGTAAAAGTAGTCACAGAAGTCTAGAAGGTGGGCAGCCAAAAGGCACAAATTTCATAAGGTAAGCAAGAAACATTCCATATGTGCATAAATGGATAGAAAAATTTGTTTTTGTAGAGAGAAACTGGGGAAATATTTGGATTAAATATGATGTTGTATAATGCAGTGCATTGAACAACCTTTTAAAGGACTTACCATTCTAAGCTAGATAAAGTACAAAACTGTCTACACAGTCAGATCATGTGTCTCCTTGCAAAGGATGCAGTAATGAAGGGTCCTGCAGTATAGATGGGGAAGTGGTGTGGCCTCAGTGTCTGGTGGACAAATAGGGGCTTAAGAACTGCACTAGAAATATAAAGGAGGCCATTTCACTTCATTTTGCTCAGGTATAGCTGTCTACATACCCATGAGTAGATGCTTAACAATTTGTATGGTTCACATACAAAACACTTCAAGCACTAATTCTTTGTCTAATATTTAAGCATGAGGTTAACAAAAACTATTGTTTTCTTCTATATGTATGCATGTACATATTATACATAGGTGCATGAGCCCAACAATGTCAGGAAAGGGAGCTAGATCTTCTGGAAGTGAAGTTACAGGTTTTTGTGAACTGACAGGTAGGTGTTGTAAATGGTAGAACATTAGGGTTAGTGTGAGAGTTTAAAGTGACTCTTGCAAAAGCTATCAATTTTCAGACTGCTGCAGTGGAGGAAATGAAAGATCCAGAAATGAGAATAAAGTGTTTAAGAGGCATCAAAGGTAAAATTGTCAATGTAGTCTAAAAAAAGGTAAATATTGCCTGAGAATCCAGCTTCAGGTGGAATTCTCCATCAGCAGACTTCAGCCCCTAACATGATAATTAGACGGGAATTGTGGAACACTCTGCATGATTAGTCTCCACCTACAGGATACTGCTTCCTTCTCTTCCAAGGTTAAACAGAGAGCCCACTATTGAGAAATGGAGACAACAGAGAAATAACCCCATGAAGATATCCCAGATATGTTTGCATTTAAGAAAGAATCATTTCTGTGTCCCAACTGGGGGAAGATTGAGGCAGATGCTCTTGACTTTCAAATTTTTGTTACATAGGACATTTCAGGGTCAGAAAAGATAGGAAATTGAACAAGACACCAGACCTCTGCATGGGGAATTTCAACAATGGATGATTGGCCAGGCGTCATCACACTGTTGTGTGATCCCAGGAGCTGTGTTCCTCCACTTGAGAGAAGAGCAAGGGAGGCAAGCATGAGTTCAAAACAAACATGGTGGCTGGTACTCAATAGAGTTGGCAGGGAAAGTGGGGTTGGTGAAGTTCCGGAACCTTTCTCACAAAAACTAAGTTTCTTACATGTATTAAGCAATGAAATTGTGAACAAGGGACTTAATTATGCAAAGATGTTAAGATCGAGTCTGAGAATTTTATGCAATTAAATTTCAGAGAACTGGGCTCTTAGCTTTGTTCAATTATTAATCTGTGTGTTCTTGGTCCATATACTGTATGGGTTCCAGCATTCACAGGAATACAATTTTACCAATTGTAGAATCTGATATATATACATATATATATATGTATATATATACACATAAACACACACACACACAAACACACACACACATATTTATATATATATAATCTCACACCGGATCAGGAGAACAAGAATTACTTATGTGTGTAGGGTTGAGCCAAAGCATTTACACCCAATGGCTTTACTTTCAACTAGCTCCCTATCCATTTTCTACTTTTTTATTTAGAAATAAGGTCTCTGTAAATTGCCCAGTCCAGCCTTGGATTCCAGGTCCTTCTGTCATAAGCCACCGAGCAGCTAAGAGCACAACCAGGCACACCACAGCTGGTTTGAAAAATCATCTTTAAAAGACATGTTTTATTTCCACACTAGTGATTGAAGATTAAAATCACAACATATGGGGTTGGGGATTTAGCTCAGTGGTAGAGCGCTTGCCTAGAAAGCGCAAGACCCTGGGTTCAGTCCCCAGCTCCGAAAAAAAGAAAAAAGAAAAAAAAAATAAAATAAAATCACAACATATGGACAAGAAAGGACTTGTAACCCTAATGTTTCTGTCAACGGCTTAACTCATATTTATATATGTCACGTTGTGGAACTGGAGGTGAAAACCAGCCTGACTCCCCATGGCTGTCAAGCAGAGAAGGCTTCTTTCCCTCATACCCTCCTGCGTTTTGCCAGTGACAAATCCCGGAACAGAAGAAAATGCCCTACCCGGTTTCCGGGAATTTCTTCGCACAGACTTGTGGGAAGTGTAGTCTGACCGCTGTGTCGACACAGGGACCTACTCCGGAAACAGTACTTGCTAATTCTGTCTGAAAGTGTGCTATTTCCCCAAAGTTGGGCGAGAGTGCTGTCCTGCTCAGCTCTCGAGTTGCATCTCTGACATGAAGGTTGGTCCAGGGAGCAGCGCAGCCTGAGGTGCGGGGATCTGTCTGACAGCGAGCAGAGCCGCGGTGGTTGGGAGGGCAGAAAATGCTGACATTTTCCAGGCTGGGGAGAGGGCGTGCGTGATGGTGCCTTGACTGCTGTTTGTCAGAACTCTGAACACAACGCGAGTCTACCATGGGCTTCTGGGAAAGGAGTGCAGAATGGTTGCACAGGAGTGGGATATGGTCTAAGGATCAGGATTGCCAGCTTGGCGAGTCAATTAACTTGCACCTCAGGTGGTGCTAGGAGCTCACTTTCCTACTTGGCTGGGGAGATTTTCTGTTACTAGCTGACCCCACTCTTAGATGAATGTTGACGGTTTTCTCAGTACATCTAGAGTAGGTGGGTTTTCTGCCTCTCGTGTGTTCCACACAGGCCTAGGTATGATCGTGGAGTATTGATTACCATCATTTTTTCTCTGCCAGTTGGTGAATTAAACGAAAAAAAAATCTGAAGCACAAAATCGTAGCTGGGAAATTCTGGGCCACTGCTGACACATCTGCTAGAATCACGTGGTGAAGAAAAGCTTTGGGGTGAGGGGACACAGGTGCAGTGGACTCATGACAGAAGCAGCCACTAGAAAGCAGAGTGAGGGCTGGGATCACTGATGCCCAGCTTCTCCTTCAGGGCTGGAGTTTCTTAAGCCTTTGAAGGGCCTTCCATCCCTATGTTTTGGTTAATTCCTTTTCAAGAACGACACAGGATGTCTGCTTGGCCCACAGCTGTTGTACAAACATGCTTCAGTCTGGCCTTGATCTCGTTGAGCCGGTCCATTAGCAGAGGCCCCAGGAGCAGGTGAAAAGCTCACCTTGTTTTAGGCTGCCAGCCTTTCCTGTCAGGTCAGCAGGGTGAGGAAGAACTTAAAGAACTTTATGTATTTATGTAATTGAAAGTAAACAGACCTCATTTCCACTCTGGAATTCTCCTTGTCTGATGCAGCCCATGGCGGTTTACACCCCCTTCCTGCTTCTCTGCCTCTTGGATGCCTTCTCCTTCCTTACACATCACATCACATCGAATGTGTAGAATGCATCTCTAGTTAGCCAAAACAGAAACCTTCCCCGCCCCCCGCACATGCGGAATGACAGCCAGATCCTCCACTGTCATTTACATGTGGCATTGTGCCATTCAATGAGCAAAGAAACACACCAGTCCTTCCTCTGCCGTTGGGAGGTTAGTGCCCTGTAGTGTCCAGTTCTACTTGCTTCTTCTAGGATCTTTTGCTTGTATGCTACCGTGTTTAATGACGGGAGGAGTTACACAGGAAACTCAGAAGGGAAAGTATGCTAGATAGTAGCATTGTTCTTGGTCATCTAAATGATTATGTCTTAGACCATTGAGAGAAGTTACAGACAGTATTTGGACAGAATTGAATAGAAACCAAACATGTATGCATGGAAAAGACTAGGGAAACACAGATTTTTCATTACTTTGCCTTTTGAGGTTATAAAAGTCTCAGTTATTGGGTCCATTTAAAATTGTTTTCAAATGCAATGACATATTTTGAGGTGTAAAGTGTCTGTACATTTTGGCTGGCCTCTTTAAATTCTGTATCCTGTTGCTCATTTCTCTGTTGTAGCTACATAAAAATGAGTCAGTGGATCACAATGTGAGCCACACCTGTTTGTTGGATACACACCTCTTACTAGTATGTTAAGAAGACTCAGTAACGAATACTGATTATTTAAAATCCGGATATATCTAGGCATGTGAAGTACAGAAGTCCTGTGACATTTATAATGAAGCTAAAATTCAAATTCATTGCACTCTTCCAATAAATATGTGGAATATGTTCTATTATGTCCTTTTTAGGGTTCCAATTGCAGTATTTGAATCTTCCTATTGCAAAAATGTGTTAACTTAAACCAAAAGTTGATGATTGTTGTGTGCCACACTTTTGTGCATCAAAGGTTGGGAAAAGGGCTGGAGAGATGGCTCAGTGGTTAAGAGCAGTGACTGCTCTTCCAGAGGTCCTGAGTTCAAGTCCCAGCAACCACATGTGGCTCACAACCATCTGTAATGAGATCTGATGCCCTCTTCTGGTGTGTCTTAAAACAACCACAGTGAATTAATAAATAGATAAATAAATCTCTTTTTAAAAAAAAAGGTTGGGAAAGATCAGTGCAATGTTACTTAATGATTCACTTATAGTATTTTTTAAAGCAATGTGTTCTTTAATTGATAAATTAATAAGCCCAGTCTGAATGGAGAGTCATTATTGTGTGGAGCTTGTGAGTCTCTTTCCATCTAGCCTTGACTTCCTTAAAATTTCCTAGGATTGAAGTTTGTCTGGCTTCTGCCAAAAATTATCTCTGAGAAACGCTGAACATAAAGTTCTTGTGAGCTGTGTCTGTTCTGTAATAGGCTGGTTTATTGGACCAGCCTCCATTCAAGGAAAGGAAAATTAGATTCCCAATTCAGAGATTAGAATAAATTTGCCACAGTTTTTAATAAATCACAGTTTGTCCCTTCTGGCCAGAATTTATTTGCACTTCCTCTTCACAGGAAGTAGACATTGCCAGTCTCAACTTCCCCTGAAATGTTTGCTTAATTATACTGGTTAAAATTCCAACTAACTGAGATCCTGGCAGCAGGCTTTCTCTTGTCCCCTCACCAGCATCCCACATAGAGGAAGTGGCCTGAGTCTCTTCCCCACAGGGAACAGTGGTGGCCTGTACTGGGCAGCATTAGGGACTGATCCTTGCAGTCAGATCACCACTGGAGACTTGCTCAAGTTCTCTCAGAACTTCTCAGCCTTCACTCTGCCCAGAGTTACTGCAGTTCTCCAAGCTGACCATTTTCCTGGTGTGAGCAATCTCACAGATAAAGAGTGGAATTGTGATTTTTGTTTACTTGTAAATGTGAGACAGTGTTCTGCTAACTACAAAGACACTTTCTTTTTTTATTTTTTTAAATTAATTAATTTATCTATTTTTCCATGTTTTAAAAATTGGGTATTTCTTACTTACATTTCAAATGTTATTCCCTTTCCCGGTTTCCTGTCCACTAGCCCCCTAGCCCCTACCCCTCCCCTTCAATTAGGATGTTCCCCTCCCCATCTATTCACCCTTACCCCCCTTTCCCGACAATCCCCTACACTAGGGGTCCAACCTTGGCAGGACCAAGGGCTTCTCCTTCTATTTGTGCCCAGCAAGGCCATCCTTTGCTACACATGCAGTTGGAGCCCAGGATCAGTTCATGTATAGTCTTTGGGTAGTGGTTTAGTCCCTGGGAGCTCTGGTTGGTTGGCAATGTTGTTCTTATAGGGTTGCAAGCCCCTTCAGCTCTTTCAGTCCTTTCTCTATTTCCTCCAACAGGGGTACCGTTCTCAGTTCAGTGGTTTGCTGGTAGCATTCGCCTCTGTATTTGACATGTTCTGGCTGTGTCTCTCAGGAGAGATCTATGTCTGGTTTCTGTCAGCATGCACTTCTTAGCTTCATCCATCTTATCTAGTTTTGGTGGCTATATATATATAGGCCACAAATGAGGCAGGCTCTGAATGGCCTTCCCTTCAGACTCTGCTCTACACTTTGCCTCCCTACCCCTCCTATGGATATTTTAGTTTCCCTTTTTAAGAAGAAGTGAAGCCTCCGAATTTTGGTCATCCTTCTTGAGTTTCATGTGGTTTGTGGATTGTATCTTGAGTAAGTCGAGGTTTTGGGCTAATATCCATCTATTGCATACCAAGTGTGTTTTTCTGTGATTGGGTTACCTCACTCAGGATGATATTTTCCAGTTCCATCCATTTGCCTATATGAATTTCATGAAGTCATTGTTTTTGATAGCTGAGTAGTACTCCATTGTGTAGATGTACCACATTTTCTGTATCCATTCCTCAGTTGAAGGGCATCTGGGTTCTTTACAGCTTTTGGCTATTATAAATAAGTTTGCTATGAATATAGTGGAGCATGTGTACAAAGACACTTTCTACAGAGTCTGCTTTTTTCCCCCCTTGAGAAATGACAGGGTTTTTATCCATTGCATTCTTCAGTCTACTTCTGACTTGGAAGTCTACCGGCCTCACTACTTGTTCACTCTACACTTATGATTAAAGGCTATTTTTCAGTATAATCTTTCTTTCCAAAGTGTATGCTTCATCCCTACCAAGAATCTTTTGACTATAGCTACTCCTTCTTCCCATTAAGGAAAAGACCATGTACTTCAGATCCAAGACTCAAAGGACTGGAGCTGGATCCAACCTGAAGCTCCACCTTTTAAGGACTAGGTTTCATAGCTCTGGAAGGTGTTTTGCAAGCTACCAAGGGAGGGAAGCAATAAACAGTCCTACTTAGCTGTTATATCTATGAACCTCAACAATGACCAGTACAGCCAGATATCCCTAAAAGTGCCACAGGACCACTCACATCTTGGCATAAAGAGCAACTGTCTAATTGGACTTAAAACCTGATCAAAAGGGACTAGACCTATAGGCAAATATCTCTAGCTAGTTAGTTCATGGATCTTAAAAGAGAATATATTTCTGGAACATAAGGTCTAGGAACTTAGAAAAGAACATGATTGGAGTTAGGAAGGAGATTGGGAAATGTAATTATATTTTAATTAAATAATACTTAAGAAAAGGAATAAAGTCATGCAAGTTGGGAAAATATGGCTGAAACTGTAACTTATTTAAGGCACAGAAAGACATGTATCACATGATCCCATTCATATGTTAAATGTGTAGAGTTGTAACTCACAGATAGTGGAAATATAATGGTTTTTCTCATTGGCCAGTGATATCAGAAAGCTGCAGCTTGAAGATGTACTGAGCTTGGATGCTCTGAAATGGTGCCCTAGGAAAACAGAGCTCACACCACAGTTAGGCTGGATGCTGGGTGTGTGTAAACTTTGGTGTGTACATTTTAGATGCATACAAGACAGCACTTTTGACATTTTAATAATAAAAATATTGTTTAAGGAGATTAACTATAAAAGCACTTTTTATTTGCCTGAAAACCTGTTATAGTCTCTGCCTCCTAACCTAGTCCTAGTCCTAGAAGCTTCTAGCCTCCACACAATCTTATCTAGACTTAGAATGCATTCAGCCTCTGAGACGTGCTGCTGAATAAACCCACCCTTTCTTGTTCTTTCTGAACTCTGGCTGGCTGGTTCTACTCAGCTGTTCTGGCTCCAACTCCTCTCCCAGCTGATTCATTCAATCTAGCTTCTCAGCTTCTTACTGAATTGCTCTGTTTGCCCTCAAACTAACTCTAGCAATCTTTTCTAATCTTCTGGCTCCTCATTCTCTTGCTCATTATTCTGTCTTCACTTTGTCTAGCTTGTTCTCCCTTCAACCTGTCTCTATAAAACTCTCCCCTTAAAACTTCCTCCTCCTCCTCTGTGCTGCTCCACTCTCCCTCTACTTCTACTGCACTGCTCTCCACGGGCTCTCTGGTATTCCTGTACTGTACTTTCTTCCACCTGTACTGTCTGTCTCTCCCTTAAGTAGCTTTTCTTTCCTCTCTCTTCTTGTGAGAGTTGGGCATATCCTATTCTGTCAAATCTTTCTCTGATTTGTCACCTTTTCTGCCACTCAATTAGTCATCACTCTCAAACATGGGTACTTTCTTTTACATATTAACTTTGCCTTCATTGTTTGGGATTAAAGGCATGTCTGCATTCTAGTCAGAGGGACTAAAGGTGTGTGCTAAGGCTGAGCCACACCCTAACTAGATACAGGTTCCAATATCCTGTAACAAAAACTCATGGAAAAACTGCAAAGTTTATCCATAAATTTAATGCAAAGTACTTCATTAATATAGAAATCTCTTTTTTCATTAAACAAGGAGATATTATATGGTTTTTGTCATAAGTCATTTTTTAAAAAAAATAAACTGAAATATTGAAAATTTGAAAACAAGGAAAATGTGTTATCATTGCTCTCTTAGGAACAGTTCTAATGCTATAAAGAGAGACCAGGAACATGGCAACTTACCAAACAGAACATTTAATTGGGGCCTGCATACAGCTTGGATGGTTAGCTAATGATCAGTAGGGCAAGGAGCATGATGGCAATCAGGCAGGTATGGTGCTGCAGCAGTAGGTGAGATCTTGTATCCTAATCCACAGGGGAGGGAGACAGAGACACACTGGGCCTAGATTGGGCTTTTGAAGCTTTAAAGCCCCCCCCCCATTAACACACCTCCTCTAGCCGGACCACACCTACTCTAAAAAGGCCACAACACCTGATCTTTCCTGAAGAGTTGAACAAACTGGACAAAGCAATCAAATACATATGTGGGGGGTGGGAATTATCATTCAGTCCACCATAACCATCTATTAAAACTCTTGGACACAACAAAGTGAGACACAGGTATCTTTAGGAATATATCAAATGTTTTCTGTCTGAGGAAAAGTGGAAGGGGAGATGACCAGAAGATCCCAGCGACGTCTGGTTAGAAGTGTTTTTATTCCTGTGCTTGCTGGTTTTTAATTGGTTCTGATACCTAAATTATATTTTGTCTGTGAGGTTTTTGTTGTTGTTCCATCCCTTGGCTGTTCCATCTTGTGTCTCTAGGTGCACTGTCATTAGACTCACTACTGAACCATGTACAAATTAAGGAAGCCAGACCCCAGCCCAGAGCCTCTGCATCATAATCCACATTTGCATTGCATTTCATACTCATGACTGAAGGCTTACTTTCCACTTCACATAACTGTGCAAATAAAGTGTTGGGAAGTTCCTTCTCCTTCACCAGGACTTTATCCTCTGAGAAATGTATGTGTTGTGTATAAAACCAGCATGTGGCACTAAATACAGGTTTTTCTTTGGAAGCATTTACTTTAGATTTCATCTAGCTTTTTTTTTAAATTATCTTATAGATTTCATCTATCTTAAAAGTAGAGTATCTACATGGGCTTGTAGGATCTTCTGCCTTCTCTTTCCTTGAGGTTGGGTCCAATAGTGAGATCATGTGACCACATCAGAAGCCTCCAAGAATATTACTAACCTATGGTAGAAGCATTCTGGCTCTTTCTTCATCCTGGGCAAAATATATCATTGTAGAAACAAGCCCAAGATGTCTGCTAGTTAGAGTTTCTATTATAGTGCTAAATACTATGACCAAAGCAACTTGGAGAAGAATGGATTTATTTCAACTTAGAACTTTGGGTAATAGTCCATCACTGAGTGAAGTCAAGGCAGGAACCTGGAGGCAGAAACTGTAGCATGGGTCATGAAGAAACATTGCTAACTGGCTTGCTCTCCATTTCTTGCTGGTTCTGCTTTCTTATACCATCTAAGACCACCTGCTCAGGGATTATACCACACAACAAGCTGAATTGTCTCATACCAGTGAATAATAGCCTTTTACAGGGTTGCATGCAGGAATATGGAATATACATTCTCAATTGAGGTTCCCTTTTCTCAGATTAACCTAGCTTGTGTGACATTGACAGAGAGCTAGTATGTCTAGATCCACAATGCCTGTTATTAGTGGTTTTAACTAAAGTGTGTTACCATTCATTGGTCTTTATTTCAGGAAATGCTGTCCTTCTGGGATGTGGCCGTTGATTTCTCTCCAGAAGAGAGGGAATGCCTGGGGCCTGCTCAGTGGAGTCTGTACAGGGACGTGATGTTGGAGAATTACAGCAACCTTGTGTTCCTGGGTGAGAACATGTGCCCTGTGAATTCTTCTTTCACTGTTAACATGTTTCTTCCCCTGTACATTATCTCACCTGTGCATAGGCTTCCCCACGGTGAGCTGCATCTTCTTGGTTTTAAAGAAAAATTATGGAATGTGCTTTTGTGAAAAGCATTGCTTTCTCTTGTGCGTTTAGCCTGTCTGTGTTGGTGGAATGCATCCTCCACAGAGGTGGGAAGGTTAGAAACACTGTTGCAATAGGCATGTACCTTACCTAGGAAAGAAAATGTTTCACAATTCAATTTTAATGCCTTTCCCTTTAAACTCAGAATCTGGACACTGTAAATTCCTTCACATATGGTAATGATCCTGTCTGACATTTAAGGAACTAAATGTCTGCAGTCATTTATTGCAGCATCTCCTTCCTTATAAACACTGTACTGGAAGGGACATGTCAATTCCCAGTAGAAGGACACTTAAACAATCTTATTCTCTTTTCCTACAAACAGGTCTTGCTGCCTCTAAGCCATTCCTGGTGACATTCCTGGAGCAAAGACAAGGACCTTGGGATGAGAAGAGACAAGCAGCAGCCCCTGTGCACCCAGGTGTGTAGGAAGGAGGGAATCAGGGGACAGAGTTGAGGTCCAAAGATTCAACAGAAAGCCAGGCTTCACCAGAGGCATTGAGAAGTGCTGTCAAGGGAATCATTCTTTAGATCTCTCCTTTCATTTTTTTTTTTTTTTTTTGTCAAAAACATTCACCTCAGATGTTTATGATGGTTTTATTTTCTTAAGCTTTGTATTTCCCTGATGTTGAGATGTACTCATCCTTACAGGGACTTGGAAGAACTTCATTTTTTTGAGTTTACATTGTAACTGACTTCACACTGTGTCCTAAACCTCTGAAAATCTGCACACATTTTCTAAAGACTTATCTGTTGAATCCATAACTTCATACATAAATGTATTTGGTATCACTTATACTCAAATCACCTCATCAGAATTCTTTGTGAATGACGATGAAAATGTATCCTTATTTTTTCCCTATAACACACTTGCTACTAAGGATTTAGAATGTGTATCCTTTGTGGATATCTAGTCATAGATTAAAACTGCCCAAAATTCGAAGAAATTTAATAGCTCTTCAATACATTTTCAGAGTGTTGTGGATTCAAGGTTCTTTTTTCTTGGTAGTTTGAGTGTGTTACTTGACAGTGGTTAACCTATAATCATTTGTCTCTATGTAACCTATATAATTTTGTGGATAGATTTTCCAATGATAAGCACTTGCGGCCAGTGTAAGGTAAGGATATATGTGAGTTCTAGTACTGCGAGCATCACAACAGTGTGTTTCCACTTCCTGTGTAAGAACAAGTCTCATGGGGCTGGAGAGATGGCTCAGCGGTTAAGAGCACTGACTGCTCTTCCAGAGGTCCTGAGTTCAATTCCCAGCAACCACATGGTGGCTCACAACCATCTGTAATGAGATCTAATTGACCTCTTCTGGTGTGTCTGAAGATAACTGCAGTATACTCAGATAAATAAAAAATAAATCTAAAAAAATTAAAAAAAAATAACAACAACAAAAAAAAGAACAAGTCTCGTGTTTTCATGCCTTGAACATTGTCTCTTTTCACTGCTCAGTGGGTGTTACATCTTGTAAATTAATAGTTCTTACAATGTAGGCTAATTTTAACACTTTTTCATTGACAATATATTGTCTTTAGCAGAAGTTGTTATTCATAGGTTAACCTAATATTTTTTCATAATTTTGATAGTAAGATATTTGTCATTCAAGAAGAATATAAATACTGCCTGAAATCCATGAGGTATATTAAGATTATTGTAGATGTATTTATTATGCATGTTTTCATTCATATCTAAAAATTCTAAAATTCATACTTAGGGTAAGAATGCTATTTCTGTATTGCGCCAGTCTCACACAGTCACCTTTTATCTCCTGTTTTCCAAGTTGTTAATGTTGGGTATGTCCACATATAATATCTATGTGTATTTAAGGTATTTATTTTTGTTCAAATAATACCCTTAGGATATGTTTGTCATAGATAATTACTAATTTAACTTTGAATAATATGCCTTTCTTTCTTTTTTTTTTTTTTTCTTTTTTGGCTTGTTTGTTTGAGGTGGATTTTCTCTGTGTAGCTTTGACTGCCTGGGAACTCATTCTGTACACCAGGCTGGTCTTGAACTCAGAGATATCCACTTCTCTCTGCCTCCAGAGTGCTGGGATTAGAGGTGTGCATCACCACCACCTGGCAGACATTATTTCTGTATTTGATTTGATCAAGCTTTTACCTCAGTAGAAGTTTACATTGTTTCCTCCTATTATATTTTCTGATTTATGCTTAATGAATACAGGTGTAGGAATATTGTGTTGTTTCTGATTTATCAATAAGAAGGTATGAGTAAATGTCTCCATTTAAAGATAAGCATTAAAAATATAAAGAATGTGCTAAGCTTTTGTTCATATATCAACTTTTGGTCAACAGGAAAAACACTAAATATATGTAAAGATTACAGCAAGGCCTTTTATTGCAATTCACTGCTTGTTCAACACCAGAGGATTGGTACAGGGGAGAACCCCTACAAGTGTGAAGAATGTGGTAAGGCCTTTCGTATTCGCTCAAGACTTTCTATACACCAGAGAGTTCATACTGGAGAAAAACCCTACAAGTGTGAAGAATGTGGTAAAGCCTTTAATACTCATTCAAACCTTTCTGAACACCTCAGAATACATACTGGAGAAAAACCCTACAAATGCGAAGAATGTAGTAAAGCCTTTAGTACTCGCTCAACACATTATAGACACCAGAAAAGTCATTCTGGAGAAAAACCATACAAGTGTGAAGAATGTACCAAAGTATTTTCCTACCCTTCATTGCTTAAGGTACATCAAAGAACTCATTCTACAGATAAATCTTATAAGTGTGAAGAATGTGGGAAACTATTTTACTGTCCTTTATTGCTTAAGAAGCATCAAATAATTCATTCTGCAGAGAAACCCTACAAGTGTACAGAATGCAGCAAAGCATTTCACTACCCTTCATTGCTTAAGCGACATCAAAAAATTCATGCTGGAAAGAAA
The DNA here is from genome assembly GCF_011064425.1 of Rattus rattus. Classification (NCBI taxonomy): domain Eukaryota; kingdom Metazoa; phylum Chordata; class Mammalia; order Rodentia; family Muridae; genus Rattus; species Rattus rattus. The sequence continues at coordinate 199,737,173 of NC_046155.1, forward strand.
CCCTATAAGTGTAAAAACTGCGACAGGGCATTTTATTCTTCTGCATTCCTTAAGCACCATCAAAGAATTCATTTTGAAGAGAATTCCTACAAGTGTGGAGAATGTGGCAAAAGGTTTTATTCTTTTCCACACCTTCAGGATCACCAAAGATTTCATTCCGGAGAGAAACCATACAAATGTGAACAGTGTGGGAAAACATTTTCTACCCTTTCATACCTCCCTTGGCACAAGTTGCGTCATTCTGGGGAGAAACTGTACAAATGTGAACAATGTGGGAAAATGTTTTACTCTACTTTAGACCTTAAAAAACACCAAAAGATTCATGCCTATAAATGTGGGGAATGCCACTCTGGCTTTCCTAATTACTCAGCCCTGACTGCACATCAGAGAGTCCATACTGGAGAGATAGCTCACATATGTAAACAATGTGGGAAAACCTTTTCTAGACTTGATAGCCTCAATCAGCACCAGATTGTTCATACTGGAGAGAAACCCTATAAATGTGAAAAATGTGGCAAATGTTTTTTCCGATCTTCATCCCTTAAAAGACATCAAGGAATTCATTCTTAATAGAAATTTTATAAGTACTATGTGATAAAAATCTTGCTAAATATTCAGACCTTACCCAAGACAAATGAATCCATTAAGTAGAGAAGCCATGTGCATGTGAACAATGCTTAGTGCTTTAACATGATGTCAACACTTTTCTACCATCAGTAATGTTCATTCTGCAGAGAAACTTGCCCAACTGTGAAGGGAGTGACAGGCTTTTAGTGTTGCTTCATATCTTAAGTCACAATGATCTTTATCCTGAACATCAGTGCTATCAGGTGAAGGGTGTGGTGAAGGCATTAGTTATCATTCAGTCCTAGTTAAACCTCAATAATTCATTTCTGAGAGAAACTCTACTTATATGCAGAAAAGGACCAAGGCTTAGATATTCTTTATGTCTACATAAGCATGAATGCCCAGCAATATCTGAATGTGTGCTTTCCTGGATGAGAGTACCTTTTACAAATGTCCTGGGGCACTTTCTTGACTGTTAACTAATGTTGTAGTGTCCAGTCAGGACAAGCAGCACCACCCTGGGGAAGTGTTCTTGGGTTACATAAGAATTTTAGGTGAGCAGGAGAGTAAGTAACATGTCAGGAAACATGGTTTCTACTTCACTTGCTGCCCTTGCTTCCCTGGAAGAGAAACAGTGACTGTGATGGTTTGCATATGCTTGGCCCAGGGAGTGGCACTATTAGATGGTGTGGCCTTGTTGGAGGAAGTGTGTCACTGTGCAGGTGGGCTTGGAGACCCTTCTCCTAGCTGCCTGAGGATGTTCAGTGTGTTCCTGACTTCCTTCAGGTGAAGATGTAAAACTCAGCTCCTCCTGCACCATGCCCACCTGGGTGCTGCCATGCTCCCACCTTGATGATACTGGACTGAACCTCTGAACCTGTAAGCCAGTCCCAATTAAATATTGTTCTTTATAAAATTTGCATTGATCATGGTGTCTGTTTATAGAAATAAAACCCTAAGACAGTGACCTTTATGTTGAAATAAAATATTTGCTCTGCAAAGTTGTTTTTGGTCATGCCATTCATGACACCAACAAATTATTGTAGGGAAGCATCGGAAGCATTTCCCTCCCCTCTGTACTAGAAGCAATAACACAAAGCCCTTAGGTATGTTCAGCCTCTCCAGGACACCGGAGCTTGTATACTGCAGAAAAGTCCTGTAAGGGTACAGCAAAGAACTTTGTTTCCTTTGTTTAACACCAAAATATCATACTGTAGATGAACTTTGTAGCTACATGTGGAAAAGTTATTCCAAACTCAGTGAAAACTGCATGCAGGAATGAAAGTAAGATACTTAATTGATAATAGAAGCTGTTTATTCTATTTTTCACACCTTAACATCATAAAACATTTCTTAAGGAAACCCTACAAATTAAATAGCCTTAACCAAGTTAATTTCTTAGGGTTTGTATTGAATTCATGATGAGTCCATATTACAGAAAAACCTACATACACTGAGTCTGGCAGAATCCTTTTCTAGTATACACACTTCATAAAAGCAAATGAACTACACTGATATCAATAATGTAGCAATGTCTGTCCTTAGAACTTATTTAGTAATGTATATTATGGAAGTATTAATGATACATATTAATAATACAGAGTGTGGCTAAACACGAGGCATTATTTGCAAATAATTTGATGTATTTGATATGACTGAAGGAAGACATTACAGACATCAGAATCTTGCAGATCACTCAAGTCTGAGAATAACAATCTGTTAGATAACTGAATAAATGCATGGCAGAGGATATTGAAGATGATGCAGGAGTGTGGGGCAAGGATGGTCTGCTGAATAATCAGCAAAAAGAGAGGTTGAGATAAGACAAAGGAATGAGTCCCGCTGGCAGAGCCAGATGGTTGGGCTCCCTATGCCATTCGCAGTCAACTGATTTTCATCAGAGGTCCCCACATGTTGCGGTAAATATTAAAAAAGGTGGAACCTTTTTATCCTGCACTAGTTCCAGCACCCATAGGACCACATGGCACTGCGGGGTATCTTTATTTCAGTGGTTCCATGCTGTCTCCAAGTATTCTCTGTCCTAGGTGGTCTGCAGGTTGTTCCAGCATGGCACCTTGCTACCCTAGCCCCTAGAGTTACTTCCGCCACTGGAGAGTCGTATGGAACTAATCATAATTTATCTCTGGTTAGTATCTCTCTCAGCAGCTCTCTACTAGCCGAGAGCTAGTTCCAACTACCTGATAAAATCAGGGCTCTAGAAGTCCAGCAGAGACTGGCCTACTGTGGGCCCCTGCAATAAACTCTGGTAGTGAAAATATAAACTCCCAGTGAAATCATGACTCAATAAACTATAACTCAACAATCAGATTTATATATTAAAATCTCAATCCACAATACATCCACACAATAAACTCACAACCAATTGATAGAGATATAAACCTCCCACCTAGATAAGATAAATTGACCTTTAGAAACCCAACCCTTAAGTAATATTCATAACAACGTGTATCTATGTAGAGATTCATGGCAAGGATCATTTACATCTGCCTCCATGTTGCCTCTCTCCTCTCTTGCTTCCCCCTCTCCTTCTAAAACATCTGTTCCCGCCTCCCTTCCTTCTCATTCAATGACAGACCTCGTTTTATGTTGTGTCTGCCTTCACCTGCATAATGATATCAACCTACACCCACATGTCAGAGTGGAGCTGCTAGATTGTTTATATTTGTCATACTGAATTTTAGTCCTTGGTCTGGTCACTCCTTGTGCTCTGATTATTCTGTTTTGGAACGGGAATATTTATTCTATGTTGTATGTTGGGAATTGTTGCTAGATTTTTATTTTGGAGGGGATCAGAATGAAGTGATCGCCGTGAGTCTTGGATGAAGTATGGATTATGATCTTTTCAACTCATGAAATTGCTAAATTTATTATATCTCCTGAAAGCTGGACTCCAGTTGACTTAGGAGATGGATATAAGACTTGGTACTTGGAAGGAATGTTATGGTTTAAAGTGATATAGCAGGAGCCAGCAACATGGGTCAGTGGGTTAAATGTATTTTGCAACAATCCTGATGACTGGAAATTTTCCTCAGTACCCACATAATAGAGAAAGAAGAAACCCACTCCTGTAAGTTGCCTTTTGACCTCTGTGTATGGGCCTACACTGACAGACATATGTATATGCATAAATATAAACTTAAAACATGTTTTTAAGTTGTGTTTGGGTTCAAGTAACAAGAGTTGGAGAAGGGATCTTAGATGCCAATAGATGAAATCGAGAATCACATCCTAGATAAGCCTCAGACCATTCCTTTGAACCTTGATTAATTGAGGTCAGAAGACTTTTTGATAGTAGGTGAACAGATAGGTCCTATTTGTTGGTTGGGATCCTTGATTGTATAAGAAGGATCTCATCTTTCTCCATCTGCTTCTTGACGAGGCAGCATGAGCAGCTGCTTCAAATTTTTGCTGCCTCAACTTTATCATCATGGTAGACAATAACTTTTAGCCACAGTCAGATTAAACCCTTTTTCCTGTAAGTTGCCCTTGTCAGATATTTTATGATAGTGACAGGGTAAGTTACTTAGACTGCATGCCAAGTAAAAATATCACTTTGACATTAATACATATGTAGCAGCACTTTTTACCCTCTTATTTTCCGTCTACCTCCTTACTACCCTATTCCCCTTAAGAATGTTACCTTTCTTATACATGTAACCCCACACATACACCACTCCCATTATTAAATTATTTTAAAAAATGGAACTTTTATCCCATGCTAGTGTTGGCACCATAGGGCCACATGACATCTGTGGGGTACCTTCATCTCAGTGGCAACCGGTTCCAGTGTGGCACCATGCCACGTTACCTCTCGCTATCCTCTACCCCCGTCAGTCTCTTGGCCCCCATTGCCAGCTGCCCTCTCCTGCGGCTGGCCTATCATGACTCCCTGTCGAGGACTCTGCCCACACTCCCAGCAACTGCCCCCTGGTAGTTATAGTATAAACTCCCAGCAACCCATGAAAACAAGACTCAATAAACTGTACTTTAGCAGTCAGATATATATGTTAAATTCTCAATACATCCACACAATAAACTCACAGCCAATTGATAAAGATATAATCCTCCCACATAGATAAGATAAATTGACCTACAGAAAGCCACCCCTTAAGAAATATTCATAACTGCCTATGGTCATTTAAGACCACCCAGATCTAGGTCGTCCTTCTCTATCTCCATCTTGATTCTCCCCCTCCTTTTCCTCTTCCCTTTCACCTTACAAAAACTTTGTCCCCCACCTTACTTTTTAGTTTCCAGTCATGGGCCTTGACCTAACTTGTGCCAGCCCTCACCTGCATATCAGCATCAACCTAAACCGCCCACACACACAGTTACCACTAGTATAGCATCAGTATAACCTCTGTACAAATGAATGTCCTTTTCCTTTTTCAGTAAAAACTTGAATGTTTGATTGTATGTGCACTTGTGTCTGTGTTGTTAGATACAGGGATTCCTCATCTTGGTTGTGACCATGGACTGCCTTGGAATCAACTGAAACCCAAGCTTCTGGGAATTCTTATAAAGTGTTTTTCTTCCTATGGGGTTGCAAACTCCTTCAGCTCCTTCAGTCCTTTCTTTAACTCCTCCATTGGGGTCCTTGTGCTCAGTCCAGTGGTTGGCTGCAAACATCCTCATCTGTATCAGCAAGGCTCTTGCAGAGCCTCTCAGGAGACATATCAGGCTCCTGTCCTCATGCACTTCTTGGCATCAGCAATAGTGACTGGGTTTGGTGGCTACATATGGGATGGATCCTCAGGTGGGGCAGTCTCTGGATGGCCTTTTCTTCTGTACCTGCCCCACTCTTTGTCTCTGTATTTCCTCCCATAAGTATTTTGTTCCCTTTTCTAAGGAGGATTAAAGCATCCACATTTTGATCTTCCTTCTTCTTGAACTTCATATGGTCTATGAATTGTTTCTTGGGTATTCTGAGCTTTTGGGCTAATATCCACTTATCAGTGAGTGCATACCATGTGTGTTCTTTTGTGACTGGGCTGCCTCACTCAGGATGATATTTTCTAGTTCCATCCATTTGCCTAAGAATTTCATGTAGTCATTGTTTTTAATAGCTGAGTAGTACTTCTTCTTTGTCAATAATACACAAAAAAGAGTATTGAAGGAAGAATTTTTGCTTCTCCACTGCTTGCCCTGACTCTCCATCCACTTGTTGCCACCCTTATTAAATCAAAATATTCTGGATTCCCTCATAGACTAAAACAAGCGGCTCCTCAAGTATCTTTAGCAACAGGTTGGAACTACAGAGACAGCTAAATAGGTAGAGTTTGTAGTAGAGTTTGAGGTCAGCCAAGATATATCTATCTTTTCTTGATTGTTGCTTTTGTTATCTCTCCTCTTTTATGTTCCATTGTATTTTTTCCTAGTTCTATGATGACTAATATAATGGAAAGTCAGAAACAAGGCTATTGAACATTGTATTTATGAGTTTTAATAATGCATAAAATACTTAGAGAAATTAAGATTGCAAACAAGATGGCCAGGGACAATAAATGAACTAATATGGAAAATTGCTGGTCACACAAGCCTTAAGACATAGTTTTGAACACAAGAATGTGAAAATGTGAAAGATGAATTGAGGCCTGAGGAGTGTTTAAGCAAAGGCAAGTCAGATCTAGATGAAGCTACACCATTGGGTACCACTTTGTACTTCAGAATTTTCAGAGAATCTTGCAGACTTCTGTTCATCCGATTTATGTAAAGTTCCAAAATGAGGTACAGTAACTAAGGTAAGAAGTATTTCTGAGACTCACTAAAACTTTTATACATGTAGCAGTAATTTTCAACTCCAATAATCACAAACAAAAAAATCCATATAATTCAGTTATTATATTTATAACTAATAAACCTAGATTGGCCAGAACTAACAATATACTAACGTATTCCCCAGCTCTGAGACCCTTAGTTACTTCAAGTTTCTCCTGGCCAGGTTGTTCTGCTCTATCTTTGCTGCTTCTTCCTCCTCTCCTCTCCTGTCCTCTCGCTCTCCCTCTCCCCCTCTCCTGTGCCACCTTTCCTCTCCATTGCCCAATCACAGACTCTTCCCTTTATTGATCAGTAAATGGGGAGACGGTTCACGCGAGATCACCTGAGTACATGATCAACTTCTCTTCCAGGTGCCACCCCTCTGCAGGAAGCAAAATTAAACATCAAAAATGAAACAACATCAGGACAACTCACAACACTTACATAAATAGGGAACTTACAGATGGAGAGACTGTGAGATAATCTGAGAGTTCTTTACTAATAAACAATAGAGAGGACTTTAAAACTGATCAATGATTTAAATAGTCTATGTTTCTCTTGACTAACCTCCAAAGCAAATGGATTCCAATATTCACATGGAAACTAGTTCCTGCCGTGGCTTCTGGTCTGTGTATGTTTTAGAAGGCCATTGCACATGGCATTCACTCCAGAGTGATGGCTCTTAGACCTTGCTGTGATCTCCTGTAAATAATCCTTGGTTGTTATCTCAAATTCATGGGATTATGTTCTTTGGGAATTTCAGAAGCTTAGCATAACCTCAGTTATAAAACAATCCTGGCAAACATGACAATATTGACTGTCAGAACATCAAAAGCCGATTCCTCTGTTGCTTTTGTTAAAGTGTATCACATCTTGCAGTGTCTCTTCCTCTTACCATCCTGGTAACTCAGTACACTGTCAATTATTCACACAGGGTGTCAATACAGGAGAACAAGGCTCACCTGGAGGCAGTTCCCCAAATAGCTGCAAATTCCACGGAAATGAAGTAATTATTAACTTTCCCATTAAAATCCTCTTCCCCTTTAAGCTGGGGCCCAGAAACTGAGGAAAACAAAGCATTCGGCTCGTTATAACTGGACACTGTTCGAAGTCTCCATGCTACCTAACTAGGTGACACTACATTGCAAAAGATAATAGTGCAGAAATCCAGGATCATTAAGTAGTACAACGCACTCTCCCAGGACTGCTGAAACGCCATCGCACAGATTTGTGGGAAATGTAGTCTGTAACACAGTGACATCACAGTCGGTACTTTGGTAAACAAGAGTTCAGCTTTTAATAAGCATGTGCGGCTCTTTGCCAAAACTGGGCCAGGCTCTGGTCCTGCTGTGCTCTCCCGTTGGATCTCTGACATGGAGGTTGGTCCAGGGTTCAGTTATCCCAGGGGCTGTGAGGGGTGCGTAGGTCTGGAGGGAAAACGCAACAGGATAGAAAGGGGGTGAAGGGGAGCTGATTTGCAGAAGCTTTCTGATCAGGACTGGAGAGAGGGCGCTGCGAGTGGTGGTGGGACTGACCTCTGTGGTAGACTGTAGCTAGCTGACAGAATTCAAGGAATGGAGACGCTTGTAAGGACCTGGATTCCCCGGCAATGCGGGTTGGGTGAAGGTCTTTGCCTGGGCATGGAGCTTCTGGGCGTTCATTTTCCAGCTTGCTGGTGGAAGCATTTGTTCATTAGCTGGGTCACTCTCACGTGGCTGTTACTCTTTTTCTCAGTGCATTTAGATAAGAGAAGATCTGGTCCTTTCTGTACTGTACGGAATTCAGGACCACTGAGAAAGATCACCAAACAAAACTAGGAATTAAAAGGGAAATCAACCAACCAACCAACCAAACAAACAAACAAACAAAACTGCCTTATTTAGAGCTACAACCTCCTTTGCCAGTTTGAGAACTGCTGCAAGGGAAGACAGGGGTTGGAATTCTTCAAGTCACAAAACACAACTGTCTCAACTCGGGATTTTCTGCTTCTTTATATTTTTTGTTTGTTTTCTGAGCAAGCAGCAGTTAAGAGAGATTACAGAAGAAGCAGAAATGCATGTCCCACTAATATTGTTTGCTGTTTGTTTTTGTTGCTGTGTTGGATGCTCAGTTGGAAACCGAGCTGGTTTTTAACCATTGCACATACTCCTGCTTTGAGGTGACAGGACTTGGTAGGTTCCAGGTTCAGAGTCCTGAAGGGGACATTGGTGTACGTGATGTTTATCCTACTTTCTTTGAAATGAATTGTGAACTTAAAGATGGTTCATTTGGAATAGGAATCCCTCATGAAGACTGTTTAGTTCCTTACTTTTTTTTTTTTTTCTTTTTTTTTTTTTTTCGGAGCTGGGGACCAAACCCAGGACCTTGCGTTTGCTAGGCAAGCACTCTACCACTGAGCTAAATCCCCAACCCTTAGTTCCTTACTTGAAAGTAGCATGACATCCATGTTTGCTAAAAGGATATTGAGCTGTTTCTCAATGCAGGATTAATTATCAAGAGATAAAAAACTTTTGCCTCGGAGGTTGTAAGCTTAGAGGTTGTCAAACATAGGATTGTAAAACCTGTCACAAGGTGTTAACAATGACACCAGAGGTGCCCTCATTGTAAGATTGCACACATTCTGCCTGTTTCAGTTGGCTGACCCTTGATCATATTCTTCTGCAAATGTACAGTTCTGATTTCTGGATTTTTGTGAACGAGCTGTCTGTCCTGATTGGCTATCCTACTGTTGAACTAAACATCTATGTTACCTAATAAATTCTCTGTGCTTCCGGATATTGTGGATTCTTCAGTCTCTCCTGTCTGAGAGACGGTAACTCTGGCCCTCCTGTGGAAAAAAATTTTTTTTCCTTCAACATCTGAATGTTAGCTTTTGATTTTCAACATCATAACAAAATGTCTACCACTGTGAGCCGAATTCTCACACAAACGCTCACATAGGGAGGCAGAGCAAAGCTGTCACAGGATACTGTGAGCTTTGTATTGACTGTCCCAACAACATTGACCCTACAGTGCTGAGTGAAAAATAATAGAAACTACCAACAACCCTCCATGTTCCATCAGAGAACATGATGTTGAGAGTGTGAATCCCTTTTGGGATGGAGACACGAGTTGGTGTGAGGACAGATGTGGACTTTTAGGGATTTTAGTGACTTGAGGGGTCTTGAAGTTCTGTGGAGGGAACACAGTTCCTGCTGACCTGACAGGCTGTGTGCATCGCTCTCCATTCACAGCCTTGTCTTCCAGGCCTCTGTATAGTCTGGTATTTCTGTTCAACCAATTCAGCTGCTAAGTATGGCAGGCAGGGTCTGTGATGTCCCTGTACAGTCTTATGGAAGTGTTTCTTCAACACTTACACTATGTCATAAACACTAAAAGATGGAATTGAGGAGCTTTGGGTCACTCAGGGTCCTGTAATTGCCACGTTGTAGGTTCTCCACCCTGTGTGATTCGTGTTTTCCCAATTTTCAGTCTAAAAATTGTGAGCTTCAGCCTGGCTCATGACATTGAAGTCTATTGGTATTTATATTATTATTAATTGTTTTGACCTATTAACAGTGTTTTGCCATTCATTGGTCTTTATTTCAGGAAATGCTGTCCTTCAGGGATGTGGCCGTTGATTTCTCTCCAGAAGAGAGGGAATGCCTGGGGCCTGCTCAGTGGAGTCTGTACAGGGACGTGATGTTGGAGAATTACAGCAACCTTGTGTTCCTGGGTGAGCATTCCATCTAGAGCGAATTCTTTTTCACCATCAAGTGTAATTTCTTCCTTTGGTATAATAGCTCCCTGAGCTTTCTATTGGAGAGACTGCAATATAGCTAAGAAACATGTTACTTTTCTTCTTGTGTTTGTAACTTGCCTGTATTGGAAGTATATCTCCTCCAGTCTAATGGGAATTTTAGAAAGTTTATTTATATATTTCACAATTCAATTATTCATGTTTTCCCTTTAAATGAAAATCAGAATCTGCAGATTCTAAGTCCCCCAACAGTATTTTAATATACCTATCAGGAACCATATAAAGGATTAGTATTTTTATAGTTTCTTGCATTGCATCATATCCTTTCTCATAAGCAGTATTCTAGTCGGAACTGACCTATTCCCAGGAGAAGGACACTACAACAGTGTTGTATCTCTTTTTTTTACAAACAGGTCTTGCTGTTGCTAAGCCATACTTGGTAACATTTCTGGAGCAAACCCAAGGGTCTTCGGGTGTGAAAAGACAAGAAGCAGCCACCATCCCTCCAGGTGTGTAGAAGTGAGGGGTCAGAGGATAGATGAGACATACAAAGATACAACATGAAACCAGGATCTACCATGAACATTGAGCCATTTGTTATGTTAGAAATTGTTTTTAAGGTATTGCTTTTAAAGTCTTCTGCTATCTTGGAAAGACATCTCTCAGACACTTGCGATGGTTTAAGTGTCTTAGCTTTTTCCTTGCCCTCTTAGTGAGCTCTGCTCATAAGCAGACTGACCCAGAAGGATCTTTCCACCCTGAAGTGGCATTGGCCCTAGGCTGTTTTGGGTTGGGAGTTTTTTACTGACTGCTTAGAGGTTGTAGATCTATTTAAATTCTTTATATGACTTTGGCATAAGTTCAATGAGTTGTATCTATTAAGAAAATTGTCTGTTTCTTTTGGATTTTCCAATTTTATAAAGTACTAGTGTTTGAAGTGTGACCATTAGGTAGATTTTTTTTTTGGAGTCCAGTGTTATGTCCTCTTGTTTGTTTGTTTGTTTTGTTTTCCTTTTGATTTTGTTTTTCCTTTGATTTTGTTAGTTTGGATGTTCTCTCTGTGTCTTTTCCTTAGTTTGGATAAGGGTTTATCCATCTTGATTTTCTCAAAAATCAATTATTTCATTAATTCTTTGTATTGTTTCTTGGTTTCTGTTTCATTGACTCAAGCCCTGAATTTGATTATTTCCTGCCATCTACTACTCTTGGGTATGTTTCCTTTGGTTTATTCTAGGAGCTTTCAACTGTGCTGTTATGTTGCTAGTATGAGATCTGTCCAATATCTTTATGAAGGCACTTAGTGCCGTGAGCTTTCTTCTTAGGGCTGCTTTCATTGTGTCCCATCAGTTTGAGTATGTTGTGCATTCATTTTCATTCAATTCTAGGAAGTCTTTCTATTCCTTTCTTAATTTCTGCCTTGACCCAGCAGTCATTCAGTAGAGAGTTTTCAGTTTCCATGAGGTTGTAGGCTTTCTGCTGTTATTAAAATTCACCTCTTGTTCATGGTGGCCTGAAAAGATAGAGACTCTTTCAGTTTTCTTATATCTGTTGAGACTTGCTTTGTGACTGGGTATATGAGATGGTGGGAAGAAGGTATGTTCTTTTGTGTTTGGGTGACATGTTCTTTGTGTATATGTTAGGTATGTTTGATTCATAACATCTATTGGCTCCATTATTTCTGTTTTTGTCTGGATGTCATGCCCATTGGTGAGAATTGGGTATTGAAGTCTCCATCTGTTAATGTGTGAGGGTCCATATGTGATTTGAGCTTTGGTATAGTTTCTTTCACAAACGTTGGTGCCCTTGCATTTGGGACATAGATGTTGAGAATTGAGATGTCATTCTGGTGGATTTTCCCTTTGATGAGTATGAAGTGCCCTTCCTCATGTGTTTTGAGTAATTTTGGTTGGAAATCTATTTTGTTGGATATTAGAATAGCTACACCAGCTTGCTTTTTGGGTCCATTTGCTTGGAAACTCTTTTTCCAACACTTTATTCTGATATAATGTGTATCTTTGATGTTGAGGTGTGTTGGTTGTGTGCAGCACAAAAATGGATCCTGTTTTGCATCCATTCTCTGAGCTTGTGTTACTTTACTGGGAATTAGGTCATTAATATTGAGAGACATTAATGACCAATAATTGTTAATTCCTGCTATTTTGTTGGTGGTGGAAAAGGTAGTGGTGTGTGTGTGTGTGTGTGTGTTGCTTATCTTTTGGTTTTGCTGGTGTGAAATTATTTATTTCTTATGATTTCATGCATTTATTTATTCCCTTTGGGGTAGAGTGTACCTTCTAGTGCCTTCTGTAGGACTGGGTCTGTGGATAGATATTGGTTAAATTTGACCTCGTCATGGAATATATTGTTTTGTCCCTATATGGTGATTGAAAGTTTTGCTGGATATAGTACGCTGGGATGACATCCATGGTCTCTTAGATACTGCAAGACATCCTTCCAGGAGCTTCTAAATTTAGAGCCTCCTTTCCGAACTCCTGACTAATATGTCTCTCTGTATATATAACTTGGCCTTTTCCCATTGCAGCTTTTAATATTCTTTCCTTGTTTTGTATGTTTAGTGTTTTGATTATTATGTGTCATGGGGACATTCTTCTCTGGGCCAAACTGTTTGTTGTACTGTAAATTCCTTGTACCTTTAAAGACATCTCTATCTTTAAGTTAGGAACATTTTCTTCTATAATGTTATTAGAAATATTTTCTAGGCCTTTGAGATGGGATTCTTCTCCTTCTATTCATGTCTTTCTTAGGCTTGGTCTTTTCATGGTGTCCCAGATTTTCTCCACGCTTTATGCCAGGAATTCTTTAGAATGAACATTTTCTTTGACTTCTGTATGACTTTCTTCTACCATACCTTCTACATCTGAGATTCTCTCTTGTACTTTTTCGGCGATGCTTGCATCTGTAGTTCCTGTTAACATGCCAGGATTCCCTCAGTTTGTGGTTTCTTTATTTCTTCAATTTTTTTCCCGGTCTTGGAACAGTTTCATTCATTTCCTTTCTGGTTGTTTGTTTGTTTATTTATTTATTTATTTATTTATTTATTTATTTATTTATATTGGCTTCCTTTAAGAGATGTATTAATTTCCTCCAATTATTTGTGTTTTCATGAATGTCATTAGGGATTTATTCATTTCCTGTTTAAGGACCTCTATCACCTTCATATAGTTGGTTCCAAAGTCTTTGACTTCTGCTTCAGCTGTGTTGGAAGACTCGGGGCTTGCTCTAGTAAGATAGCTAAACTCTGGAGGTGACAAATTGCCTAAGCTGTTGTTTGTCCTCACACTGGCTTCTAGCCATTTGGGTTTGTGGTAATTATAAGTTTAGGTGCTGATTTCTGCCTTTGTCTTACTTAATTTTTTTTATTCATAGTTTCTATTTCCTCTCTGATCTTCTGGCCTGGGTGGCCTGTGTTTATGGTGACAGGTGACTCTACTGGTTCACTATGAAACCCTGGGTGACCTCTAGGGCTGTGGGTGCTGGCATGGCCTCTAGGGTTCTGCAGCGGTACCTGGAGTTCCAGTTCAAGTTGTGGCCTCTGGTAAAGCAGTGGGCTTCTGCATGTTTTGTGGGCTGGGATGTGGTGATGAGGGTAATGCGAGCTGTTTCCGCAAAGCTCTGTGTACTCTGAGAAATGTTGGTGATCTCTGAGCATGGTCTTATCTTGGGTTCTGGGTACCATCATGGACTCTGCCAAGCAAAAGGCTTCTCCCATAGTTGTCAGCCCTATAATTTAAATTTAAGAAGTCAAAAACTTTCATTTATAAAATTTTTAACATTATAAAATTTTAACCTCAAATTCAAGTTATATTACAGCTAGTAAAATGCTTATTTATAGAGTTCAGTAATGGACAACCATTGTGACTAGTCCTATAGGAAGCATTTTGTATGTATTTTAATATGAGTCAAGAAGAAAAAAGGGAACATGTGGTCTTTTCTAAAGATCTGGTTTTTTTTAAACTTCCTTTTTGAGTGTATTGGCTTCTGTATATATTCAGTAAACATGAGTACCAGTTAATTATACTGGGTGTGTCCATTGCTTGAGAAATTTAGGATATGAGTGCAGAATCAGCATGAGAGGATCCATCCCCTTGTCTTGTGAAACAGGAAGAGTAATTCATCTTCCCTGCACATAAGGAGTTAAAGTTCGTGGTCCAGTTTATAGGCCAGAGGGAGTCAGGAGCAGCAGCTGCTGGCAAGTTCTATTCCCCATGCATCCTTATCCTGTGATGAGGCTATCATGCTATTTACTCTAATAGGTCTGTGTCCCATCAGAAGGCAAGTGTGCTCTTGGCTCCTGGCAGTGCCCTACCATGCCAATGTGGCATGTAGGTTTAACCCTCTTTATTCAAGCATTCAGTTTCAATAAACATTTTAAGTACACCTGATTTTGAATATATTTGGATATTAAGCAAACTTTGATTTGAACGTCACTGTGTTTGAGATACCTGCCTTATGCTTAAGTTTGGCATGTGCAGAGCCCTGTCTAATGGAAGTTATGCACGTGTCTCTCCCTCGAATATTGTCTCTGTAAATTATATCTGTATTTATCATGAATACAAACACAGTTCTGTTCATATTAAGGATTAGATAATCATTGATAATGTGACTCATCCTTAACAAAATTTAATAATTACCTTTGTTATAATACCTTAAAATCAAGTAGTGGCTCTCATAGGATTACTATGTAATAAATGAAAGTAATTTATCTCTGTTAAGATTTCCAGCCTCAAAAATTCATTCTTTTGATACCTTGACAGTAGTGGTTCTCAACCTTCATAATGCTATGACCCTTTCATATACTTCCTCATGTTGTAGTGACCTTAACCACAAAATTGTTTTAATTGCTACTTCATAACTGTAAATTTGCCTGTCTAAGAGTCTTGGGCAGGAAGGGGGTAGTGGGGAGGTGGTGATCTGGCTTAACTCTGAGTAAGTTTCAGGAGTAGTCTTATAGGGGAGACTTCTGCACTATAAGCCTCTGTATGTCTAAGATCTCCCCCATTGTGATACTTGATGAAGGAGTCTTTCCTTGTCCAAACTGCTTTATTCATGGGATAAAGATGCCTAAGTCTTACTTAAGGGCAAACAGGGATTAAATATTTTTTGCAGAAAAGGATTCCTAGGAAGGGAAGCTCATTGCTTAAACACTCAGAGCCTATCTAGATACATCATTAGCATGGGGAACTCTAGATTCTATGCTAAGTGACTGGTTGTCATGGTCCTCTTAGTAGGGTGTGCTCCTTGTCAAGTGCTCCAGGACAGGGACCTAGTTCCAACTCATGCTGTACTCAACTATCAGTTTTATTGGGGTTCTGCACAAGCTATTACTTTACCAGTTCTTCTGTCTAATGACTCAGTTCCACTGCCCTACGATTTCTATTAGTGAAAGTCATCTCATCAAACTGCTTTGTAAATTTTAAAAATGTCTTCTAAATTTTTCCAGTGGCATATTCAATAATAAGGATTTAAATGTATAATAAATTTTGTTTTTATTTTGAAGATGGCCCAACAATCACAATTGGCTTTCTTTTTCTAGGTGACACTGCTTTATACCTTCATGGATGTCCAGCTATATCATATTTGTATTCTTTAATAGGATTATTGCTGTTACTAAAATAACCTAACAAGTTACTTAGCTATTTAATTTTGAAAATTATGACATTGTGTCTATGTTCTATTTGGTTCTGTAGTTATTCCAGTAGAAGGATAGATTAGCTCACCTACTATATTTTTTTGACTTATGGTCAGTACCTACAACTTTTAAAATATATTGTAGATTTTCATTTATGGTTAAATGTGTGAGTAAAGGTCTCTATTGTAAAGAAATATTGCGCTTTCCTCTTCTGGGGACGGTGCTTAGAGGCAATCAGGATGGCTCAGCATTTGACATACCTTCGTAGGCTTTCCTACAATACAGTTTCTAACAAAACTAGGCTGTCTCGAACTCCTGGCAACAGGATTGTTTACCTTTACACCAAGAAGGTTGGGAAAGCACCTAAATCTGCATGTGGCATATGCCCAGGCAGACTGCGAGGGGTTCATGCTGTGAGACCCAAAGTCCTTATGAGATTATATAAGACAAAGAAGCACGTCAGCAGGGCCTATGGTGGCTCCATGTGTGCCAAGAGTGTCCGTGCAGGATCAAGGGGGCTTTTTTTTATCGAGGAGCAGAAAATCGTTGTGAAAGTGTTGAAGGCACAAGCACAGAGTCAGAAAGCAAAGTAAATGTGCAACTTTTTTAAGTAGTAAAAATCAAGACTTGGTCTATGGGGGAAAAAAAGATAAATATTGCAGGTATGTTGACTATTTCTTAGCTTTTGTTCATATTTTAACTTTTGCTCAACAGGCAATGAATTTAATACTCACAGCAAGACCATCAACCACAACTCTCTAAGTATTCAATGCCAGAGAATTCATAGAGGAGAGAAATGCTACTACTTTGAAGAATGTGGTAAGGCCCTTAGTTCTCAGTCAACACTTTCTATACGGCAGAGACGTTATATTGGAGACAAACCCTACAAGTGTAAAGAATGTCATAAAACGCTTAGTAGTCGCTCATCACTTTTAATACACCAGAAATATCATACTGATGAAAAAACCTACAAGTGCGAAGAATGTGGCAAACAGTTTTTGCGTTCCTCACATCTTCAGCATCATCAAAAAATTCATACTGGAGAGAAGCCATACAAATGTGAAGACTGTCACAAAGCCTTTCTTCATCACTCATATCTTAGGAAACACCAGGCAGTTCATACTGGAGAGAAACCCTACAAGTGCGAAGAATGTGGAAATTCATTTTACTATCCTGCAATGCTGAAGCAACATCAAAGAATTCATTCTGGAGAGAAACCTGACAAGTGTGAGGAATGTGGAAAAGTCTTTTCCTCTGCTTTCTTCCTTAACCAGCATAAAGGAATTGATTCCAGAGAGAAAAGGTACCAGTGTCTAGAATGTGGCAAATCCTTTTGCTATCGTTCCTATCTTAGGGAACATTACAGAAGGCATTCTGGAGAGTATCCCTATAAGTGTGAAGAATGTGGCAAAGGGTTTTCCCGTTCTTCAAAGCTTCAGGAGCATCAAACAATTCATACTGGAGTTAAACCATACAGTTGTGAAGAGTGTGGCAAATGTTTTTCCTCTCTTACATCCCTTAAAAGACACCAAATCATCCATTCTGAAGACACTCCCCATGAGTGTGGAGAATGTGGCAAAAAGTTTTCTAGCTCTTCCCGCCTTCAGGAACATCAGAAAATTCATACTGAAGAGAAACCATACAAATGTGAAGACTGTCACAAAGCCTTTCTTTATCATTCATTTCTTAGGAGACACAAAGCAGTTCATACTAGAGAGAAACCCTACAAGTGTGAAGAGTGTGGGAAATGTTATACCTCTTTTACATCCCTGAAAAGACACCAAACACTCCATTCTGCAGACAGTCCCCATGAGTGGGTATAATGTGGTAAAAGGCTTTCTAGCTCTTCCCGCCTTCAGGAACACCTAGAAATTCATAGTGGAGAGAAAACATACAAATGTGAAGACTGTCAAAAAACCTTTGCCATTCATTTCTTAGGAGAAACTAGGCAGTTCATATTAGTAGAAACCCTACAAGTGTGAAGACTGTAGGAAATGTTTTTCCTCTTCCTTAACCCTTAAAAGACATGAAATAATTCATTGTGAAGACAGTCCCTACAAGTGTGGGTAATGTAGCAGTCTTCTCTATGCTGTCTACCCTTACAAAACACAAGTTTGTTCATTCTCTAGAGAAACTGTCAAAGTAGGAATGATGTGGGAAAGCCTTGTCTTCTAATTCTTCCCTAATTTAACACAAGTCCTACTAGAGTGAAACCTTACTAGTGGGAAGAATGTAGGAAAATGTTTTACTCTACATTACAACTGAAAAAACATAAATGAATACAACGTCAAGAGAAAGCATGAAAACGTAATGGATGTGGAAAAGCCTTTTCTATTGACTGTTATCAGCAGAAAGAGTAATGCCACTAAGGTGAAGAGTGCAGCAAAACGTTTCACTCTAGAATTAAATTTCAAAATATTTATACTGTAGAAAAACCAAGTGTGAAGAGTGTCTCCTTGTGTTATGTTACCCTTGTGTACCCACTAAGTTAATTGTTTTGAAATGTTAAATATCTCTTATCCATGAGCACAAATGCTAAGAATATGATCAGATGACGTAAAAATGCATCTTTGATGTAATCTCCCCACTACTCTCTAACCCAGCGTGTTTGGAATATACCTTGATTGATAAATTTCTTTCTTCTGTGCTATCAGTGTACCATGAAACTGTTACCATGCTGTTACATGGTTGTTTGGGTGACCTGAATCTGAGTACTGGGCCATGGTATACTTACTGTTGTTTTCCCCGCGGAGACACCAAAGCACTGTAATGATGTCTCTTATGGGCTTTGTGGGAAGCTCCATGAACTCACATTTCTCACCAGATATGACTAGGATGAAATGACCTGCTTTGGGTCCCAGCCAGCCTGAGGTGAGTGAGAACTAGTGTTTGTCTCCCCAGGAAGCCCCAAAACAACAGATAGTTGTGTTCGGTTCCAGAATAAAGAATCTCTGATCTGCTTTAAGTTCAGAAAGTGTTAATTGTGTGCATACATGTGCCTGTACATATGTGTATATGTGTGTCAGTACCAACAACATTGTCATAACAAACTCTCATACTGTAATAAGGACAAAAGCCAAATGCACTCACTCAGCAGAGACAATAGATATGCTTATTGTTTGGGACCTAGGTAAAATGTTAAAGCCTAGATTCCGAATGTTGAGCCTAGATGGAACATTAAGGCCGAGGTAAAATGTTAAGGATTATGTGATATATAATAGCTAGCCTGCCATTATAAGGAAACTTTATCATAAGTTTCTGCTGTTACTAGGAAACTTTCTAACATGTGACTGATTAAATTTTATGTTACATTCTCTGCCTTTGGAAACTAATGGCTATAGAAGTCAGTGGAACTGTTTTGTGTAGTTACCCACAATAAGCTTGGACTAAAACCAAGCCTTCAACAGCACTTCCTGTACCTGTGTCTAGGCTTCTGTGGTATAAGCTGCTCCTGGGATGGGCCCCAATGTAAGAGTTATAAAAAAAAACTACTTAAGTTTTCTATTTTGAATTATACTTGAGTAATGTTTAAGTTCCCAAGACCTCCCTGGGAACTGACATCTTACTTGGCAGAGGGAAACATGTAAGTGGGTAACTGACATCCTGATTGGAAAGTTAAGACATGAATGTTACACCAGGTAAGCCCCCGACACAGTGGAATATCTCAAGCAATGGGGGCAGGATAAGTGCACAACAAAGACATGTTCCTAAGGAAATGTCCCCATCCCTAAATCCTGAGGGTGAAATAACTTGGCATAGATTTTTTGTGGACTTGGGGCTTAAAAATCCTATAAGATCTAAACTCAATGTCATGGTTCATTTCCCAAATCTAGACTGTAGCTGTGGCCAATGAATCCTGGGGTGTATGCTCAATAAACTGTCCCTGTCTGACTGTTATTGGTGTTCGTGTGGTTTGTGAGGCGATTCCCAGACCCCAACATTACCCAATGCCTGATGACAACCATGAAGAATTATGTGTATGCAGTTCTTCCTTCACTCTTGATGCTCACAACCTGGAGCATCTCAAACTTTATTGCATGGGTTCCTTCATTAGCCAGTGGTGAAGTAAAGACAAAAATCTCACTTTGTGAACTGTGTCTGTGAAATCCAGTGGTGCTAACATAGGGTACTCCTCTGTAATGGGTGACTTTCATAGGTATGGAGCTTTCTATATGCTATCATGGGTATAAAGTAGTAAACATTCTGACTCAATTATGAACCTTGGGAGTATAATAAGGAAAATGTGCCTCCCAGTGCAATGGTGGCCTGGTAGTTATGGTAGTAACCAGTCATCTTCTAATTGGATTTAAAGCTCAGCCCACAGGCTGTAAATAATACCAGGTGGTGTTAATGTGGTGATGAACCTGTTATTCTGGTAAGTGAGCATGGTAACTAAATGAACCCATGTGCTTTTACTTTATTTACTTTTTCCTTTTTCTACCCAGATATTCAAGTACTTCTCATTATGAAATATGAAATGTGTGGTAGGACAATAATACACAAACTCACCATTGCTTACCTGTAGCAAATAGTACCCTGTGGATTCACTGACCTGAGTGAAACACCTACATCACACACCTAATGCCAAACCTCAGGGAACCCTGAGGGAGGGAAGGTAGTAAGATGGTCAGAGCTACTGGTAGTGAATGTGTATAGTGAAATAACATTGGCTAGAAATATCATTGCCATTCCCTGCATGAATCCACTGTATGTAATAAGCATGTGGACATCTGCCAAAGCTAAAAACCTATCATAAAACATGCATGAATGAGTGAGAGTCTTTGTATGCCACATGCTGACTAGAGCAGCTATGGCATCGATAGCTCCTGCAGGAGGCAGGCAGTTTGAGAGACATTCGGGTTCCAGACCATTGTCCTAAATCCCTACACATAGAACAAGCATTAGATGAAATTAAGAAAAGCCCACGAAGTTGAAAGGATAAGATGCTTTTAAGGGTAAGAAGTAATAGGTGAAGGAATAAAGATACTTGGTAAAAATATGTGCTCTACATGTGTTCCCCCAAAGCAGATATCAATTTCAAAATGATTGATTTTGGACATACCCAAAGTTGATCTGTTTTGTCAGTGATTGCAGCACAAGACTCTGGCTGTCATAGAGGTTACAGAGGGACAGCATCTTCCTGGGAAGGCGTCATGAGGGAGCAAATGAGAAGACTCCCAGAAGTCTTCTGAGTCTGCTGAGGACTGAAGAGGCCTGCATCAGTGTAACATCATGCAAAAGACAGGGATGGCTTTGCAGAGATGACATACAGCCAGACTCACTTAGCATCTTCCACTTGACTTTATCAAAGTCAACAGGAAAGGTGAGCAATGTCCTCCCACAAGCCCCTTTCTCCTGAATGCATACTGGTCTCAGCTGCTTTGGTTGCTGGTTATCAATCATTTTTACCACTAGGAAATGCATATAACAATCTAATGAATTTGTTGCATAGAAAATTAAACAGACAACATATGACAGAGTTGGTATTTTTAGAAAACAGTTTGTCAACAAGTAAACATTTGCACAGTGGAAAAAACATAGAGAAATGAATAGACCTCTAGAGTAGATCTTGTAGAAAGTATCTCAGATTGAAGCTTAAATCCCTTCCTTGTCCATAACAATGAAAGGCTTCTGTTTGGAAAGGTTGTTTGTTTGTTTGTTTGTTTTAATTGCTAAGAAATGCCCAGCAGTACACATAGAACAAAGATTGGATTTGCTATATGTATGTGAATCTATGTTTTCTTTGTGAGTGCAGTCTCTGTAAACATAGTTACCAATTTCCTGAGTAACACAGAGGCAGATGTCATTACAAATGGAAATGAGCTTCAGGGACAAACATCTCTTCTAAAACGGAGTGAATTTTCAGAGCTACAGTCTGTGAGGGAAGCTTGTCAAGGACCAGCAGAAGATGAAGAGTGTAGCAGAGACTTGCTTTCGGGTGGCACTGCTCATTTCTCTCTTTTTAAAGAGCAAATTCTATTGCTTAAAATGTTGAAAATAAAAACCAAGATCACATACCAAAATTAATAAGACCCACAGACTACAGGGCCCACGAGCTTCTGTATAATTAATATCAACATTCACAACAGAATCTGAGTCATTTTCACTGGATTTAAGACTATCTCTATTAAATGTGTTCCATGTATTTATGCACCAACAAACCCAAGACCCATGATGGAGTTGGAACCTAAAAATCAGTTATCTTTTGTCTTCCTTCACAACTGCTGGAAGGCAGCCTCCTCATCCTTAGGGAAATTAGCCTGTGATAGACCTTGGGTGTTCATAGGCATTTACAAGATATACAAGACCCTCCCTGCTGAAGGCTATATAGATAGGACTGTAGGTTACTCCCTCATTAGAGGAGCTTCCTGCGTGGCATTCAGCTAGCTGCAGTCATGCAGTTCTGGCTTCTTACCTAGCTCCAGTCAGATCTCTAGTACTGCTCCTGCTGCTGAAGTCCTCCCTGTTTCTGACACATCCCTCAGTATCAGCAACCTTAATACTAACTCACTGCTTCATGAAGATAGGGGCTTGACTGAAATTTTGGCTGCTACTCTGCCAGTTCTGATGTGAGTAGGTAGTCTTTCCCTTTCTTCTGTATTGGAAAAAAAATCACAGAACAAGGTGTTTTTCTAGTTGCTATGAGACAACCCATAAGGAAGTTTTCTTTCCTGCTTGTGGTTAAAGAGCTGAACAGTGCTCTGCAGGGAGCATGGCAACAGGCAGGCAGGCATGGTCCTGATCAGGATCAAATACCTTGATCCACAATTAAGGCACAAAAAAGTAAGTGGGAATGACACGGCATTCTGTAAACTCAAAGTCTACTCCATTGACATACCTCATGTGACCAGACCACACCTCCTAATCCTTCCCCAACAGTTTCCACCAACTGAGGCCCAAACATTCAATTGTGAGAAGCTGTAGTTTGATATTCTCATTTCAAACCACAGTGACTGTAAAGTTACAGGAAATGTTAAATCTGCTGTAATTGTAAGAGAAGAGATTTACTCCAATCAAGGGCCCTGTAGAAATCTGTTCTTAGCCAATATGAAACCAAGAGCACTTCCATTGAATGTCTGTTTTGTGTAGGTACAATTTCACTTGAAAGTTGAGAGCCCATTGTAAGGGCTTCGTGCTCAAAACTACACTTCTAGGTAAGTTTCTCCTGTGTCAGTACCCAGAGATAATGGAAACTTTGCAATGGGTCCTGACATTATGTCAACCATGAAACGGGACTCGATAGCACTTTCCACTGTGTGCAGATTTTGTAGGCTATAAGATGCAACATGTATATCAAAAAGGAACGTTTCAGCATTCTTGAAGAGAAGTGCTTCTTATCCAATTTCTGTGATGTACAGTGTCCCTCTAACAGTCCCTGTGGTGACATGACATGGAATATCCACATACTATGAATATATGAATAAAGCCACAGAAGTGGATATTTGGAGTTGCCAAATTGTTTTTAGGCTAGACCATTTTATTCAGGGCCTCCAATGCCAGGTATGCAATGCCTGGTAGCATTTGAATGTTACCCCTGCATTAATATCTTAGTTTCTCTATTTCTTTGTAGATTCCTTCCCCCACTTTTCAATAGGTACTGTCTTGTTGCCTATTGAAGTATGAACTTGTAATTTATGATGACTGGGACAATAAGGTCTATGGAGACTTGTAGAGATAGACTAAATGATATACCTAGTAAGACATGAAAGGGAAATGGATGATACCAAGATAGAAGGTTATGGTTTAAAATGAGGTATTTCCTTCTCAAATTCCTGTGAGCTCATTTAATATTTCTGTGAATATATTTCTGCTATCTTTGTATTTGAGGCACAGTCATTTCTGTATCCTGACTTGGAGGAACTGAGGAAAGTTCAGAGCAGACACTCTTGACTTTCATAATATGGTTCCCTATTAACAGTTTCAGCATCAGAAAAGCCAAAGCTAATTTCACCAGATAAATCAAACCTCTGCATAGGGAATTCCAATAGTGGACGATGGGCCATTATATACATTAGTGTGATGGCAGGAACTGCACATCCTGGGAGAGGGACAGGGGATGTAAGCACAAACTCAGGGAACACCTGATGATTAATACTCACTTGGGTTGTAAAAACCCAGGGAAATGTTGCAGAAATTCTGGTAGAACTCTCACAAAAACTTTCTTACTTAAGCTAATGGATGAAAATATGGACAAAGTAGGTGCAAATGGAAAGATGCTGAGATGGGTTCTGGGAGACCTCTACTAGTAAACAACAGGGAGCAGGACTTTAACTTTTTTTAATGATTTAGATAATCCATGTGTCCCTTGAACAACTTCCTGCACTCTACGGATTCCAACATTCAAATGAAAACTGCTTTTCCTACAGTGTCTTCTGATCTGTGTATGCTTGAGTTTGAGTTTTAGAAGAGCGATTGAACATCACATTTACTCCAGAGTGATAGCTCTTAGGCCTTGGTGATCTCATGTAAATAATTGGTGGTTGTTATCTAAAATTTATTCTTCTATTGAGGTTTGGTTTTTTTTTTCTTCTGCTGTGCACTATAGTGCTAAATGTGGGTGCCCAACCATCAACATTCTTCCTTGGGAATTTCAGAAGTTTAACATGACCTCAGTCATTAAACAGTCCTTCCAATTCTGGCATTTTTTTAATTAAATGTTTCCTTCATTTACATCCTAAATATTTCCCCCATTCCCTGTACCCTGTCCTAGGGTACATCCTCATCCCTTTTCCCCTTCTCCTTTGAGATGGTGCTCCCCACTCTCTGCATCTCCCTTCCGGGAGGCTTTGAGTCTCTACAGCATTGGACGAATCTTCTCCCACTGAAGCCACAGAAGCAAGTCATCTGCTACATATATGCCAGTAGCCTCAGATCAGCCTGTGTATGCTCTTTGGTTTGTGGCTTAGTCTCTAGGAGACCCTAGTGGACCAGGTTAGTTAGAATGGTTAGTCTTCCTATGGTGTTGAAATCCCTTTCTGCTCCTTCCTCTAACTCTGTTATAGAGGTTCCCAATCTCGGTCCAGTGGTTAGCTGTAAGTATCTGCATCTGTCTCAGTCAGCTGCTGGTAAAGCCTCTCAGAGAACAGCCATGCTAGTCTACTGTCTGCAAGCATATCATACTGTGAGTAATAGTGCCAAGGTTTGGTGCCCATCCATGGGATGGATTCCAAGTTGGACCAGTCACTGGTCAACCTTTCCTTCAGTGCTTGCTCCATTTTTCTGCCTGCATTTCTGGGTCAAAATTTTTGAAGATGAATTGGTTAGCCCATGCCTCTCTGAGGGCCCTATCTATCTACTGTCTCTTCAGGTTCCATCTGCCCATTGTTGGTCATTTCGGCTAAGCTCACCCCCATTGAGTCTGGGGAGCTCCACAAATCCCATGTCTCTGGGACTGTCTAGATGTCCTCCCTACCTCCATCCCCACCCCTCCAAGTAGAATATTTCAATTCATTCTTCTGTCTCCTTCCATACCTGATCTTGCCCCCCATTTCCTTTCCCCTTTCCCACCCAGAGCACCCCCTCACTCTGCCTCCCATGATTATTTTATTCCCCCTTCTAAGTAGGATTGAAGCTGTTGTGGTAAAATTTAAATAAATGTTTCTTTTATCCTGCACTTAGTCTGGCACTGTAGTGTCCCAAGACATCTGTTAGATGTCTTCATCTCAGTCATCAAAGTATCTCACCCACTTTGCTCTATCTCATAATCACACTGCCAATGGCTACTCTCTGAGCCTGGCAACAATCTCTCTACCCATCTAATTCCCAAGACAAGTTGCCACCATGCCTGACATACACATCCCAATTCTGTGGTGGCCCAGTGTCTCCAGCCACCACATACTCTCTTGAACTCAATTAAATCGCCACATGAAAGAACACACAACACAATAACCTCTGATCCAATTGATAATATATAATTGCCCACCTATACATACAAAGCCCTGTACACATCCATCCCTTAAGAATATTCATAACAACCTGGAAATGTGCAGGGAGGAATCTCAACATCTGCCTCCGTGTTCTCTCAGCTGCTCTCCTCTCTCCTTGCTTCAGTTTCTTCCTCTTCTCTAAAACTTTCCTCCCACCCATCCTTCCTTCTTGTCCAATGATAGGCCTCATTCTATCTTGTACCTGCTTCCACCTACATAACGACATCATCATACATGAAGCATCCTAACTTGGGCCTTCCTTCTTGTTAAACTTATTGTCTGTGGGCTATATCATGTAACTCTGTACTTTTTGTCTAACGTCCATGTATGAGTAAGTACATACCATGCCTGTTCTTTGGGGTATGGATTATCTTACTCAGAATGAGTTTTCTAGTTCCTGCCATTTGCCTGCAAAATTCATGATGCCCCCATTTTTAATAGCTGAATAGTATCCCATTGTGTGAATGAACCACATTTTCTGTATCCATTCATTGGTTGAGGAATATCTGGGTTGCTTCCAGTTTCTGATTATTACAAAAAAGACTGCTATAAACATAGTTTGAACATGTGTTCTCTTGTGCTATACTGGAACATCTTTTGGGAATATGCCCAGGAGCAGTAGAGCTGGGTCTTCAGGTAGAACTATTTCCAATTTCCTGAGGAACTGCCAGAGTGATTTCCAGAGTGGTCGTACCAGTTTGCAATTCTACCAGCAATGAGGAGTGTTCCTTTTTCTCCATATCCTTGCCAGCATGGGCTGTCTCTTGAAGTTTTGATCTTAGTGATTCTGATTGGTTTAGGGTGAAATCTCAGGTTCATTTTGATTTGCGTTTCCCTGTTGACTTTAGGATGTTTAATATTTCTTTAAGTACTTCTTGGCTATTTGATATCCCTTGGTTAAGAATTCTATGTTTAGCTCTGTACCCCATTTTAAAATTGTGTTATTTGGTTTTTTGGTTAATGTGTTGAGTTCTTTATATATTTTGGCTATTAGCACTGTATTGGATGTAAGGTTGATAAAGAGTTTTCCCAATCTATAGGTTGCCATTTTGTCCTATTGACAGTGTCCTTTGACTTACAGAATCTTTTCAGTTCCCATTTGTCTATTATTGATCTTAGAGCCTGAACCATTAGTTTTTTGTTCAGGGAATTCCTCCCTGTGCCAATGTGCTCAAGGATATTTCCCAATTTCTCTTCTAATAGATGAAGTATACCTGGTTTTATGTGGAGGTCCTTGATCCACTTGAGCTTTGTATCAGGGTAATAGATATGGATGTATTTTCATTCTTCTACATGTAGACATCCAGTTAGACCAACACTCATTTGTTGACGGTGCTTTCTTTTTTTCCACTGTATGGGTTTGCCTTCTTTGCCCATTGGTGCATGGGTTTACAATTACGGAACATGTTACAAATTTGTGTGTCATTTTTGCGCAGTGCTACTCTTTGTAACATTCTACTTTTAGTATATGTGCTGCCAAAGGAAGCACAAACCTGGCATTCTTTTTTTTTTTGGTTCTTTTTTTTCGGAGCTGGGGACCGAACCCAGGGCCTTGCGCTTCCTAGGTAAGCGCTCTACCACTGAGCTAAGTCCCCAGCCCCTAAACCTGGCATTCTTATCGTGACTGTTTGCTTTGGTTTTAGTATGCAGGAATAGACTTGCTAAAAGGCCTTTTATGTAACACTCAATAGAATTCTTCTGCAAAACTCCTAGCAATCAGTCCCTCAGAAGCTCAGTCGATTTCCCTGCTGCTTGTGCTAAAGCTTATCACGGCTTGCAGTATCTCTTCCTCTTACCATCCTGGTAACTCAGTACATTGACAATTCACAGGGTGTCAGTACAGGAGAACAAGGCATTGTGTATGTGCAGCACTGAGTATGAAGCCAAAGCCTCCTTCATTCCAGGCTAGTACTTTGCCCCTAAGGAATCTCCCTGTCTGTTTTTCCACTTTTGATTTAAAAACAGTCTCCATAGTTTCCCCTACCTGCTCTGGATTCAGGAATCTTCTGCTATGAAGAGCAGTTGGAAGCATAAGCATTGGCACCCATAGGGTTTCAAAACTAATCTGAAACAGATAAAGCTCATCCCCACATTAGGTTACTGCTTCTGGCATTATAAGTAAAACTGTGGATATTTCCTCTTTTCTGAGAAAATCTTGCTATATACCTCTTGTTCTCCTAGATCTGGAGTTTCTCCTGTCTCTGCCTCCCAAGTGACTACAAGCATATGGTACAACACCTAGCAAGGTCATTTTTTTCAAGCTTTAGTAGCATTTTATAATAAGTAGATTGGAGATAAATAACATTTAGATGAGAAACAACGTGCAAACTTAACAAACATAATGTGGAAAGGCTTGACTCACTAACATCTTCTGTGATGAATCTGGCTATTTCTGGTTTTGTTGTTGTTGTTGTTTTGTTTTGTTTTGAGACAGGGTTTCACAGTGTAGCCCTGGCTATCCTGGGACTCACTGTGTAAACAAGGCAGCCTGGAACCTGCATTTGCTTCCCGAGTGCTGGGATTAAAGGTGAGTATCACTACCTCAGGCCGTGAATCTTGAATGTTAAAAGCTTTTGCTCTCCATCCTCCATGAGGAAAACTTTATTTTGTGCTAGGCATCCACTCTAAATTACTAAAAGATAAGCTTCTGGGGCTGGAGAGTTGGCTCAGCATTTAAGAGCACTGACTGCACTTCCAGAGATCCTGAGTTCAATTCCCAGCAGCCACATGGTGGCTCCCAACCATCTGTAATGGGATCTGATGCCCTCTTCTGGTGTGTTTGAAGACAGTTACAGTGTACTCACATACATAAAGTAAATAAATCCTTAAATAAAACAAGTTCCTGGTAATTTCCTCTTCCCGAACATTGTAAAACTCTTCTGAAATGATTAATGCTTGCTCTGGTTTCTGCAAACTAGCTTATTGCCACTCAGCTGACAGTTAGGCAGTAAATAACTCAAATAGCCGTAAATTCCACGGAAATGAAGTAATTATGAGCTTTGCCATTAAAATCCTCTTCCCCTTTAAGCTGGGCCCCAGGAACTGAGGAAAGCATTTGGCTTGTTAGAACTGGATACACTTCGTGGTTTCCATGTTTCTTAATTAGATGACACTACATTGCAGACAGACATCAAGGCAAAAATCTTGTACAACGCACTCTCCCAGGATTCCTGCAACACCATCGCACAGACTTGTGGGAAATGTAGTCTATAACATGGTGACGCCACAGGTCGGTACTTTTTGGTAAACAGAGTTCGTCTTTCCGTAAGCACGTGCGGCTCTTACCTAAACCTGGGCCAGATTCTGGTCATGTCTCTCCAGTGGACTCTCTGACATGAAGGTTGGTCCAGGGTTCAGTCACCCCAGGGGCTCTGAGATGGGCATAGGCCTTGAGGGAACACGCACTGGGTAGAATGGTGGCGAGGAGGAGCTGATTTGGAGAAGCTTTCTGATCAAGGGTGGGGATCGCTGGTCCGGATGGGGGGCGGAGAACACGCTGCGGGTAGGTGGGAGTGGCCTCTGTGTTAGACTGTATTTAGCTGCCTGAATTCAAGGTGTGCTTCTGGGTCAGAAGAGCTAGTTTGGTACTTGAGGAGTGGAGAAGCTTGTAAGGACCAGGATTCCCCGGCAATGCGGGTTGGGTGAAGGTCTTTGCCTGGACATGGTGATTCTGGGCTTTCACTTTCCAGCTTCCTGGTGAAAACATTTGCACATTAAATAGGCCACTCTCATGTGGCTGTTACTGGATTTCTCAGTATGTTTTGGCAAATGGAAATCTGGTCCTTTCTGTGCTGTGTGGGTGTCTGTTAGGAACCTAAAGACCACTGAGAAAGACCACAAAACAAAACTAGGAATTAAAAGGTGAAAACCAGGGGCTGGGGATTTAGCTCAGTGGTAGAGCGCTTGCCTAGGAAGCACAAGGCCCTGGGTTCGGTCCCCAGCTCCGGAAAAAAAAGAACCAAAAAAAAAAAAAAAAAAAAGTGAAAACCAACCCAATCAACAAACAAAACTGCTTTATGTAGAGCCACACTCTTCTTTGCCAGTTTGAAAACTGCTGCAAAAGGGTAGATGGTTGAACTTTTAAAGGCACAGACCACAAATGTCTAAATTTTGGGGATTTTCTGTTACATGAGGCATCATACTTTTTGTTTGTTTTCTAAGCAAGGAACAGATAGTAGAGATTACAGAAGCAGAATGCATGTCTGGTTAATATTGTTTACTGTTTGTTTTTGTTGCTATGTTGTATAACAACTTAGTTGGAAATGGAGCTAGTTTTAACCACTGAGTACTATCATTCCTATCTTGTTAGGAATTCCTATTTTCTGCTAGGTTTAGAGGCAGAGTCCTGAAGGGGAGATTGGGGTGTGTGATGTTTCTCTCACTTACTATGGAATAAATTGTGGACTTAAAGATGGTTCCCTTGGATTAGGATTCACCCAGGAAACTTTAATTCCTCATGTGAAAATACCCATGTTTGCTAAAAGGATATTGAGCTATTTCTCAATGAGAGGATTAGATAAAAGAAAATTTGCCTTCTGGGTTGTAAGCTTAGAGGTTGTCAAGCATGGGATTGTAAAACTTGTCAAAAGGTGTTAACAAAGGACACCAGAGGTGCCCTCAGTGTAAGATTGCACACATTCTGCCTGTTTCAGTTGGCTAACCTTTGGTCATATTCTTCTGTAAATGTACAGTTCTGATTTATGAATTTTGTGTACATAACTGTCTGTCCTGATTTACAAACCTATGGTTGAACCCAACATCTATATTCCCAATAAATTTTCTGTGCTTCTGGATATCATGGCTTTTTTCAGTCTCTTACCAAAGGGACTGGGGGATCCCTAAGCTTTGTATTGATTGTCCTAGAAATGTCAATCCTATAAGGAGGGGTGGAAAGTACCAAACTACCAACTCTCCGTGTTCCATCAGAGAACATGATGTTGAGAGTGTGAATCCCTGTCGGGATGGAGACACGAGTTGGTGTGAGGACAGATGTGGGTTTAGAGATTTTAGTGACTTGAGGGGTCTTGAAGTTCTGTGGAGGGAACACAGTTCTGCTGACCTTATAGGCTGTGTGCATCGCTCTCCATTCACAGCCTTGTCTTCCAGGCCTCTGTATAGTCTGGTATTTCTGTTCAACCAATTCAGCTGCTAAGTATGGCAGGCAGGGTCTGTGATGTCCCTGTACAGTCTTATGGAAGTGTTTCTTCAACACTTACACTATGTCATAAACACTAAAAGATGGAATTGAGGAGCTTTGGGTCACTCAAGGTCCTCTGATTGCCACGTTGTAGGCTTCCAATCCTATCTTATTTGTGGTTTCATATTGCTACTTTTTAGTCAGACCAGTGTTTGTGAGCTTGAGACTGGCGCCTGACATTGAAGTCTATTGGTATTTATTTTATTGTTAATGGTTTTAATTAACAGTGTGGAATCATTCACTGGTTTTTATTTCAGGAAATGCTGTCATTCAGGGAAGTGGCCATTGATTTCTCTATAGAGCAGTGGGAATGCCTGGAGCCTGCTCAGTGGAATCTGTACAGGGAATTGATGCTGGAGAATTACAGCAACCTTGTGTTCCTGGGTGAGTATCACATCTATAGAGAATTCTTTTTCACCATCAATGTAGCTTCCTCCTTTGGTACAATATCTCACTGAGGTTTCTGTTATATCCTTCCTTTTAAGGAAACATTGAGGAGAGTGGTATCCTTAGAAACATGTTACTGTTCTTTCTGTGTTTGTAGCTTGTCTGTGTTGGAAGTATGTTTCCTCCACTCTAGTGGGAATCTTAGAAAGTTTATTTATATATTTCACAATTCAATTATTCATGTTTTCCCTTCAAGTGAAAATCAGAATCTGCAAAGTGTAAGTGCCTTCATAGTATTCCAATATACCAATCAAAACATTTAAAGAATTAATGTTTTTATGATTTCCTTTATTCTAACATCTCTTTTCTTATCAGCGTTGTACTGGATGACACAAGCCAAGTCCCAGGAGAAGAACACTCAGTGTTGTTCTTCTATTTTACAAATAGTTCTTGCTGTCGCTGAGCCATACTTGGTACCATTTCTGGAACAAACCTAGGAGTCTTTGGGTGTGAAAAGACAAGAAGCAGCCACCATCCATCCAGGTGTGTAGAAATGAAGGTGTTGGTGGGGGGTCAGAAGAGAGATGAGACATCCAAAAATATAACAGAAAGCCAGGATCTACTCGGAACATTGAGATTATGTTGTGGTAGAAAGTATTTTTAAGTATTGCCTTTAATTTCTTCTGCTATTATGAAAAGCCATCTCGAACATTTATAATTGACGTTTAAGTGTCTAAGCTTGTATGTCCTCTCTGGTATGCTTTCCTTATATTTAAGTTGCTTGCAAAAGTCCTAATTTTGTTGAATATACATTATAATGGAAGACACAGGGACATGCCACTCAATGCTGGTCAGACTGTTATTTACTTGCTGTGTGTAAAGAGCAGGCTGACCTAGAAAGTACTCTCCACCCTGAAGGGAGGCATTGACCCTAGTCTGTTTTGACTTGGGAGACTTTTTATGCATGTATTTATCCTCCTTGGATTCGAGTTTACCTTCTAGTGCCTCCTTCAGGGCTCTCTATCTGTGGATAGATATTGTTTAAATTTGACCTTGTAATGGAATATCTTGTTTTCTACCTCTGTATATGGTAGGCTTGGATGGCATCCATGGTCTCTTAGAGTCTTCAAGACATCTGTCTGTCAATGTCCCTCTGGATTTAGAGCTTCTGTTCAGAAGTGAGGTGTAATTTTAATAGGTCTCCCAGTATATATTATGTGGCTTTTTTCCCTTGCAGCTTTTAACATTCTTTCCTTGTTTTGTATGTTTAGTGTTTTGATTATTATCTGGCACAGGGACTTTCTTCTCTGGGCCAATCTGCTTTTTGTTCTGTAAGCTTCTTGTACCTTTAAAGGCATCTTCTTCTTTAAGTTAGGCACATTTTCTTCTATAATGTTATTAGAAATATTTTCTAGGCCTTTGAGATGGGATTCTTCTCTTTCTTCTAATCCTGTCTTTCTTAAGCTTGGTCTTTTCATGGTGTCCCAGATTTTCTCCACGCTTTATGCCAGGAATTCTTTAGAATGAACATTTTCTTTGACTTCTGTATGACTTTCTCCTACCATACCTTCTACATCTGAGATTCTCTCTTGTACTTTTTCGGCGATGCTTGCATCTGTAGTTCCTGTTAACATGCCTAGATTTCCTATCTCCAGGATTCCCTCAGTTTGTATTTTCTTTATTCTATTTTTGTTTTCAGGTCTTGAAACAGTTTCATTCATTTCTTTTCTGATTGTTTATTTAATTATTATATTGGCTTTCTTTAAGAGATGTATTAATTTCCTCCAATTATTTGTGTTTTCATGAATGTCATTAGGGATTTATTCATTTCCTGTTTAAGGACCTCTATCACCTTCATATAGTTGGTTCCAAAGTCTTTGGCTTGTGCTTCAGCTGTGTTGGAAGACTCAGGGCTTGCTCTAGTAAGATAGCTAAACTCTGGAGGTCACAAATTGCCTAGGGTGTTGTTTTGTCCTCAAACTGGCCTCTCTAGCCATCTGGGTTTGTGGTAATTATAAGTTAAGGTGCTGATTTCTGCATTTGTCTTACTTAATTGGCCTGGATGGCCTGTGTTTATGGTGATAGGTGAGTCTACTGGTTACTATGGTGCCTCCAATGTAGTTTTGAAGGCCTGGGTGACCTCTGCCCTTTTGTGTGCTGGCATGGCCTCAGGGCTCAGGGTGTTCCCATTGTTTCTGGGCATCTGGGTTTTACCTTGGTTCTGAGGTACAGTTGTGTCCTCTGGATTCTAAGGAGTGTTGGTAGTCTTGTAGGCATGGTCTTATCTTGGGTTATGGATACCAGCATGGCCTCTGCCAAAGCAGGGGGCTTCTGCTATAGATATAAGCCCTACAATTTTAATTTAAGAAGTAAAAAACTTTTATTTGTAAAATTTTGTAATATTATGAATTATTTCCAGTTATGTTAGAGCTAGCAAAATGCTTTGTTGTAGAGTCTAGTCACTAGGAAGCATTATGTCTATATTTAACATACGTCCAAAAGGAAGAAGGGAACATGTGTTCCCCTCTAAAGGTCTCCTGTTGATGTTTAGGGCATTGACTTCCAGATTTGTTCAGTAGACACTGAGTACAAAGTAATTACAGTGGGCGTCTCCACTGCTTGAGAGATTTAGGGTGAGTCCAGAATCTAAAATCCTTCACAGCATGAGAGAATCCATCCTACTATATTGAGAAGCATGAGGGATAATTCATCTTTCCCACAGATAAGGCGTGGGAGTTCCTGGTTTGGCTTACATGCCAGAGGGAGTCAGGAGCAGCAGATGCTGTCAAATCCTATTCCCCATGCGTCCTTATCCTGTGATGAGGCTAGAAGCCATTTACTCTGTAGTTCTGTGTCCCATCTGAGTGTAATGTGCTATTGGAACCTAGCAGTGTTTTTCATGTAAGTATAGTGTCTAGATTTAACCCCTTTAACTCAAGAATTCAGTTTTGATACTCAGTTTCTTTTATGTACACCTGATTTTGAATATTATTCGATATTAAGTAATCTTTAAGTGTGTGTGTGTGTGTGTGTGTGTGTGTGTGTGTGTGTGTGTGTGTGTGTGTGTTGTCACAGCAACAAACTTACGTATTGTAATAAGGGCCAAAACCAAATGCACTCCCTGTGCATAGAGGACAGATTTGCTTATCAGATGCCTGAATGACATGTTTGAAGCATCACATATGAAATTCTTCCTTTACTCTTGATAGGTATCTCCAAGAGCACTCAAATTTCTCACATGGGTTCTTTCATTTGCCAGTAATGAAGTAAAGACAGAATTCTCATGGATTCCTCTGTGATGACTGACTTTCATAGTGATAGTGAGCTGAGGACCAGCCTTGGCTGATGGCTGGGCCTGAAGAAGGGTGAATAGAAGAGCAGGGACTTGAAGGAACACACATAGGATGTCATTCATTTCATGAGAGACAGGACAGAGAGGAAGCACATCTCAGTATGGCTTCTTCTACTCTGACAACCTGTGTCTCTTAGATGCTTCATTCATACACCAATTGATTTCCTCAAAAATTTAATACATTGATTACCCAGCTTTTCTTTTTCTTTCTTTCTTTCTTTCTTTCTTTCTTTTTTTTTATTAAATGTAGTGCAGGATGTTGGGAAGTGGCTCGAGAGAGAGAGTTCACTGGCCCCAACCAAGGAAAGAGTCCAGGGAAGTTGCCATGGGAAGGGAGAGAGAAGAGGGGGAAGAGAAAGAAGGAGTGCATGTTTAGAGAGAGAGAGAGAAAGAGAGAGAGAGAGATGATTACACAGCTTTTCAAAACACATTTACTTCTAAAGTTTTCCTTCATTACATAAGAATTTTGAGAGAAAAGCAAGCAAACAGCAATTTTTGAGAACTAAAAATTAACATTATGATAAAATCAATTTTCTTTAACCTGAATATCTTCTTCCTCAAGATTCGTGTTGTAAAGTCTTGCAGTTAAAGAACTACTAGACAGGATGACTCTAGTTTGGCATACGGTTAATAGATGAAAAATTATTTCCTACTGTATGTTATATCAAACTTGGCTTTCTACAAATGTTTGATTTCTCTGACCCTTATTTAATTCCCCATTTCCTTCCTCTGTATTTCTTTCATATTTGGCATAAGACTACCTTCCTTTTTCTTTGATTATTAAAATATTGTACAGCCCCTTGTTTAAGCAGAGGCAGTCTATTAGAAGAGTTCTGGTCTGACAAGTCTGTTCAGGAAGGCAGGCAATTCACTGAGCTAAAATGCCTTTCTCTGTGTCTCTGTTGCAGACCCTTGTTTCTTCATATCTTTACTACAATTCTGTAAAGAATAAAAGAACATCAGGATTTCTAAAACTGCCTACTTTTTCCTAAAGGTTAGAAGTAAGGCTTGCCATTAAGGTATAATTGGAATCTCTTCCTATTTATACAAGTTCTTTGTTTCTAAAACAGAACATAAAAATTTAGCAGTTCAATTAGTTTGTCAGCTTATATGATTTCCCAAGTTTAGCTTCTTTACTATTTGTTCTCAAATTCCTTGGCTCATGCTCATACTAACAATCTCATTAGTGATCTAAACATATGTGTAAATAATGCATTCTTGACTCAATTTCCTGCACAACTGTTCTTTCCCAGGAAGTGTCCACTGCTTTTCTTCTTGTTTACATCAGCTTTTTATTGTTCCAGCTCTAGCTTTCGGAGAGAGGCTACAGTGAGAAATATAACAAAAGATATTAAGCAGATTTCCACCAATGGCAGTGAAGTGTCTTCCAGTTGTTGACCAAGCACTGAAACTTTGTCAAGCAGCTCCTTCAGGACAATTGGCATCTCCATGACACTTTCTATGTATGATATCATGGATGTAAAGTAATAAACATTCTTACCCAGCTATGAACCCTGGAAGTATAATAAGGAAGAAGTGCGATGGTGACCTGATAGTTATTGGTAGTAACCAATCATCTTCTAATTGGATTTAAAGCTCATCCCACAGGCTGTAACTAATAATAGGTGGTGTTAATGTGGTGGTGAGCCTGCTATTCTGGTAAGTGGGCACGGTAACTAAATGAAACCTAGTTTGTTGGGTCATTTGTGTTTCGTGAATGCCAAAACTTTTACTGAGGTTCACAGAATATATACCCCAAGTTTACCGGGTGAAGAATTCCAGGAAGCACAGTGGAAAAACAGGCTTATGCCCTCAGGAGGAGAAAAAAAAAACACATACACACAGGGAAAAAAACAGGAACTGATTTAACAGTGTTACTGCCCAGGTGTGGTACCACCCAGGGCAAACAGCAAGGTCAGAATGATCCTTTGTTAGGAACAAAAGGCGTCTACATGCATCAGCAAGGCTCAGCCGGGGTCCAGGAGGGTCTGACACAAGTTCTTTTAGTTTTTTTTTTTTTTTCTACCCAGAGATTCAGGCACCTCTTAAAATTTGCCAGAAAATATGAACTGTGTCGAAGGACAGTACTACACAAACACACAATTGGTCACAGTGCAGAGAATAGTACCCTGTGGATACACTGACTTAAGTAAGACACCTACATCACACCCCTAATGCCAAACCTCAGGGATCTATGAGTGAGAAGAGGTAGTGGAGAGATGATCAGAGCCAGATAGAGTGATGTCTATGTGAAACAGCATTGGCTAGAAATGTCACTGTGGAACCAAAGGAAAATTCCACAAGCTACACCCCTTCCCTAAGGGAAATTCCACCAGTTATACCTACCCCACCCATTCATGGTTTTATGACCTAGTTACACCCTGTTTTCGTGGTAGTCACATGACCGGCAGGGACTTTCCACTGCCCAAAACCACAGCCTTTCTCCAGGCACCAAGGACAATGTGACCATGACGTGGACCAATGAAGTTAAAGGGCAAATGGTTCCAACCAATCCTTGTGTGCCTCGATGTACCCCTCCCCATTCCTGTGACTTTTGTGGTTCTTGTGCTTAAAAGTAGCATGTATCTGTAGGACGGGGTTCGTTGCCTTCTTCTCCCGCTTGAAGGCTGAGGAACCCCGATGCGCTGGAATTA
Source organism: Rattus rattus (assembly GCF_011064425.1). NCBI lineage: Eukaryota > Metazoa > Chordata > Mammalia > Rodentia > Muridae > Rattus > Rattus rattus. The sequence goes on from NC_046155.1 coordinate 199,774,423, forward strand.
ATAAACCTCTTGCTGATTGCATCGAATCTCGGTTCCAGTGGTCTTTTGGGACGAGTGGATCTTTGGTGGTAGTCCTTCAGGTCCAACAGTCACAACCATTGCTGATGAGAATATACTGTGGGTGATAACTATGTGGACATCTGCTGAAGCTAAAACCAATCATACAACATGCATGAATGGGTGAGAACCTTTGTATGCCATACCTGAGTGGAGCAGCTATGACATTGATAGCTCCTGTGGGAGGCAGTCAGTTTGAGAGGTGTCCGTCTGGGTTCCAGATCATTGTCCTAAATCTCTACACATAGAGCAAGTACTGGATGAAATTAAGAAAAGCCCACGAAGTTGAGAGGATAAGATGCTTTTAAGGGTAAGAAGTAATAGATGAAGGAACAAGGATACTTGGTGAAAACATGTGCTCTACATGTGTTCCCCCAAAGCAGATATCAATTTCAAAATGATTGGTTTTGGACATACCCAAGGTTGATCTGTTTTGTCAGTGATTGCAGCACAAGACTCTTGCTGTCATAGAGGTTACAGAGGGACAGCATCTTCCTGGGAAGGCGTCATGAGGGAGCAAATGAGAAGACTCCCAGAAGTCTTCTGAGTCTGCTGAGGACTGAAGAGGCCTGCATCAGTGTAACATCATGCAAAAGACAGGGATGGCTTTGCAGAGATGACATACAGCCAGACTCACTTAGCATCTTCCACTTGACTTTGCCAAGAGTCAAACAGGAAAGTTGAGCAGTAGCCTCCCTTCTCTTTCTTTTCTTCTGTATCCATAGTGATCACAGGTGCTTTGGTTACTGGTTGTCTATCATTATTAATGACAGGAAAAACCTATAACAATTTGGTATATAGAAAATTTAGACAAAATATCATGTTGTTGGGTTTTTTTAGAAAACAGTTTATTAACATGTAAATGTCATGTGAACAATAGAGAAAACACGGAGAAATGAATAAACCCTAGTGTAGATCTCTTAAGAAAGTGTCTCAGCTTCATGCTTAAATCCATTCCTCCATAACAATGAAAGGCCTTTATGTACATAGATCTTTTCTAAAAGAATGATTTTTTCAGAGCTACAGTCTGAGGTGAGCTTCTGAAAGGACCAGCAGAAGGTGAAGAGTGTAGCAGAGACTCACTCTTGGGTGGCATTGCTCATTTCTATCTTTTAAAATTCCAAACGCTTTTGCTTAAAATGTTGAAAGTAAAAAAGACTCTAATGCACACCATGTAGGTAGGTCTTTGCAGCCCTATGAAAAAGAAGTGCTTCACCATGCAATTGATGGGATGGACAGTGTCCTTTCTCACAGTCCCAAGGGACATTGCATAAAACATTTAGGTCACAGCCGAGTTGCATTGGAATCCCACTATATACTCATGTTAGCACCATAGCAAACTCTGGAATGAGGTTATCTGTGCTTCAGAGCAAAGATGGAAATTCTTTGGTGTCCAGATGATTCAGCAAGGTCAGACCCAATACATGTGATGTTTTAAAAGTTGGATTTTCTCACTATTTTCTTTTCATTCCTTGCTAGACTGCTAGGTCTCCTTTCTACAGGAGGCAGGTTTCCACTATTCCCGGTCATGTTGAAGTAATAATCTTGTAAGAACTGTGAGATAAGCAATTGATTGAATTACAAAGTTAGGAGACTTTGGGTTTTGGCTGTCTTGGGACTACTAAATTCTATAGAGAATGGATTCCCTTTCCTCATAAGAGATGAAAGTGAAACTCAGGCTTCCAGAGTAGAAGTCATGGTGTATAGTAAGTTATTTGTTATTTCTGTTACCTTTTCATTTCTGTGTCCTGATTTTGAGGAACTGAGTGAAGTTCAAGGCAATTGCTCTGACTTTCAACATAGGAACAATTTAGCCTTAGAAAAGAGTAAGACTGTTGAAAACGACAGACCATTGCGTAGGGAATTGTAACAGTACATAAAGGGCCAGCAGTGGTCATTACACTTACTAGTGTGATCGTAGGACATGCACTGTGTCCCTCCATTTGGTGTGGGAACAGGGAAATGTTGATGAAATTCTAGTAGAGCTTTTACAAAACAATCTTTTTTTTTTTTTTTATGTTTTCAAGGGGGTTGAGGAAAGGTAGGAAAATCCTGAGATGCAGATTATAGGTGTTCTTTGTAAGTAAATGTCAAAGAGTTGGACTTTTTAATCTTTGTTTGGTACTTATACTGTCTCTATGTCCCTGACCAACATTTCATGCTGTAGGATTCCAATGTTCACATGAGAACTTTTTCAGGCTGTGCGTGGGATCTACATATAGCTCACAGATTGTGTCATTGTAGGCGAACATGGATTATGTATTTGTAGGAGTGCATATTGAGATGTCTCAATTGTACCAAACTGTATCAAATTGTATCAGGGAGGTTCTGCCCTGACCTGCATGGCAGGAGCTGCCGCATCAGCTCTTTTTGCTATCACAGCACTTGGAGGAATTTCCCCGCCCCCTCCCCAAGTTGGGATTTCCACTTTTGGCCTGATTTCAGTTTTGCTCTCCTTTAAGAGACCTATGCTGAGAAATCAAAACCTATGCCGCTGGCTACTGGCATGAGGTGATTTACATCATCAGTCATGTCTAGGGGTTGGGTTTGAGGTTTTTGCATTTGTAACCCTGCTGCTTTGTAATATTGTTGAGCCTTGATCAGAACTGTCTTGGCTCCATTCTTCTCTTGTCCCTGTCCTTTAATTTCCAGACTCCCATTCAAGGTACCGACATTGACTGGTGGTCTTGGGTTGACTACACCAAACAGTTCTACCAGGTATCAGTCTAAGTTTTGTTTTTACTTTTTCCTTTTATTTAGAAAGAAGGTATACTTAAATTGTCCAGTCCAGACTTAGATCCATTTGTCAGTAACCTCTGAGAAGCTAGGCGCGCAATCAAGCACACTAAGGCAAAGTTGAAAATCCCTCTTTAAAAGATAATTTTCATTTCTACATCAGCATAGTGCTTCATTAAAGTACAACTGAGTCAACAAGCTTTGTTTTTCAGATGGTAGTAAGATTAAAATTAGAACACATGTACCAGAAAGGACTTGTAAGCCTAATATTTCCGTGAAAGGCTCTACTCACATCCATACACCTCTTGTTGTGGCTCTGGAGTTGAAAACCATTCTGACTCCCCAAGGTTGTCATATGAACTTTTCATTTCCCTTCCACACTCTGCTGCAGGTTTCCAAGGAGAAATCCAGGAACAGCAGACATTGCCTTACCTGGATTCCAGGAATTCCTTCTCACAGTCTTTTGCCCACATGACTCTGACGTCACAAGGAAATCCCATCAGGCTTTTGGTCAACGCGCATGAATCTTCCCCAAAGTTGGACTAGAGGCCTGTGTTTCTTTACATTTCTGTAGCGTCTCTGACTTAGAGGTTGGTCCAGGGAGCAGGGTAGTCTGGGGCTCTGCAGGGAGCTGGGTTCCATCACAGAGAGAGCTGACCTGGGCTGGGTGGGAGGGCTGAAGAAGGTGCTTGGACTTGCTGTGCTGACCTGGCTGGGGCATGTGAAGTTGCTAGGCAGGGCAGGGGACAGGGTGTTTGATATGTTGCGAAGGTTTTCCTAGGACACTAGGTGCAGCCTGAGTCTACACCCAAGCAGCTTGGTAGTAGTGGGGATAGATAACAGTGCAAGGGCCAGGATTACAAGCTACTGGTGGTCAGCTCACTACCTGCTCCTGAGAGACCTGCTTTGCTGGGATGCATACTTCCCTGACTGCCACATTCTCACCTGGATACTGTCGGATTCTTCAGTGTCTTGAGAGTAAATGGGGTCTCTGGTCTCTCCTGTACTCTGTAGCCAGACTATTGTAATTAAGAATTAATTTCACGTAAAGAATTTAGTGAAAAGAATCTGACGCGAAACAAGAGGCATGTTGGGAAATTTTGGAACACAACAGGAGATCTGCCAGAAGGAACTGCTATAGAAAATCTTTGACTAGGTGAGAGAACACATAGCCAACACATGGAGGGAAAGACTAAAAAGCAGAGTGCCAACCAGGGAAGCTGAATCCTGTTCAACCTTGAAGGCTGCTTTTCTCAAACCTTTGAAAAGTCCTACCTCCTTAAGTTACTGTTGAGTAATCTGGGGGGAGGGGTGTGTGTGGGAAGACCAGATGTCTGGTTAGCCCACAATGCTTGGGTCAACATGTCTTCATCTGGGTTTGAAATTGTTGAGCTAGTTCATGACCAGGGTGAAAAGCTTACACAGCCTTGTTTTAGAGGGTCAGGCTTCTGTGTCAGGTCAGCAGGCTGAGGGAGAAATCACAGACCTGTGTGTATTCATGTGATTAAGTAAACAGAGCTGTGATAGAAAAGAAACTTGAGCCTATTCTGAGGCACATCCCTGTCATCTCTGCATTTGTGAGGGGGAAGGGTGACATCCCCTGCTTCACAGCAAGTTCAAGGTCAATGTAGGCTACTTCCGTCTGTGTCAGAAAACATTTAAACATACTTGGTGCACATGAGAAATACTTTCTGTGGTTCATTTCATGTCTTCCAGTAAGAGCCATGGCAAATCCCTGCAATCAGCAATTTGCTGACTTACAAACTACATGTGCTTCCCTTCTGCTGACCCATTCTATGTCTAATTTAAACTTCTTTCCATAGCATACTCTTGTTAAAGACGTTACAATTTGGTGATTAATTGTTTGCATTTACTATGTGAGGAAGAATTGTCCTCTTTCCCTTGCTTGAATATTCTGCCTATTTGCAGCAAATTTCCACTCTTTTTGGATAGTAGTTTGTGTTAGATTCTGCCATGACCTGATGATGCTTTCTTCTGGTCTTCCCTGAATTCTTCCAGTTTCCTCCTCTCATATCTAAGCTGAGAGTCCATCATTTCTTCATTTCCTTTGTACAGTTCGTGACTGATGCAGGCTGCTGTGTTTTATGTCCCTGTGTCTTTTTCTAAAGCTGCATCGCACATACCTTCCCGTGTCCCTGTCCCAGAGCTTCAGCTGTGTGCAGATGCTGCTTCCAGTTACCAGGAACAAAACCACTTCCTCCACTGTCCCTCATGCATACTGCCATCTCCAGCCAGTAAAGCAAACTGCTAGTGTGGGACGCCTTCCTCTTGCACAGGTTGAAGCCCTGTTCCCCTTGGTGGGTTGTTCTCTGCCCTCCCAGGCTTCCTTCATTGTATGTTAGTATGAGGGAAGGAGTTACTTGTCTTTACAGCTCATGCATGAAGCTTGCCCTGTTGGACATGTGATACCTGGGAAACAATGAGGGGAGCTGTGCTGGGTGATGACATTCAGACCCTGCTGATGTATATGATTATATCAGAGGCACTGAAGAGAAATTACAAAGGGATGCAACAGGAGTCAAACACATTAGGAAGGAATAAAGCCGAGGAACCCAAATTGTCAGGACATTGTCATTTTCTGGTATACAGGTGTCTATCATAGTGACTTCCATAGTTGTTATCAAATGCTGTAACGTATCAGTGACATAGTTTGATGTGAAAGGTGTCTGTTGGCCCTGCTAATTCTCTTTACATCTGCATTCCATTGTTCTCTTCTTTTCAGAATCCATGTAAACATAAGTCAGATGGATCAGGGTGCAAGTCCCCACTCTTCACTGAATACACTCCATGTCCAGGTGCTTTAAGACTCAGAACAATATATGGGCTCTTTAAAATCCACAGATTCCTCTAGATATCTGATTTATAGAGTGAAGCATGAGATATTTATTTTTAAATTAATACTACATAATTCAGGTTTTTAAAGCAGATTCTATACTTGGTCTCCTACATTTTTTCATGGTTTATTCATTTCTCAGTCTTAAATTTGAAAAATGCATTTACTTGAAGCAACAATTAATGATTGTTTCACCCCATTCTCATGTGAAGAAAGTCTTGGAGCAAAGATAGAGAAGGTGTTTCTTTGTGTGTGTTGCGTATTTTAAGTATTATGGTCTGTAATGTAGATGGGCTGGTTTTGAATAGCGGTTCGGTATTATTTGGAACCTCATCAGGAGTCCAGTCTTCTCTTGGCATGTCACTTAGACTTCCCACCAGTGTCCTGCTAGTCTGGCTTTTGTCTGTTTTCTCTAAAAAGATATCTTTGAGAGGCACTGACAGGAGATGCAAGAGTTCATAATACATCTATTCTGTTCATCCTGTTGCTTCTAGGCTTGTGTCTAGGAGCAGTCTCCATTCGATATCTACATCCCAATTATTATAAAAATGAGTAATAGTTTTAATGAATGACAGTTTGCTTCCAGGACTGGCCTCCATTGCAAATGCAGCACAGTGCCTCCCAATTTTAGTAAGAATTAATGAATAACAATTTGCCTCCCCTGGGTCAGACATTATTTGCATTTCCTCCCTATCGAAAATAAATTTTGCAAGTCAAAAATTTCCCTCTAATGATTCTCATTCATTGTACTGGCTAAAATCCTGACTAAGTTCACAGGCTTACCACCCATCACCCACAGCATGGCCTTACAATAGACACTTCCCCATGCAGAACGTGGTGGCTTGTGCTAGGTGACATAGGGAGGGGTACTTGCAGTTAATTCTCAATACTGTTTCACTTCTTCCTGGGCTCTTGCCCTTCTCCATGCTGATAATTTTTCCATCTCCTTGGTAGTCCCCTAGTTCTGCAGACTCCTCTCTTAATACTGTGACCCTTTAACACAGTTCCCAATCTCTCGTAGCAAGCCCCATCAAAATTTCTCTCGTTTTTACTTCATAATTGTAATTTTGCTACTGTAATCATGATGTAAATATTTTTGGAGATAGGTTTGCCAAAGGGTTTGTGACGAGTTGGGAACCACAGACCTAGATGAAACACTGTGGGATCTGTCCCCCACCCACCCATCTATCCTTCTTATAAGGTCACAAGCTGCTCTGTTCGACTAGCTACAAAGAAGCTTTCAAGACAGTTGAATTTGTTTTCCCTTGATAAATTACTGGGTCTCTGTTCACTAGATTGCTTCATTCTGCCTGTGTCTTGGAGACCTGCTGACCTCCTTATTGCCACTTAACTTTGCACTGTAAAGAAGACTGTTTTCTGTGCAGTCACTTTTTAAGGAGCATGTATTTCAGTTGTCCTAAAGTCTTACGATGATAGTTACTCTGACCTTCCTGTGCTGAAATCACCTCTCACTTCAGACATAAGACTCAGAGGATTGTAGCTGGACCAGGCACGAAGGTCTCCTACCTAAGGACCAGTTATCATAGTGATAGAAGTTACTTTGCAAGCTTCCAAATGAGAGAAGCAATAAATGGTCCTGGCTAGCTGTAAAGACAGTAGACCACAGAAACATCTCATATGGCATGGTATCCCTAAAGGTGTCACAGTACTACTCACATCTTGACATTAGCAGCAGTCTAATTGAACTTAAAGGTTGATCAAGCAGACATACATCATGGGTAGAAGCATAGGCAACCACCCATGATGGTTAATTCTTGAATGCTGGAAGACAATCTAATGTCACTTTACTAAACCATCATAAGTCTAACTGCATTCCAAAGACTTTTTCTTAGGTCTACACATATGTGTAGCTGTTAGTGTTTCTCAGAGTACTTCTTGCTGCCACACAGAGAACATTACAGAAAACTGAAACTTACCAAAATGCAGAGAACTATGATCTTGTGTCCAACTATGAACTAGATGCATCCATACCACAATTTCTGCACACACTAATCAGGGAATATTTCTGCACATAACAATCAGGGAATATTTCTGGATAGGGGCAGATTGATTATGAGAGCTGAAGGCCCAGGAGGTCTTCTGTGAGGTTGTGCAGCATAGAAAGTGAAGGGAAGCTGCACCCTTGACAACCCAACAGCAGTCCTACCTGAGCAATGACAGTGGTATGTGATGCTCTGCTGGGGTACTCTCCTGAGTAGACAGAGACATGTGAACACCTAAGAACTGTTGAGAAAAGGAGAATTAGCCTTTCCCAGGGCTAAACCCACCAACTATTCATCCAGTAACAGGTGGACATATGTGTGTGTTTTGTGTGTGTGTGTGTGTGTGTGTGTGTGTGTGTGTGTATAGATTTGAGGGACAGGAGAGAAGTTGCGATAAGTAGATGGAGGGGAAAATTAAAATTATTTTTTAGTTCAGCAATTTTTCAGAGGTGAAAATAGAGTCTTATCAATTGTGGCAATATGGGTGATGTTAGAGATGTAACAGATAGAGAGGGAACCTAACTAAAGAGCACAGAGGCTTCTGTTCTATTTTAAATTCTCTGTGTGGTTAGTCCTAAGCATGCTGATTTTCCCATATGTTCAGATATGTCGGCGCCTGCACCGACACGGTACCGAGAATTGGGCGAAAGCTTGCGGGATTAAAGAAACACACACACACAGGTTATTCATGTCAAGCCAGGAGAGGAAGAGAGACTCCTGTAGCTTTATTCACCACTTATATACTCAAGTTCCCCAGGTAGAAAATATCTGGGAAGCACAATGGGAAACCCTGGCTCGTGACTACCTGGCTCATGACTTTGGTAACAAAAGATGGACTACGAGACCTGAATTAATTAGGGAGAAATCCGAGAAGACCAGCCTAAATCTCAAGGACAAAGGCTGAGAAAGCAAAAGGCAGGAGCGAATTGACCACTGCCCAGGTGTGGCCCAGGTGTGTCGGTTCCACATGCATCAGCCGGGCTCAACAGGGGTCAAACCTTGCAAGAGACCCAGAAGGGTCTTGTTCAGGCTGAAAGCATTCTGTGATTGTTATCTTCTTGTGCCGTAAATTCATGGGAGAGGCTTTTGTCCAACAATCTCAAGCCTTTATGGCAGTCATCTTAACTGTGACCATACAGTCACAAAGCCAAATCCAATACGGCTCCCTACACAGATACTTAAATGATATTAGTCTCTGAGTTCTTCCTTTACAGTTCTACCCCTTGATTCCTCCATCTCTTGTCCCTCGTCACCATGCTTTGTGTCACTGCTGAACTCTGGACAAATTCAGAAACCCAGACGACAGCCAGAGCCACCTCATCAGAGTCTGATGCATTTTTATTTCATTTCACATTCATGACTCTGCATGTTCAGGGGTGACAGTACCTTCTCCCTCACCAGGACTTCCTCCTCTGAGAAATGTTTACATGTGCGGTGTTCAATCCAAGCATATGGCAGTAAATGCATGTTCTGTGGATGCACTTATTTTACATTTCACCTGTCTTCAATGTATAGAATCCACATGGTCTCATAGCATCTTTTGCCTTGTTTTACCTTGAAGATGGGTCCATTGTGAGGTCACATGAGCACCTTTGACGTGTCTGAGGAATGTTACTCAGTGATGTAAGAAGCACTTCTAGCTCTCTTTCATCCTTACACAGAATCTAGGTTTGTGTCCACAGCACATGATGCCTGTGTTAAGGTTTGCATCACTGTAATAAAGACCATAAGGAAAGACAGCTTGGAGAAGAAAGGATTCCTTTCAGCTTACAACTTCAGTAACAGTTTATCACTGAGAGAATTCAAGACAGGAACTGGAGCAGAGGCCACAGAGGAACACTGCTTAATTGGCTTGTTTTCCATGGCTTGCTCAGCTTGCTTTTCTATACTTCCTCAGTAGGGTCCCACACACAATGTACTGTGGGTATCTCATTATCAACACTAATTAGGAAAATGCCATAGGCTTGGCTATAGGACAATTTCATGGAGACCTTTTTTTCCCAAATAATTCCTCTCTCTCTTCAAATGATGCTAGCTACTATCAAGGTGATTGGAGAGCAGAGTTGGTTTTAGTATTTAAATAATTTTAGTGATTTTAATTAATTTAAATTGTAATATTATTCATTTGTCTTCATTTCAGGAAATGATGTCATTCAGGGATGTGGCCATTCATTTCTCTTGAGAATGCCTGAAGCCTGCTCAGTGGAATTTGTATAGGGACTTGATGTTTGGAGAATTACAGTCACTTTCTGTTCCTGGATGAGCATTGAATCTATAGAGAATAAGTACCTCACCATCAACATGTAACTTCCTCACTTTGTACAGTATGGGACTCATGGGAGTATTTGTTTTTCAACCGTGAGTTTCATAATCTTTAAAAAAAATTAGTCAGGTTGTTAGAGCTAAGAACTGTAGGGAGCTGTATTGGATTTGGGCCTGGCCGCTTTGTGACTGTATGGCCACAGTTAAGATGACTGCCATAAAGGCTTGAGATTGTTGGACAAAAGCCTCTCCCATGAACTTACGGCACAGGAAGAAAATAATCACGGAATGCTTTGACCCCGGCACACCTGGGCCACACCTGGGCCACACCTGGGCCACACCTGGGCGGTGGTCAATTCGCTCCTGCCTTTTGCTTTCTCAGCCTTTGTCCTTGAGATTTAGGCTGGTCTTCTCGGATTTCTCCCTAATTAATTCAGGTCTCGTAGTCCATCTTTTGTTACCAAAGTCATGAGCCAGGTAGTCACGAGCCAGGGTTTCCCACTGTGCTTCCCAGATATTTTTTACCTGGGGAACTTGGGTATATAAGTGGTGAATAAAGCTACAGGAGTCGCTCTCTCTCTCTTCCCCTTCTGGCTTGACACGAATAACCTGTGTGTGTGTTTCTTTAATCCCGCAGGCTTTCGCCCGATTCTCGGTACTGTGTCGGTGCAGGTGCCAACAAAGAACATTGTTTTCTCTTTGTGTGTTTAACTTTTCTGTGTTAGAAGTATATATCTTTCACTACTAGAAATTATTGCAGCACACTTATTAATTAAAGCGTTTAACAATTCAGTTTTAATGTTTTTTTTCCCCTTTAAATGAAACTCAGAATCTGGGCATTGTACATTCCTATATGTTTTCTGGTAATCCTGTCAGAAACCATTCTAAGGAAATAATTCTCTTTCTTTGGAAATTGTACTTAAAGGGACATATCAATTCCCAGTAGATGAACTCTTAAACAATCTCATTTTCTTTCCTACAAACAGGTCTTGCTGTCTCTAAGTCACAGCTGGTGACATTTTTGGAGCAAAGACAAGGGTCCACCCATATGAAGAGACAAACAGTAAAAACAGTATTTCCAGGTTGGTAGGAAAGAGGAGGTTGACACAAAGTTGAGGTGCAGTGCTCCAACAGATAGCACGGCTTTTCCGTATACCTTGAAACATGATGTTGTTGTCAGGAAAATCTTAGGTCTCTCCATCTTGTCTTTGGTTTCAGAGAAGGACATCTCTCAGATGTTTATGGTGGTTCAAGTGTCTTCTGCTTTGCGTTTCCCCAGCAGCAAGCTGTGCTTGTGAGAGTGACTTCCAGGGCTCTTCATTTTGTTGTGTCCCCATTATAAAGGGGGACTCAGGAAAATGCCACTTAATGGAGGTCAGACTAAGAGTCATTTATCTGCTGGGATTGGGAGTAGGCTAATGACAGAAAGATCTCTACACCAAAGTGAGGCATGATTTGGTCAAACCTACAATTCCATCAGAAAGAGACAGGCAGGGACAGATGGTACAATGTCCCCGCCAGCGGGGACCCAGTTATTCAGGGTCCCGAAGAGGCTTTCTACCTGTGGGCCAAAATGGGGGTGAAGAGAAGAAGGAGACCAAGCAAAAGTTCTGTTGTCAAGGTCTCCTTTATTGGGATGAACGTTACAGCTTTTAAGGCTTTCAGGTAGGGGGAGTGACCTTTGTGAAATATGAAGGAGCGGGGAGATGAGGGTATAGGCAGTGATAGCTGGAGGCAAAGAGGTCAGGCGATGAGGTCAGGTGGTGGAGACACTGGGTGTAGACTGAGGAGATAACTGGTATCTGCTCGAGCTGAGGCATCCCTTGAATGTTATACTCCTGTGCTATAAATTCATGGGAGAGGCTTTATCCAACAATCTTAAGACTTATGGCAGTCATCTTAGGGGTGAGTCTCTGTGGCCAAACAGCCCAGAGTCACTTTGAACCATGCAGTCAAAAAGCGGCTAGGCCCAAATCCAATATGGCTCCGTGCAGTACAACAGTTTCAGTCTGTTGAATAAAACAGTTTGGGGTAGAGAGCAGTTGGATAAAAACCAGACAAACTGGAGTCAAGTTGGACAGTTCATTCCCCACTGATCTTAGGGAGGAGTGAAAGCATTGACTTATTATATAAAGTGTTCTATTGGGACTGTAATTTAACAGAGGCTTTTTTTTCCCCACAAAGATTTACCAGCTATTTACCAGGCCAGACCAGTAGACCGAGGAAGAGAAAGATGAGAGGTCTTTTCATCCATGGATCCGCATCAAACTATAAGGCAAGAGTAATGTGATGAATTAATAAGACCTGTAAACAAAGGACCTTGACAGGTTCCAGGAAAAGTTTATAGAAAACACAAGATAGTCTTTATGATTTAGATAGCACATAGACTTAGCATAGTCACTAAGTTGACAGTTATAGCATCTATCAATTTAGCTCTGATCTTGGAGTTATGATTAAGAGACTTTAGCATTGTGTCTCTTCTATCCATTTTAAGGATAAGCTTTCCATTAGCTGTTCTTATTCTACTACACAGCTTTCTACCATGAGGTAAATCATAGCAGCCTCTACAGGAAACAGTTCACTTCTTAGCTGTTCCTGAGTGCATGGTGTCTTTCTCCGGGCTGTCCTGTTGTTGTCCTACCTGTCACAGGGTCAGGGAGCCAGCCTGTTATGCTTGAGCTTGAAGTGGGTGGGGCGTAGCCTATCTCTGGAACCAGGTGTTCAGTGAGCTAAATCAGCATATGACGGTTTATAAAATCATTCTCTATATTCAAAAGGCATTGTTTCTCTGTAAGACTGAAAGCATAACGTGTTCTGTGTCTTCAGATGTCGGCAGAGCACCTCAGAAGCTCATATATGTTTTCCTGTTATAAAGACTCCAGGATAAGATACTCATTCTATGTGACAGGAATATAAGTGGATCAGTGTCTATGCTTTACATACAAAGTCCCTGTCTCCTTGAAAAGACACATTTAAAGAGAAAAGAAAACATAAAAACAAGAAACCTGAGGAACTCAGAAAGTTCTGTAGATGAAAGGAAGGGAATCTGGGTTTGCTGGAACAGAAACAAAAGCTGGCTTCAGCCATAAGGTAATGGAGTCCCAAACACACACACACACACACACACACACACACACACACACACTCACTCACACTCACTCACACGCATCTCTCAAAGGAATGAGTTTTGCTAACCCAATATAAAGGCCCCAACCTGTCAACGTCTAGTGCATTGGGGGCCCTGGGTAGGGACCCACACCACCAGGACACAGGGGATGCAGAGCGAAGGCAGAAGCAACTGCACGCAGTGGCAAGCTTTATTAATCCTTATATAGATATGGATATGCATTACCTCAATTTCCATTTTGGCAAGATACCATAAGATCATTATTCCTATGATACCAGGAACAACTAAGGCAAGAGTAAACAAAGAAATAAGACTAAACAAAGGCTTCTCATAATATTCACATAACAAATCACCCCTCTTATCAAAATATACTCGTCATTACCAAGAGAGCATGAGAACTGCTTCCACAGAAACAGGACACAGCAGAACATAGTTTAAGGCCAAGTGAGAAAAACATTTTCCTCTCAAGGTCAGCATTCCAGCCCCTACTTGCACCTGTCACCAGCCCTTACTTGACTCTGCCTGGGAGCTGCATCTCTATGCCTCCACACCAACCTCACTTTCATCTCCAGTCTCCCACGAGCAGTGCAGCTACAGGACTCTCACCACAGAAAAACTGACTTCAACCCTAGTCCACAGTAAGCTTGAGTCCTGGACCTATTGGTTGGCTAGTCCCCTGAAATGAGTGGGTCCCTGCTTCTTCCCACCTCATTAGTCCCTTGTCTGGTGGCTCCTGGAGCAACCTATGTTTTGCAGTGGAGGTGATCTTGGCACTACTTTGCCCTTATTATGTATGGATGGATTAGTAAGTTTGTTAGCTCAATCCCATCAGCCAGAAGGAGCCCTGTGGGCAAGTGTGGCTGGGAGTTACTAGATAAATATAGTAGACCTTTGTCAAGACCATAAAGAGGAGCTTAGTGCTGGGCAGGAGTGGAGTAGACATGAAGTGTCTGAGAACCACTAATGCAACTTCGGCAAGAAGATGGCATCTCTCCTGGAGCACAGACAGGAGGACAGAGGAACTCTACAGGTTCCAGTTGCCTTAATTCCAAAGTGTGCTCAGACAGTGGCCCTGAGAAACAAACACTAAGGCACAGGTTAATAACTGAGACAGCCTCCATTACATTGATTATTCATTCATTTAGCATCCACAGACATGATTTACCACGACGATTTAACCGAAAATTGTTATCAGTGACTTCTTTACTCAACATGTTAGAAAGAGACTCAGGTAGCCTGGAGAAATGGCTTAGTGGTTAAGAGCACTGACTGCTCTTCCAGAGGTCCTGAGTTCAGTTCCCAGCAACCACATGGTGGCTCACAACCATCTGTAATGGGATCTGATGCCCTCTTCTGGTGTGTCTGAAGACAGCAACAGTGTACTCATATACTTAAAATAAATAACCTTTTAAAAAAATTAGAAAGAGACTCAAGTAAGGGTTTTGTGTCAGGAATCTTTCCACTTACTAGAATCTTGACCAGACAAAAAATAACTCCTTGGAGGACCAGAAGTACTATGTTGCGTTTTGGTGTTAGCAGATTGATCACTCCAGTACCCACTGTCCCTGATTTAATTGACTTTAAAATCCGAACCCACAATTGTGTCATACCAGAGGCAGGCTAGTGACCTAAAATTTCAAAAGTTTTCATTCTGTCTATTCAAACAATTTAAATAGTGAATCTTCTAAAGGTCCAGGTTTGGAGGCTGCCTGACATTTTCTCAGCAGTATTGCTTAGCTTGGGTGAACTGTTGGATAAAACTCAGGACACATGGAGTCACAGTGAGTAGTAACAGTCTTTGCACTCTTTGCACACAACTGAAAGTTTGCATGCCTTTCTGCAGACCTGGGTATGATGTCATTGTAAGGGACTAATATCATACTTACGTGTCTCAAATCACTTACATGTGTGCTAATGGAACTCATCCCAAGACTTCTTTGTGAAGTAGGAAATTTTTTTTAAAATGTTTTCCTATCACATACTCAATAATGAGGATTTAAAATGAATGCCCGGGCTAGAGAGATGGCTCAGTGGTTAAGAGCATGGACTGCTCTTCCCGAGGTCCTGAGTTCAAATCCCAGCAACCACATGGTGGCTCACAACCATCTGTAGTGGAATCCGGTGCCCTCTTCTGATGTGTCTGAAGACAGCGACAGTGTATTCATACATAAAATAAATAAGTCTTTAAAAAAAATAAAATAAAATAAAATGAATGCCTTTTGTGGATATATAATTCAAAGATTAAACTATGCCACTAGGAATGTGTGTTTAATAGCTTTCAGAATTTTGTGGATTCAAGATTTTTTTACTTTGTCATTTGATCTTCTGTATTATTGTTTCTAAGTGTGTACTGCCTATCAGCACTTAGTATGCTCACCTTATATATTTTGGTGGATGGGTAAAATACATTGATAGAACATTTAAGGAGAGTGTAAGATAAACATATCTGTAAACTTTGCTTCTGTGAATTTTCCCTGCATGGGTAAATAGAGGTCTTCCATTTTCATGCCTTGTTCATTGCCTCTCTTCACTCAGTGCTCAGTGATTATTTAATCTTGTAAATTAATCTTAGGAATGCATCCTTTCTCAGGACTGGAGAGATAGCTCAGTGTTTAGGCTCACTAGCTGCTCTTCCAGAGGTACTGAGTTCAATTCCCAGCAACCACATGTTGGCTCACAGCCATCTGTAATGGGGTGCCATGCCATCGTTTAGTGTGTCTGAAGAAAGCAACATTATATTCACATATAATAAATGAGTAAGTGTTTAAAAAAATTCATTTCATTGCCAAGCCTGGTGGCCCACTGTATTAACCCCAGAATTTGAGAGGCAGAAGCAACTGAAGTCAAGGCCAGCCTCATATACATAGCAATCTTCAGGACAGCCAGGGGTACACAGAGAAACTGAGTTTCAAATAACACAAACCAAGCAACCAAACAAAAAATATGTGCTTTTGGTATTTGACACATATGTTACCTCCGCAAGTTTCTGGTACTCATGGGTGACGTACCTTTCATTATTATGCCTTGATATCTCTCAGGTATGTACTTTCTAGTCACCATATAAAACATAAAATATTGTCCCAAATCTTTAGGCTATACTATTCAGTCTTGGTATGGACAGTCTACTTGTTATACAATATATTTTTCTTTATCAAATAAAAACCCCATGCCTACTATAAAAATTCTGTTTGTTCAACCTCACAATCACAATAAACTTTTTATTTTTCCTGGCTTCTCTGTTTTAAGATTTCATGGATCACTGGTCATATAATTGTTAAATGGGCTTATTCCTATTAGTATACTGCCCTTAAAACTTAAGTCTTTAACTTTAAATTATATGACATTATTTCTATGTTCTATTTAGTTGTGGTTTAAATAGATTACTTCCACCTACTGTATTTGTGAATTATGCTCAGTTCCTATAGGTATTGAACTATACTGCAGACTTTTATTTATGGATAAATACATATGAGTTACTGTCTTCATTTTAAAAACTTAAGCCATATAAGTATAAAGAACATTACTTAACTTTTGCTCATATCTCAACTTTGGCTCAACAGGAAGAGCACTCAGTGATCCTGACGATTATAGCAATACAACTCAGTGTAAATCACTCCTTGGTCAATGCCCAAGAATTGATACAGGAGAGAAAACCTGTAAGTGTGAAGAACCCTTTAGTTCTTGCTCAACACTTTCGATAAACCAGAGACTTCATACTTGAGACAAACCTTACAAGTGTATCGAGTGTCACAAAGCCTTTAGTAGTCTCTCATCACTGTTTATACACCAGAAAAACCATACTGATGAAAAAAACTTGTGTGAAGAATGTGACAGATCATTTTACTATCCTTCAATGTTAAAGGAACATCAGAGAATTCATTCGAGAGAGAAACCTGACAAATGTGAAGACTGTGGAAAAGCTTTTATTGATCCTTCATTCCTTAAGCACCATCAAAGAATTCATTGTGGGAAGAAACCCTTCAAGTGTGGAGAATATCACAAAGCCTTTCATTATCACTCAGCCCTTAGAACACACAAGAGAGTTCATACTGGAGAGAAACCTTACAAATGTAAAGATTGTGGCAAATGTTTTTCTGTATATACGTCCCTTAATCAACATAAAAATAACCATCCTAAAGACAATTCCTATATGTGTGAAGCAAGTAGCAGATTTCGTAGCTCATCTTCATCCCTTAGGAAACATCAAAACATCCATTCCAATAATAATCCCTGTAAATGTGAAAAATGTGGCAGATCGTTTTCCAATTCCTTGAGACTTTAGAGGACATCAAGTGATCCATTCAGGATATAATCCCTACAAGTGTGAAAAATGTGACAAAAAGTTTGCCTGTTCTGCAAATCTGAGGAATCATGAAAAAGTTCATACTGGAGAGAGACCATACAAGTGTGAAGAATGTCCCCCAAGCCTTTAAATTTAACTCATCCCTTTTGAGACACAAGGACATTCATACAAGAGAGAAATTCTACCAGTGTGAAGAATGGTAGATGTGGCACGGTGGTTTGTATGTGCTTGGCCCAGGGGGTGGCACTGTTAGAAGGTGTGGCCTTGTTGGGTGTGGGCTTTAATACCCGTGTCCTAGCTGTCTGGAAGCGAATCTTCTAGCAGCCTTCAGATGAAGATGTAGAACTCTCAGCTCTTCCTGCACCATGACAGCTTGGATGATGCCATGCTCCTGCCTTAACAATAGTGGACTAAATCACTTAATTTGTAAGCAAACCCCAAATAAATGTTATTTTTTTTTAAATTAATTTTTAAGATGTACTTATTTATTTATTTATTATACTTTTAGTACACTGTAGCTGTCTTCAGACACACCAGAAGAGGGCATCAGATCTCATTAAAGATGGTCGTGAGCCACCATGTGGTTGCTGGGATTTGAACTCAGGACCTCTGTAAGAGCAGTCAGTGCTCTTAACCACTGAGCCTTCTCTCCAGCCCATAGATGTTATTTTTAAAAGAGTTCCTTTAGTCATGGTGTCTGTTCACAGGAGTAAAACCCTAACTTAGACATGTGGGAAGTGTGATAAAGCCTAGTTAATCTCCATAGCCTTACTCAACACATGATAGTTGTAGATACTGCAGTGAAGTCCTATGAATTTTTAAAATGTTTATACTTCTTAAGTTCTTAAAATATCTGTGCTGTCCAGTCAGCTTGACACACAAACTAGAGCTGTTTCTAAGGACAGAACTTCAACTGAGTAAATGCCTCCATAAAATCCAGCTTTAATTGTTTTCTCCCCCCCCACCCCCCCCCGGAGCTGAGGGCCGAACCCAGGGCCTTGCACTTCCTAGGCAAGCGCTCTACCACTGAGCTAAATCCCCAACCCTTTAATTGTTTTCTTAATTAGTGACTGATTCAAGGATCCAGCCCATTTTTGGTGGGGCCATTTCTGTGCTGGTAGCCCTGTATTGTATAAGAAAGCAAGCTGAACAATCCATAGGGAACAAGCATCCCTCCATGGCCTCTGCATCCTCTTTAAGTTTCCAGCCCTATGTGAGTTCCTGTCTTGAATTCCTTAAATAATGGACTACAGAGTGGTGGTGAAATCCAAACCCTTTCCTACCCAACTTCCTTTGGTAGTAGTGTTTCTTAGAAGCAATAGGAACCCTAATTGACTGACTAAGGCAACAATCATTCTAATGACTACAAACTCCATGAGTGTGTGGAATATAGTAAAACGTTTGCTAACAATTCAGATTTTATCCAATTCAAAAGAATCCACAGTGAAGACTATCAAGTGAATTATTTTAGAATGTCAATACAAACATCTTACTTCCACTAGCACAAAGGCTAAGAACATCATCAGAGAGCAGTAGAGACTTTGCTGTAACCTCCCCACCAGTGTGTTCAACAATGTGCTTGAATATTGCAGGGGTTGCTGAGTTTCTTTCCTCTGTAACTATATATATTTCTTGAAACTGTTGCCATGCAGTAACTTGGACCTTTGGGTGCCTGGAATCTGATCTGTGGGCTGTGGTAAAGTTTCCGTTGTTTTCCTCAAGGGGGTCACCCATGCTCTTGAAATCACTTATTCTCTGGGTTTGTGAAAAACTCCATAAACTTACATTCCTCACAAGTTGGACTTAGTGAGATCTACATTGTATCTAATCTAAGCTGGATGGGCATTGGTGTTTGCCTCCCCAGGAAAAGAACATTGGCAGTCATATTTGGTTTCAGAATGAAGAATCTCTCATTTCCTTTAAATTCTAAAGTGTTCTTCATATGACTCCAACTGCCATGTCATAGAACTTGGCAGCATATTGACAATAACCAAGCCCTATGCACTCACACAGAAGAAAGGATGTATTTGATTAGTGTGTTTGTGATGTTAATAATGAAACACTGTAGATGCAGTTCTTACTTTACTTTGATATAGATGCTAAAAAGTGATGCCACACTTGAGTTTATTAATTTGTATATACGGTTATATCCGGGCAATTAAAACCTAAAAGTTAGCAGTTATTAATTTATAAATGATTAAATATTTTGAAAAATTTATTTTTCAAAAGCAGGTTTGTGAAGTAGAGGTGAAAGTAATATATTTATAGTACCTTTGCATGGCGGGACATCCCCAAGCTCAAGAAACACCATTTCCCTTATCAGAGTAAATTGTGGGCTGGCCACATTCTAGGGTAAGCATAGGACATCTGCTGCTCCTGTCTCTCTTAGCTTCTAGGCCATATCACGAAAACCTCCCCTGTAAGTTTGTGTATATGTATATATACATATGTATGCATGTAACTCTGTGTGTGTGTTTGTGTGTGTAAGATGAATAATTCCGCATGTCCCCCATAACCATGAGATGGATTCCCTTCTCCAATGGAGAAGTCTACCCATATTCTAAATTTCTCAAGCCTCAGAGAAGCAAATACTAATTATTCTGCCTTCAATATCTCTATTTGTAACATATTAGGATGCTGTAACGAGGGGAACCCCATATCTAACTAACCCGCCAGCCTAGTGCTATTGGATTTATATCATAGTTCAATTGGCTATGACATTTCCCTGACATTAAAATTTGTTAGGAGTCCCAAGAAAAGTTTTAAGTAACATAAGACAGAACCAGCCAAGAGACCAGTCAGCACAGAAGGCTAAACTCTGGACACTCATTTAACCATCAAGCAGCAGTTTTCCTCCAGTGAATCTACCATGCACAGCTAAGAGCAGAGCACTGCCAGGGGAGAAAGAACCCTGGGCTGTGAAAGTCCAGCATGACCAACCTCTTGGAATCACCTTTCAGAGAAGATGGAACCTGTTCTTTTGTCCATTTCCTTTGCAACTCTGGAGGCCAGAAGCTTGAGGTATTCAGCATGGTGCTTGGTGATAGAGGTCACTATGACTCTTCTTCTTCCCTGTGGACTCAGCAATATTGGCCATCATGCTTCTGTTTTACTTAGGGTTGTCATTGTTTTGATAAGCCACCATGGCCAAAGCAATTTGGGAAGGGAGTCATGACAGGGATCTAAACAGACCAACCTGATGGCAGGAGCTGATGGTCCAGACGCCATAGAGAGGTGCAGTTTACTTGTTTGCTCTTTAGGGCTGCCCAGGTTTAGAGCAACAAGGAGTAGCAGGTCATGGGTGAGCCCACTTGAATAAACTGGTTCCTCCCATACCGATTACTAGTTTAGAAAATGTCCTGTAGCAGTGGTTTTAGACCTGTGGCAACTATTTCCGGGTTGAATAGCTCTTTATACAGGAGTTCCCTAAGACCATCAGGCATATCAGATATTGCCATTGTGATTTATAACAGCAAAAGTACAATTATAAAGGAGCCACAAAAATATTTTTGTGGTTGTTGGGTCACCACAACATGAAGAATTATATTAAAAGTTCATAATATTAGGAAAGTTGGTAACATTGCCTTACAGGTTTGCCTATAGCTGGATCTTATTGGAGCATTTTCTCAATTGGGGTTCCCATCCCAAATGAGTAACCTGCATGATGCTGACATAAAACTAGCCACCATCATTTTCCATACAGCAGGCCACAGCAGTACATTAGGACTTGTCTCTTACTTGAAGGTTTACTAACTAAGTGCTACTTCTAATGACCAGGTCCTGCTTAATTAACTGGTTATTAGACTCTTGTCAATTGATAGCCTCGGGGAAAAATGAAACCACAGGCTTAGTCCCTGGCCTTTCATAAAATTCAGATTTGAATAACTAAAAGAAGTGGGGAATGAAGTGACTCAGGCTTGGTCAGGTTTTCCTAACATTATGCCTCATCCCACTTGGAGTCTCTTCAGGCAAGTAATTTGTGTCTTCCATCTTCTGACAAAGGTGGGAGCAGGTCTTCCTTACTGGGAGAGGATCAAGAAGTATACAAATGGTCTTTTCTGAGAAAGTCTTACAGAGTGTTTCTCAGATTGAAGGGTCCTGCACTCTCTGCTTGGAAGACCACAGTAAAAAAAAAAGAAAAAAAAAGATAATGTAATACCTCTGTGTACATCTCTGATATGAGTATAGATATTTTTACTTGTAAAATCCTAGGTTCCCTTGCTGTCTTACTGAGTTTTTTCTGAGGTGTGACACTGTACATGGTCATCTGTACACTTGGTTGGCTTTAATAACACTATGATTTCTCACATAACTTGTTTAATTTACCAATTCTAAAGTAAAAGTGGAATTCTAATTTTAAGAATGGTAGCTGTTAAAATTAGGTGGTAGAAAGGTAGAAGATTCCTCTCTATCAGCTAGTGTTCATAGTGGACAATCAAGGTATGCTACGACAGGAGTAACAGTTGTCTTACCCAGCCTTGAACCCAGGGAGTAAAATAAATGTCATGGCAAGGTGTGCCCGTGGAGAATAGTGGCAGCAGAGTTATGGGAGTGACCAATTAATTATTTTCTGCTTGAATTTAATGCTCATTCCAAAGGCTGTAAGTAATTAGTTCATTGCAAACACATCCAAACACACCAGAAAAGGGTTTTGAAATCATATTTGATCATGTTCTTCAGCCCTTAGCAAAACAAAAACATGACAAACAAGTAAAAACCTTTTGAGGGAAAACACAATTAAACAGTTGAAGGAATTAAAAATGGAAATAGGCAATCAAGAAAGAACACAACAACCCTGGATGAAAACTGTTCTGTGAATCCAGATAGCTATGTGGAGATAGCTCTTTGGAGCTTTCCATAGTTTGACTTGAGACAGATAATGTAAAAGCTGGACAGGACAAAACATACAGTGCTCAATGAGAAGCTCCCTATTATAGACAGCTCCCTCAAAAGACCAGTCTTCAACAAAATCATTTAAAAAGAGACAGCTCCCCTCCAAATAGAGACCAGCTCCTCCGTGGAGATATTAAAAAAAGCTCTCTTAAAGGCACCTACAGAATCCCCCTGGAGACAGCTCCCCTGGAGAACAGCTCTCCTCTCAATCCAACATAGGAGACAAGTTCTCCAATTTTAATATCTTTCTACAAATCAGCTCTCTTAATAAATGGCTGCCCCATAGAGGGCTCTCTTCTACAACAAAACAAAGAGAAGAAAAAGCTTTCTTGATACAGACAAATTCACTCAAAGCTCTCTAACCTCAACTCCCAATAAAAGGGTTTTCAAACTGGATCAAAGTCAAAACACCTGCTAGAAAAAAACTTCCTCAAAAGATCTGTGTTTCAAAAACTGGTCGGAAGCAGCTCTCCATTTATCTAGAAAAATCAATTTTCTTGGTCATCAAAAAAAGATAAGGAGTTCAGAGATGAACTTAAAAAGCTGAAATACAAGGGGTTTGCAAACCCCATCAAGAACAACATTACCATCACACAAGTCAGGAGCTCTCAGGACACTAAATCACCATCAGAGGCAAAAGAGCTACCACTTAACAGATGGAGAGATTCTATCCAAGGCCTCCTCAGCTCCTCATACTTTCTCCAAAATTGACCATATAATTGGTCCAAAAAATGGGCTCAACAGAGGGGCCTTGTTCAGACACCACTGGTCTTCAATAACAATAAGGGAAGAATGCTCGTGGTCCCCTGCTCCCCCTCCCCCTGCCAGTGTAAATAAAAGGGACTTTTTAATTTAAAAAATACAACATACAGGACACAATGAAAGCTGTGCTAGGAAGGGGGTGTTTGGGGAAGGTGAACACCCTGGTAGAAGAAGGGGGAGGGAGGATGGAATAGGGTGCTTATGGAAGGGAAACCAGGAAAGGGGATAACATTCGAAATGTAATTTTAAAAATACCTAATAAAAAGGAAAGAAAGAAATAATTCTAAACCTCTTTGGATAGCAAATCCCTTGCAGGTCAAAAGCCCAGTCTTCTATTTACATATCAATTCCACTATTCACCTTAGGTTCCTTTTGATTATACCATGAATCAGCATCCCTGAAACAGCTCCCCCTGATGTTTAGAAAAGGACAGCAAGCACATTCTTTTTTTATTTTTATTTTTTAGCATTGCAAATGAATTTAGAGATCTGCCTGCTTTTGTAAATACAGATGGGTGAGATCTCATCCTGAGATTACCATTCACACCGTGTCTGGGCCTGGCCCTAAACTGGCCCTGGTCCAGGGTGACCTCGAACTCAGGAATCTGGCAGGACTTAATTTGAGGTAAATGAATGTGGAGGAAACTTGAATAAAGCACATTCTTCATTATTCTGCCCAAATTAATACCGTTTAAAAAACTTCAATTTGGAAATACTCAAATTGTCCTGTTTTAGCCATAAATTATAGAACATGATTCAGGCTGTCATAAAAATCACAAAATGACAACATCTTCCTGGGAAGCTATCATGAGTGAACAAGTGAGAAGTCTCCCAGAACTCTGCATCAGTGTAACATCAGGGAAGAGAGGGTTCTTAAATCATTGTTATAAATGATAGTTTTTTTAAAATCCTGGCTAGCTCCCAAATGAATGAGACAGAGACTTTAAGATTTATTTAATCAAGCTTTTGAGGCACAATAGCTGAGCAGTTAATCTATTCTAATTCTCTAAATCAATTTGGCTGCCTCTGCACCAAAATTCCTGAGATACTTGCATTTCATTATTCTTCTGGCTTTCTCTGCTCCAGGTGTTTTTCCATGGTCTCTCCTGGATCTTCTCCTGGTGGCCAATCCCTCTCCCACCGCAGCCGACCTCCATGGCCCGGAGCAAGACCATACCTGTTCTCTTCCTTGCTTACTCACTCATTGGCTCATCAGCTAGCTTTATTGACTGACCATGGAATAATTGGAGAGCAGTGTTTACAGAACATTGAGACAGGGGATTCTTAGAATGATGATGCAACCAGATATGAGGTCGCAGAAACCAGCGTTTGAATGATACAAGGATAATCTTTAAATAGGGCACAATAACATTATGCCTGCAGTCAGGCAAGATGCCAAGAGATGAGATGCAGTCAGACTCGCCTTGAATCTACCACTTGGCTTTGCCATGAGTACAACAGAGGAAAGCTAACAGTGATCTGTCCTTTTCCTCTCTGCTACATACCTGGTTATCACAGCTGCTTTGGGTCCTTATTATCCATCATTATTAAAGTTAGGAAAGGAGAAAACCAGCCAAGTGAACTGGTGGACCGACTTTAAAAGACAGCACATTACACATTTTCAGTAATTGATTTTGTTAGAAAAGGGGAATTTATTTACATAGAAATGTAATGTAAACATTAGTCAGAACACAGAGGATTGGATACACTGAATACACACAGAGAAATGAATAACACATTGAAAAGAAAGGGTCTCAACCATAAACTTTAACTTGCATCCTATTCAGTAACAATGAAAGGCTTCTGTGTGGAAACATTCTACTTTTAAAAGAAAAAATGGCTGAGAAGTGGCCAGTAAGGCACTGTAGGACCCTAGTTCTTACTGAAGTGTAAGAGCTATTAAGAAG
Organism: Rattus rattus; assembly: GCF_011064425.1. Classification (NCBI taxonomy): domain Eukaryota; kingdom Metazoa; phylum Chordata; class Mammalia; order Rodentia; family Muridae; genus Rattus; species Rattus rattus. Next base: position 199,799,326 of record NC_046155.1, read on the forward strand.
CTTGGCCTGGTAGAAGGGTAGGTTAGGGGTTCCACTGTGAAGACCCTAGGGGCTTTCTGTCCTTTTCCAGCCTTTACACCCACTGCCTCAGATCAAATTTAAAATACCTTAGCCAAGCTGGGGTTGGGGTTTATCAGGGTAGAAGGGAATTTATTTACCATTGCCCTTAGTGCCTTGGACCCAAGGCCATTGCAAATGAATTTAGGATTCGGTCCCCAGCTCTCATCTGAAAATTCACTTCTTAAAAAGAAAAAGAAAAAAAAAAAAAAAAAAAAAACTTGATTTCTTCAGGCCAAATTACACCAGCTTCCCGCCTTGGATCAAGTCTAGGCCAAGTTCCATTCTCTACCCACAGTCCTCTGGTGGAGCAGGGACATTCTTGAAAAACCACAGAATGTACTGATAGTCACATGACCCTCTGGTCCCAGATAGAGTTGGAATGCATTTCGTATGCTTGCTAGCCAATAGATTCAAAGGTCAACATGCTTAACCAATGAGTTTAAACTGTAACCTAGCTGATGTAATCTGTACCCCTAAAAAGTATAAAAACTGCTTGTTAAACCATTTGGGGTTGCCTTCTAGTCACTCGCCACAGGGGCTGATTGATGGTCGACACTGACACGCCAGAAAATAAACCTCTTGTGTTTGCATCGAACTCCGCTCTCATGTCTCACTTGGGGGTATCTCTGGGTAATTAAGACTCACCTCGAACCTTACAGCACTTTGAACAAAGACCAGGATTGCTATGTATGTGACTGAATGTATTCTTTCTGCTTGGAGTCTCTGTAGATGAAGCTATCAATTTCCTCAGCAACACAGAGGCAGAGGTCACCACAAGTGGGAATGACCTCTATGTGTATACATTTGTTCTGAAAGAGAATGGTTTTCCGAGCTATAATCTGTGGGGGCATGTGTTCATTGTTGGACCTGAAGGACCACCACCAAAGATCCGTTCGTCCCCAAAGACCACCGAAACCAGATTTGATGCAGTCAGCAAGAGGGTTTTTATTCCAAGCGCACTGGGGTCCACAGTCGTACGCCATGTTGGGGTAGAGGACTGCGGACCCCAAGTGCAGAATCCGGACAGCTTTTATAGGCTTTACAACAAAGCCCACGCATCACAAACCAATCATTTTATAGCATCAAGAGCTGGTGCGGTGCGAGCCAATCAATTTGTACCACTCCATAGTTTCTAGGCCAATCAATTTAAATTATCTGAGCTCTGTGGACCAATTAGTTTCCTACAGTCTCGGAGGTCCGCATTTGTGTGGGCTCCCAGTGCGGGGGTTGGGTGGTGGGTGGTAGGGTCGTGGGGTGACAGATTGCAGTTAAGACAGGTCACAAGGGCTTTCCTTCTATGGCTAAGCAGTTTACAGAAGCTAGATAAGCAGTTACTCAGCTCATTTCCTGTTATCTTACTAGGCCTGGATCATGTACTTAAGGGCCTATCTTACACCCTTTCACCTAGTTTCATACAGAGAGCAGGCTCAAGAAATGTGACCTTTTACCTACTTACTGGTATTGAGCAGGGTCTGGAATTTGAGGTATTTAGGGCTTCTTAGGGGCGAGATAGAATTTTAGCATTTCTAAACTTCTGACTTCTTGGTTGCATTTTTCATTCTTTCAGTCATGTGTGTGTAATATTAGCAATGCCCCGGGGGAATCATCTCTATATATTTGAAAAGTAGAAACACAAGAGTATACGAGCTTGTTGGGGCAGAAATCAAGCCAGCTTTGTATTGCCCATCCATTTGTCAAAAGCCAATGGGGATCTAGGAGCATAGTCAGGCACACCACGACTGATTCCAAACAGTATGTTAAAAGTTACTTTTCCTTCCCATATTCGTTAGTGTATTGCTTTGTTATTTTAACGTAAAGCTGAGTCAGCACTTTTTCAGGAAGTAGTAATATTAAAATTACCACCAGAAATTACTTATAAGCTAAATGTTTCTGTCAAACGTTCGACTCATATCCATCTCCTGTTGTGTGGTTTTGGGATCGGAAACCAATCTCATTACCCATAGCTCTTCTGCAGATAAGGATTTGTCCTCCCACACTCCAGGGCAGAGTAACATAAAAAAATCCTCAAATACCAGGAACAGTAGAGGAAACTTGAGTTAGGCTCCAGGATTTCCTTCGCACAGACTTCTGGGAGATGTAGTCTGCACCACTGTGACCACAGGGAGTCTTCCGGGAAATCCTATTCTGACTTCAGGTGTCTACTTGTGAGTCTTTCTCAAAGTTGGGCAGAAAGCGTGTGCGGCTGTACATTCCTGTTGTCCGGTACTTGGAGGTTGGTCTGGGACTTGGAGGTTCGTCCGGGGAGCAGCGTAACCCGGGGCTCTGTGCGGGGCGTAGGGATTGGTCTCTGAGGGAGCGGATAAAGGCTGGGTAGGAGGGCGGAAGAAGCTGCCTGGACTAGCTGTGCTGAACTGGCTGGGAAACTTGAGGGGACGAGAGTTCGGGCTTGTGCCCTAAAGGTTTCTTAGGACACCACGTGCAGCCCGCGCCTGCCTTGTGGCTCTGGTACACTGGAGCAGCTTGGTAGTGGGAGAATGGATAAAAGTGCAAGAGGCAGGATTGCAAACTAATGGTCAGTTGACTACCTGCTCCTGAGATAGTGCAGGAGCTCACAGACCTGCATTGCTGGAAGCACACTTCCCTGGCTGCCCCATTCTCACCCGGATGCTGTCAGATTCCTCAGTGTTCTTAGAGTAAATGGTGTTTCTGGTCCCCGTGTACTCTGTAGCCAGCTTTTAGTAAAGGCCTTGAGGTCTGATTGTGTTCATTTTCTCTGCCAGTTAAAGAATTAAGAGGAAGAATCTTTAGCCACAACAGGTGGCATGTTGGGAAATTCTGGAACACACCCGACAGATCTGCCTGAACCCACGAATAGAATATTGAAAATCTTTGACTAGGGGTGAAGAAAGACATGCAGTGGACACACTGACAGGAACCTCTACAAGGCAGGGTGGGAACTGGAGGAACTCACAACATGTTTCACCTGAGGGCTGTGTTTTCTAAAACTTTTGACAGGACCTCCACTCCTTAACTGTGTAAAATTAGAGTTGAGTAATTTTAAGAACAGAGAGAATGTCTGCTTAGCCCACGACGCTTCTGGTCAACATGACATTATCAGGACTTGAGCTTGTTGAAAAAGTGTATGAGCAGGGTACTAGAAGCCAGTGAAAAACTCACATGAACTCTTCTGTGTCAGGTCAGCAGGCTGAGGGAGAAATCACAGACCTGTGTGTATTCATGTGATTAAGTAAACAGAGCTGTGATAGAAAAGAAACTTGAGCCTATTCTGAGGCACATCCCTGTCATCTCTGCATTTGTGAGGGGGAAGGGTGACATCCCCTGCTTCACAGCAAGTTCAAGGTCAATGTAGGCTACTTCAGTCTGTGTCAGAAAATATTTAAACATACTTGGTGCACATGAGAAAATACTTTCTGTGGTTCATTTCATGTCTTCCAGTAAGAGCCATGGCAAACCCCTGCAATCAGCAATTTGCTGACTTACAAACTACATGTGCTTCCCTTCTGCTGACCCATTCTATGTCTAATTTAAACTTCTTTCCATAGCATACTCTTGTTAAAGACGTTACAATTTGGTGATTAATTGTTTGCATTTACTATGTGAGGAAGAATTGTCCTCTTTCCCTTGCTTGAATATTCTGCCTATTTGCAGCAAATTTCCACTCTTTTTGGATAGTAGTTTGTGTTAGATTCTGCCATGACCTGATGATGCTTTCTTCTGGTCTTCCCTGAATTCTTCCAGTTTCCTCCTCTCATATCTAAGCTGAGAGTCCATCATTTCTTCATTTCCTATGTGCAGTTCTTGACTGATGCAGGCTGCTGTGTTTTACGTCCCTGTGTCTTTTTCTAAAGCTGCATCGCACATGCCTTCCCGTGTCCCTGTCCCAGAGCTTCAGCTGTGTGCAGATGCTGCTTCCAGTTACCAGGAACAAAACCACTTCCTCCACTGTCCCTCATGCATACTGCCATCTCCAGCCAGTAAAGCAAACTGCTAGTGTGGGACGCCTTCCTCTTGTACAGGTTGAAGCCCTGTTCCCCTTGGTGGGTTGTTCTCTGCCCTCCCAGGCTTCCTTCATTGTATGTTAGTATGAGGGAAGGAGTTACTTGTCTTTACAGCTCATGCATGAAGCTTGCTGTGTTAGACAAAGCATATCTGGGAAACTGGAAAGGAGGTGTGATTCAGATCTTGCTGATATATATGAAGAGAAATTACAAATGGTTTGAACAGTTGCCAAACACATGTGCAAGTAATAAACCTGAGCACTGCAGATCCTTATTGCATTGTCATTTTCTGTTACAAAAGAGTCTGCCTTCATAGGATCCTCCATAGTCATTTAAAACTAAGGTGACATATTAGAGTTAAAAGCTATATGTCTGCTTGCCTGGCCAACTCTTTCATATTCTATATTCCATCGTCCTCTTCTTTCCGGGATCTATGTAAAGTTAAGTCGTTGGAGTGCAAGTCCATACTCTTTGCTGAATAAACTCTGCTTACTGGTGCCTTAATAAGACTCAAACTATACACAGACTGTTAAAATCCAAAAATACATCTAGAGCCCTAATGTATGGATCAAATGTGGTATTTATTTTAAAAGTAAAATTCTCATTATGTAATCCACATTTTTTTTAAAGATTTATTTATTATATGTAAGTACATTGTAGCTGTCTCCAGACACACCAGAAGAGGGCATCAGATCTCATTACAGATGGTTGTGAGCCACCATGTGCTTGCTGGGATTTGAACTCAGGACCTCAGGAAGAGCAGTCAGTGCTCTTAACCGCTGAGCCATCTCTCCAGCCCCCGTAATCCACATTTTCTAAGGGAGAAAAAGACCTTTACATTTGGTCTTTCATGTTTTTCACGTTTTATTTCATTCTCTCATCCTATAATTGCAAGATATGGTAGCTTGAAGCAAAATTTTATCATTGTATTATGCCACTTTTATGCTAGTAAAGCCCAGGGATAGAGACTAGTGTGGGGGGCCATTTGCCTGCTCTTCTGATGTAGAAAGAGAGAGAGAAAGATCTGCCAGGCAGGATCACAGCAGGTCAGGGCCTGTGTGCAGATTTCCTGGCCTTCTGAGGCATGGAAGGATAGGAGGAGCTGCATCTGATGGTCAAGGTGAGAGGCTGAACATTGGATTGAACATGGTGGAAGGAACAGAGAGGCCTTTGTTTAAGAACAGATATCTGGTGTGTATTTCTGCATTTGTTTCTGTTTCCTTGTAACTTTGCTTCCCATGGTACTATGAAGTATAAAAAGGTGGTGAGAAATAAACTCAATGCTGCTGCCTGCTGCCTGCTGCCTGCTGCCTGCTGCCTGCTGCCTGCTGCCTGCTGCCTGCTGCCTGCTGCCTGCCCTGCTGCCTGCCTGCTGCCTGCTGCCTGCTGCCTGCTGCCTGCTGCCTGCTGCCTGCTGCCTGTTGCCTGCTGTGGTATTGACCTGCAGTCCTCCCAAGTCTGTTTCTTGGCTCTGCATCTTTTTTCTGCCTTTTCCATCTTTAATCCTCTCTCCCCGCTCTCAGAGACTGTTTGACTCTCAGCACCACCTAGGAGTTGCTGCTGCTTGATCTGTGTTGTATGTATGTTAAGCCCTATGCAGACAGACAGACAGACAGGCTGGTTGTGAATGGAGACTCTGTAATGTTTGGAACCTGATCAGGAATACAGCCCTCTCTTTACATCTCATGTTGACTTCCCACCAATGTCCTGCTAATCTTTAGTTTTGCCTGACTCTTTGAAAAATATATCTCTGAGGCACATTGATGGGAAATGCAAGAGTTTTTAATATATCTGCTCTGTCTGTTGCTCTAGCCTTCCTCTAGGACTGGCTTCCATCTAAGTGGAATATAAACATTTATCTCCCAATTACTGTAAGAATATGTGCAACTATTAACGAGTGACAGTGTTTCTGCCTCAGGTCAGACATTATTTGCATTTCTTCCCCATAGAAAGTGAATTTTGCAACTCTCTAATTCCCCTGAAATATTTGATGTTAATTGTATTGGCTAAAATTCCTACTAGATCGTATCCTGTCAGGTCCACTGACCTCCACCCACAGCGTCTCACAGGAGATTGTACTCAAGACAGCAGATACTTGCCCATGCAGAATGGAGAAAGCCAATGCTGGGCAGCATGTAGTGATCCTTGCAGTTAATTCTCTATTGCAAGCATAGATTTCTCTCACAGAAAATTGTTTTTGTCTTTTCTCTGCTCTGGGCTCTCATCATTCTCTACATTGCTGGTTCTCCCACGTACTTGGTGACCCTATGGTTAAAAGAGTGCAATCATTTTTTTCTCACTTACTTGTAAAGACAGGAGGATCTTTCTCTACTGGCTGTAAAGAAGCTTTCAAGACATTTCGACTTCTTTTCCCTTGAGAAACTTCTATTCACCAAAGTGCTTCATTCTGCTGGTGCTTTGGCCTCTTCCTCACTGCTGAACTCTGCTCATGAGACAAAAGACTATTTTCTCTGCAGTTGTTTCTTTAAAGAAGATATATATCAGTTGTCCTATAAAGTCTTGTGACAATAGCTATTCCCTCCTCCCAATGGTGAAAGCACCTTGCATTTCAGACACAAGACTCGGGATTGCAGCTGGATCTGACATGAAGATCTGCAGAAGGACGGGTTGTCCATAGTGGTTGGAGGTGCCTTGCCAGGTTCCAAAGGGAGAGAAGCAAATAAATAGTCTCTCATGGCAGTGGGCCACAGCAATGTCCTTTATGGGATTATATCCCTAAAGATGCCACAGTGCCGCTCAATATCTTGACATTAGTAGAAGCTATCCAATGGGACTTAAAGCCTCACCAGTAGAAGTTACATCATTCTTGGAAGCTATTACAGGTGACTTGTTAGGTTTAAATCTTAGAGGAGAACATACTGATGACATTTTACTCAAGCATCGGAAGTGCAAATTGCATTGTGAATACTTTTCCTTAGACCTACACATAAGTATGTAGCTCTTACTGATCAAAGCACTTCTAGCTGCAGCACAAGAGCATTACAGAAAGCTGAAACTTACCAAAAATGCAGAGAACTATGCATGATCTTGTGATCTGACTGAATAGGTATGTCTACACTGCATTTTCTACACATAATTACCAGGGAATATTTTTGGAGCAGGAGCAGTTTGGGTATGAGGACCAGAGGTCCATGTCAAAATCAGAGGTTTGCTATGAGTCTTTGCCTCCTAGAGAAGGGAAGCTTGATAACCCACCATTGTGACTACCTGAGCAATGACATCAGCATGTGATGCCCTGCAGGGTAATCTCCTGGCTAGGTGAAGAAGTATGGGCATCTAAGACCTGCTGAGAGAGGGAGAATTGATGTTTCCCAGGGATAAGCCCACTCCTGTTTATCCAGTAACAAGGATCAGTCCTGAAAACATACATACAGAAGACAGTGAAGTGAATCAGTGATTCATATTTACATAGCAATGTGTGTGTGTGTGTGTGTGTGTGTGTGTGTGTGTGTGTGTGTGAAATAATAGTAAAGAAGAATACTCTGTATTTGTGATAGAGTGTTGGACAGGAGAAATATTGCAATGAGGAGATGGATGGGATAATGATGTATTTATTTTTAATTAATAATGTGCCAGAGAAGAAAAATAGCCTTGTCATTTGAATCAATGTGGGTGAAACTGGATTTATGTTCAGAGAGATGAAGCTAGATAACACATGATCTTATCAGTATGTTAAATGTAAAGAATTATAACTCCCAGAAGTAGGTCTAATGTGTTTTCCCATTGATCAATGGAAAGCCATGATCACGTGGAAGCCAAGGCTTGGGGACTTCCTGAGCAGTGGATGCTCTGGAACAGTGTAATAGGGAGAAGCTCCCAGTCCTGTTGCCCCAAATGCTGGAGGTGTGTAAGGATTATGTTGGGTATATATCAGAAACCTGGAATATTGCAGAATATTTGGTTACATTTTGCACCCCAAGAGTGTGTTGTTTACTGAAAAACCCTGTGTCTGGTTGGAGTGTGACTTATCTCAACATACACTTTTAATCCCTCTGGTGGGAATATAGACATGCCCTTAGTACATGCCCTTAGTAACTTTAATCGCAAACTTTAATGAAGGTAATGTTCATTTGTAGAAAGAAGCATCCATTTTTGAAACTGATGTCTAATTACGTAGCAGTGATGAATCAGAAAGATTTTACAGAATAAGCTATGCCCAACTCTGACAAGAAGAGAGAAGATAGGGAAGCTACTTCAGAGAGCGAGACAGGGAGAAGAAAAAAAAGAGGTCTTTTATTGGGGTAATTGTACAGAGACAGGTTGCAGAGGGAAAACAAACGAGACACAGATGAGGACAGAACAAGCCATGGAATGAGAAGCCGCCAGGAGATTAGAATAGATCGACAGAGTTAGTGTGAAGCCAAGCTTCGTAATGCAGGAGAAACTGAAAGAAGCCAGACTGTATCAGTCGGCCTAGAGAGGATTTTGATCCACAACAGCTGAGTTGAACCAGCCAGCAAGAGTTCAGAAAGATCTAGAAAGGGTGAGATTATTCAGTATCAAGTCTCAGAGGCTGAAAATGTTCTAAGCTTAGATAAGATTCTAGGAAGGCTAGAAGCTTCCAGGACTAGGCCTCGATTAGCAGTAAGTCTCAGAGACAACTATTATTATTTTTTTAATTATATTTTTTTCGGGGCTGAGGACCGAACCCAGGGCCTTGCGCTTGCTAGGCAAATGCTCTACCACTGAGCTAAATCCCCAATCCCAGAGACAACTATTATATCACACAAATCAAAGTTACTTCTTATGTGAAAGGTAGTGATTGAGGAGGTGAACTTAATCAAAACTGAGAAAAACAATCCAAAGCTTACTCATGCAATTACTACAAAATTCCCCAAGAATACATAAATTTCTGATATTTTTACATTAATGAAAAGGAAAAACGATGACTTTTTTTTATGTGACATTCTAGGACTGTATTGAATAAAACTAAAAAAACAAAAAAACAAACAAACAAAAAAACCAAACAAGGGGTTGGGGATTTAGCTCAGTGGTAGAGCGCTTGCCTAGGAAGCACAAGGCCCTGGGATCGGTCCCCAGCTCCGAAAAACAAACAAACAAACAAACAAACCAAAAGACCCTCAATTCTGCCATTAGATACTTTTGAAATAAGCATCAATAATTATATTTTATATTTTTCATCTATAGCACACCCAATGGACCTTAGTATTTATATTGTTAATGGTTTTAATTACTTAAAGGTATGATATTATTCATTGGTCTTTATTTCAGGAAATGCTGTCCTTCTGGGATGTGGCCATTGATTTCTCTCCAGAAGAGTGGGAATGCCTGGGGCCTGCTCAGTGGAATCTGTACAGGGACGTGATGTTGGAGAATTACAGCAACCTTGTGTTCCTGGGTGAGCATTGATCTAAAGCTAATTTGTATCTCAACATCAACATGTAACTTCCTCACTTAGTACAATATCTCATGGGACCATGTCGACATTTTGAGGAAAATTAGGGAGGTTGCTATGTAGCTAAGAAACATTTCGTTGTTTTTCCTCCCTGTGTTTGAAATGTCTCCTTTGTTCTTGTGGGACTGTTAGAAATGCACCAGCATATGCCATGGACCACACTTGTCAATGAAATTGCTTCTCAATTCAGTTTTAATGTTTTCTTTTTAAGGAAACTCAGAATCAGGATATTGTACATTGCTTCATGTATTGTACTGGATGTGTCAGAAACCATGTAAGGAACTAATTGTCTGCAATTATTTATCATCTCCTTCCTTATAAATACTGTACTAGAAGGGACACGTCAATTCCCAGTAGAAGAACATTTAAACAATCTTATTCTCTTTTCCTACAAACAGGTCTAACTTTCTCTAAGCCGTTCTTGGTGACATTCCTGGAGCAGAGACAAGGGCCTTGGGATGAGAAGAGACAAGCAGCAGCCCCTGTGCACCCAGGTGTGTAGGAACAAGGGGATCAGGGGACAGAGTTCAAATCTAAAGATCCAACAAAAAGCTAGGTTTTCCCATATGCCTTGACATACGTATTATGAAAACCATTCTTTAGGTCTCTCCTTCATATCTCTCAGATGTTTATGGCGGCTTAAGTCTCTCAGGCTTTTTATTTCAAAAAGAGTGGCCTGTGCACGTATTTACAGAAAAGCCTTCCAAGGTTTTTCTTTCTGTTGAGTCTCTATTGTAGTGTAAGACTCAGGGAAATGCAACACAGTGCCGGTCAGACTGCGAGTCATTCATTTGCTAGGGTTAAGAGCAAACTCATGCCAGAAAGAGCCTGTGCCAAAGTGAGTGACTTGGTTAATAAAATCAACACCACATTCCCAGGCAAGGGGCAGGCAGAAGCAGAGGGCTCAGCAGTTCTGTTGACTTCAGTTCTGTTGAATATGACGAATTAGGGTGGGGAGCAGTGGATAAAAGTGAGACTAACAGGAGTCACTTTGGATCTTCGTTTCTCACTGATTTTAAGGAAGAATCAAAACATTGATCTATTGTATAAGGTGTTGGGCCAATAGGTATGGTTGTTTGTCAGAGGCTATTTTGTTTATTCAACAAAATTTTACTACCAGTTTATTACCAGGGCCAGACCATTAGATCTAGGAAAAGAAGGATGAAAGCACTTTAAATCTCTAAGGTGTTCATTCTTGAACCCCCATCAAACCAGTCAAGTAACCAGTGATTGTGTGCCTCTTTCATGGCTACATTTTTTTTTAAGGAAAATATTTATATTGTATAAAAATTTTATTTGGATATATGCACAGTCATAAATCATTAACAAAAAACCAGAAAACTTTATTTCTAAACCCAATGGTCCCATATACATCTGAGGTGGTGAAGTGTTTTGTTTAGAGTCCATTCATGGGCAGCCATTGTGGTTATCCCTATAGGAACTATTATGGTTAATATTACTATGAGTCCACTGGGAGGAGATATCTTGGTCCTTTCTCTAGATCTCCTGTGTTTGTATATCCACTAGCTTCCCAGTTTGTAATGGAAGCAGGGCTGAGGAGCTGGTACAGTTGTCTCTGGAAGGTGACTCAATGACTGCTCTGAGTGAATGTTCACAGTCCACATCTCCTCCTCCTCAGGCCATTGCTTTCTTTACCTGGCTGTGGTGGGTCCACATATGGCACATGCACCTTAGTTGAAGGGAGTGCCCACAGTTCACCCTGCTGTGCTAACTGGCCCTGTGGAAGAGCCTCTGTCATATATTGTCTCACACTCTTCTGAGGACTGCTTACAAAATCAGGCATTGACTTCTCAGCTCAGGGATTAGCTTTGTTAGGAGGATGAAGGAAAATTGAAATCAGGGACAGGGCATGGCCATTTGAGCTTCCACGTAGTTCCCAAACCATTTGGGTGACAGGTGTTAGGATAGGGTTCCCCTATACACTGTATCCTCAATTATCAGATCAAGAGACATTGAGTGCAGAGTAATTGCAAGGAGTGTCTCCATGTAAGACTTTTAGACAGTTGGTGCTGAGTTTGTGTACCTCCTCAGCCTGAGAGGATCCATCCCTCTGTCTTGTGAAATAGGACCTAAGGAGTAGGAGTTCCTTACAGTGGCTTACAGGCCAGAGGGAGTCAGGAGCAGCAGATGCTGGCAAGTCCTATTCCCCATGCAGCCTTATCCTTTGATGAGGCTAGCATGCTGTCCACTCTGTAAGTCTGTGTCCCAGTGGACAGTGTGCTAATAATAAATGTTATCATCTATCCTGGATATGTCCTACCATGCAAGTTCCGTGTAATCATAACTGTCTTCACTCATTTAATTTAATTTCAATAACCAGGTATTTGTAAACTACACCTGATTTCGAATATTATTCCATATTGAGCAAACTGTAAGATGACTTTAAATTTGTTTGAGTTCCCTGTTTCAGGCTAAACTTTGTCATGTAGCGAGGACTGGATAATGGACCGTAGGTATTAGTCAATCAGTCAGTCCAATATTGTCTCTATAAATGAATTACATCTGTATTTAGCATGAATACAAACACAATTTGGGCACATTGATTATATTTAATCACTCATTAGTTGACTGATTATTACCAACTGTGACATAATTATATTTGTTGTAACATTTTACAGTGAATTATTGGCTCTCATCAGATTAGGATTATAATAAACAAATGTCATTATCTCTATTAAAAATTTCAGTCCCGAGGGGTTGGGGGTTTAGCTCAGTGGTAGGGCACTTGCCTAGCAAGCCCAAGGCCCTGGGTTCGGTCCCCAGCTCCGAAAAAAAAAGAAAAAAGAAAAAAAAAATTTCAGTCCCCCAAATTACAATTGCTGGGACTGGAGAGATGGCTCAGCAGTTAAGATCACTGGCTTCTCTTCCAGAGGAAGAGTTCAGTTCCCAGAACCCACATGGCATCTCACAACTGTTTATAACTCTAGGTCAGGGGAACTGACACCATCACACAGATATATCTGTAGACATGCATGCAGGCAAAAATAAATTAATAAAAAAATTACAGTTTCTGAACTGAAAGTCTTTTATCCCTAAATAAACTGTAACAAATACACCCGGGAGGAACTAGGGTTATCACTTTCCTGATCCCTTTATGGTGCACCTCTCCACAATCTAGATCAGTCCTCCAGATTGTCTACGTTCCTTGTTTTATTTAATCAGAGAGTAGTATAGAAAAGATAATAGTGTCGCTGGCCTTTTCAAGAGACGTATGTAAGAATGAAAAGGTAGGTATACAAGTAGTTATGATTTTTTGATATGACACCATTTTCCACATGCCTAAAGCTTAAGAAAGTTAGCAAACACATAGTGACTAGACAGACATCTTTAAGCCAGAAGTGTTTGCTAGCATGAATAGAATTTTATAGCTTAGGAACTTCAATAAATTTTGAGATTAAATCTCATTTCCCATAATGCCTGTGTTACATAGTCAGACCTAAATGTGACTTAGCCTTATGATTTTGTGCTTTTGTCCTCTTTTTTATTTATGTAGTTTGTATTATCTTAAGTAAGTTAGTCCTTTTATTAGAGCTATACCTTCAAATATGTATACTTTACATCTTCTTAAAATGATTACACTGACCTACACAGGGAAAAGTTCTATGTCAGCAAGAGGTTTAGAGATGTCAATAGACTTGGAAGAGAGGTCACCAACAACAAAGATGGAAAGGAGAGTACAGCAGTTTACTTTGTAACTGACTGAAGAATCAATGAGACGCCTCACTCCCTTAGGCCCATGCTTCTGATCCTTTATATATATGCTGTTGGATTAAGCAATTCTAAATGAGACTTAAAAAGTTTAACAAGTAAACTTAGCATTTGATGTAAAAAAATTTCCCATGGGTTATGTGTTTTAGGCAGTATTTATTTTGATGTGGACCATTAGTATATATAACAGTTTCTCCAGGTTGCTGCCATCAACCCTGCAACCCAGTTTTAGTTTCTGTGGTCTGTATACTGTGCTAGCTCTAGAAAAGCTTGAGAGCCCATGCAATTAATGCCTCATTACACACAACTAGCTGAAAGGAAGGACTGCGTACCCAGGTGAGGGTTCAGTGACCTTTCCCATAGCCTCCTTTTTTGAAGACATGCTAACATTTAACCAGCCCAGCTGTGGTGATTTTTAGCAGGCACAGCTATAGTTATGAAGGTGGTAGTTGTTTAGCTTAGTAGATATTTTTGTAACATCAGCTAAATAAAAGAAGGTTGCAAGAAAGCTACACATTAAGGATAATCTGATGAATTAATATGACCTGTGCACATACTGGTAAGTCATCATGCTTTGACCGTTTCCAGGGAAACTGTATAGAAAAACCGAAGATTTATGATTTAGATAGCCCGTAGACTTAGCATAGTCACTAAGTTGATGGTTATAGTATCTATCAGAATTTAGCTCTGATCTTGGAGTTATGATTGAGAGACTTTAGCATTGTGTCTCTTCTAGCCATTTTAAGGATAAGCATTCCATTAGCTTTTCTTATTCTACACGGCTTTCTACCCTGAGGTAAATCATAGCAGCCTCTACAGGAAACAGTTCACTTCTTTTGATTTTTTTTTTTCTTTATTAACTTGAGTATTTCTTATTTACATTTCGATTGTTATTCCCTTTCCCAGTTTCCGGGCCAACATCCCCCTAGTCCCTCACCCTCCCCTATATGGGTGTTCCCCTCCCCATCCTCCCCATTACCACCCTCCCCCCAACAATCACGTTCACTGGGGGTTCAGTCTTAGCAGGACCAAGGGCTTCCCCTTCCACTGGGGCTCTTACTAGGCTATTCATTGCCACCTATGAGGTAGGAGCCCAGGGTCAGTCCATGTATAGTCTTTGGGTAGTGGCTTAGTCCATGGAAGCTCTGGTTGGTTGGCATTGTTGTTCATATGGGGTCTCGAGCCCCTTCAAGCTCTTCCAGTCCTTTCTCTGATTCCTTCAACGGGGGTCCCGTTCTCAGTTCAGTGGTTTGCTGCTGGCATTCGCCTATGTATTTGCTGTATTCTGCCTGTGTCTCTCAGGAGAGATCTACATCCGGTTCCTGTCAGCCTGCACTTCTTTGCTTCATCCATCTTGTCTAATTGGGTGGCTGTATATGTATGGGCCACATGTGGGGCAGACTCTGAATGGGCGTTCCTTCAGCCTCTGTTTTAAACTTTGCCTCCCTATTCCCTGCCAAGAGTATTCTTGTTCCCCTTTTAAAGAAGGAGTGAAGCATTCGCATTTTGATCATCCATCTTGAGTTTCATGTGTTCTGTGCATCTAGGGCAATTCAAGCATTTGTACTAATAGCCACTTATCAATGAGTGCATACCATGTGTGTTTTTCTGTGATTGGGTTACCTCACTCAGGATGATATTTTCCAGTTCTATCCATTTGCCTATGAATTTCATAAAGTCATTGTTTTCGAAAGCTGAGTAATATTCCATTGTGTAGATGTACCACATTTTCTGTATCCATTCCTCAGTTGAAGGGCATCTGGGTTCTTTCCAGCTTCTGGCTGCTATAAATAAGGCTGCTATGAACATAGTGGAGCATGTGTCTTTTTTATATGTTGGGGCATCTTTTGGGTATATGCCCAAGAGAGGTATAGCTGGGTCCTCAGGTAGTTCAATGTCCAGTTTTCTGAGGAACCTCCAGATTGATTTCCAGAATGGTTGTACCAGTCTGCAATCCCACCAACAATGGAGGAGTGTTCCTCTTTCTCCACATCCTCGCCAGCATTTGCTGTCACCTGAATTTTTTTTTTTTCTTTTTCAGAGCTGGGGACCGAACCCCAACCCGTCACCTGAGGGCCATTCTCACTGGTTGAGGTGAAATCTCAGGTTGTTTTGATTTGCATTTCCTTATGACTAAAGATGTTGAACATTTCTACCACTGAGCTAAATCCCTTTTTTTTTTTTTTTCGGGGCTGGGAGGACCCTGAACTCCATTTTTTTATAGGGTTATTTGTCTCCCTGCGGTCTAACTTCTTGAGTTCTTTGTGTATTTCAGACATAAGCCCTCTGTCAGTTGTAGGATTGGTAAAGATCTTTTCCCAATCTGTTGGTTGCCATTTTGTCCTAACCACAGTGTCCTTTGCCTTAAAGAAGCTTTGCAGTTTTATGAGATCCCATTTGTCGATTCTTGATCTTAGACCATAAGCCATTGGTGTTTTGTTCAGGAAATTTTCTCCAGTGCCCATGTGTTCGAGATGCTTCCCCACTTTTTCTTCTATTAGTTTGAGTGTATCTGGTTTGATGTGGAGGTCCTTGATCCACTTGGACTTAAGCTTTGTACAGGGTGATAAGCATGGATTGATCTGCATTCTTCTACATGCTGACCTCCAGTTGAACCAGCACCATTTGCTGAAAATACTATCTTTTTTCCATTGAATGGTTTTGGCTCCTTTGTCAAAAATCAAGTGCCCATAGGTGTGTGGGTTCATTTCTGGGTCTTCAATTCTATTCCATTGGTCTATCTGTCTGTCTCTGTACCAATACCATGCAGTTTTTATCACTATTGCTCTGTAATACTGCTTGAGTTCAGGGATAGTGATTCCCCTGTTCCTGAGTGCATGGTGTCTTTCTCCGGGCTGTCCTGCTGTTGTCCTACCTATCACTGAGTCAGTTATGGGGCATAGCCTATCTCTGGAACCAGGTGTTCAGTGAGCTAAATCAGCATATGACAGTTTATAAAATCATTCTCTGTATTCAAAAGGCATTGTTTCTCTGTATGACTGAACCCAATCATGCACCTAAGCATAACATGTTCTTTGTCTTCAGATGTGGGCAGAGCACCTCAGAAGCTCAATATGTATTTTCCTCTCATACAGACCCTAGTGTTAAGGATAATATACTGATTCTATGAGCAGGGCTATGTTGGCTGTTGTTGATCATTGTCTACGCTTTATATACAGAAGTACCTGTAGCCTTGAAAAGATACATTTAAAGAGAGAAACCCATGAAAACTAGACATTTGAGTAACTCAAAGTTCTAGAGAGGAAAGCATCGTCTGGACTTGGTGGAGCAGAAACAAAGGCTGACTTTAGTCATAAGGAATCCCCAGAACACAACAAAATGTCCTATCTCGGAAGTTTGTGAACCCAATATGAAGGACCCAACCTGCCTTTCATCTCTACTTTCACACACAAGCCGTGTAGCCAAAGGGTTCTCCCCACAGAAACACTAGATTCAATTCCTTATCCACTGTTACCTTGAGTACTGATCCTACAGACTGGCTAGTCCCCTGGGATTCGCGGGTCCCTTCTTTTGCCCTTGGTCTGGTGGCTACTGCAGCAATCTGTGTTTCTCTTCCATTTTCATGCCCTGTTCATTGCCTCTCTCCACTCAGTGCTCAATGACTATTTAATCTTGTAAATTGATTAGTCTTAGAAATAGGTAAGTTTATTGCTAAGCCTGGTGCCCTATTGCATTAATCCCAGCCCTTGAGAGTCGATAGCAGGTGGATCTCTGAGTTCAAGGCCAGCCTCATATACGTAGCAATTTCTAGGACATCCAGGGTTACAAAGAAACCCTGTCTTAAAAAAACAAACAAACAAACAAACAAACAAACAAAAACAAAAACAAAACACAAAACCCACAACCAACCAACCAAAAGAAACTTATAGGTAATTGAGATATCTATTCATTAACACTTATGTTGCCCCAGCAAAATTTTTGTTATTATTGGGTGAACCTGAAGTTTATTATTATGTCTTGATATCTCCCAAGTATATATTTTTCAGCCATAACTATAAAACATAAAATACTGCAAAAATCCTTACGCTATATGATTTAGTCTTGATGGGGAAAGTCTACTTCTTATGCAACATACCTTTTGTACCTTCCAAAATAAAACTTTATACTTAGGATAAAAATTTGATGTTCATCCAATCTCACATACTCACAGTTAACTTTATTTTTTCATGCTTGGCTACTTTGTAACTTTATGGATGTTTAGCCTTATAATATCCATATTGCTTTAAAGGCTTATTTCTGGTAGGCAAATGCACTTAGAACTTACTTAGTTATTTAACTTTGAATAATATAACATTATTTCTATGTTCTGTTTGATTGTGCTCTTACTCCAATAAAAATATATAGTTATCACCCACTGTGTATGTGAATTTTGCTCAGTTCCTATAGGTATTGAACTATACTGCAGACTTTTATTTATGGTTAAATACATATGAGTTACTGTCTTCATTTTAAAAATTTAAGCCATATAAGTATAAAGAACATTACTTAACTTTTGCTCATATCTCAACTTTGGCTCAACAGGAAGAGCACTCAGTGATCCTGACTATTACAGCAATGCAACTCAGTGTAAATCACTTTTTGTTAAAAAACAAAGAATTTATATAGGGGGGAAACCCTACAAGTGTGAAGAATGTGGTAAGGCCCTTAGTTCTCATAAAACACTGTCTATACACCAGAGACTTCATACTGGAGACAAACCCTACAAGTGTAAAGAGTGTCACAAGTCCTTTAGTAGTCGCTCATCACTGTTTATACACCAGAAAAACCATACTGATGAAAAAAACTTCAAGTGTGAAGAATGTGGCAGATCCTTTTACTATCCTTCAATGCTGAAGCAACATCAAAGAATTCATTCTGGAGAGAAACTCTACAAGTGTGGAGAATGTGGAAAAGCATTTTATGATCCTTCCTTCCTGAAGCAGCATCAAAGAATTTTCTGTGTAGAGAAACACTCTAAATATGAAGAATGTGGCAAAGCATTTTCTTCTGCTTTAACCCTTAACCAACATAAAGAAATCTATACTAGAGAGAAACCCTTCCAGTGTGGAAAATGTCACAAAGCCTTTCGTCATCCTTCAGCCCTCAGGATACATATGACAGTCCATACTGGAGAGAAACCTTACAAGTGCGAAGAGTGTGGCAGATGCTATTTCTCATCTTTATCCCTTAGACGACATCAAATAATTCACTCTGAAAACAACTCCAACAAGTGTGAAGAATGTGGCAGATGTTTTTCCTCATCTTCTTGCCTTAGAAGACATCAAACAATTCATTCTGAAGACAAGACCTATAAGTGTGATGAGTGTGGCAGATATTATTCCTCATCTTTTTCCCTTAGACGACATCAAGTAATCCATTCTGAAGATAATCCCTATAAATGTGAAGAATGTGACAAACGGTTTACTTATTCTGCAAGTCTTCAGGAACATCAAACAATCCATACTGGAGAGAAACCATACAAGTGTGACAATTGTCACAAAGCCTTTCGTCATCACTCATCCCTTAGGAAACATAAGATAGTCCATACTGGAGAGAAACCTTACAAGTGTGAAGAGTGTGGCAAATGCTTTTCCAGATATTCCTACCTTAGAAGACATCAAGAAATCCACTCTGAAGGCAATCCACAGACGTGTGTGGAATGTGGCAAAACCTTTCTTAATGTTTATCGCCTTACTCGACACATAAAAGTTCATACTAGAGAGAAATCCTACTAAGGTCTTAAAAAAGTGTATCCTTATTCCAAATAATTCATACTGAATAAATCTCTGTGACTGTATAGAGTGTGGTAAATATCTTTTCTGATCCTCAGACCTTATCCAGCTCAAATCAATCCATAGGGTAAACTATTAAGTGAATTAGTTTGGAATGTCAACACAAACGTCTTACTTTCACCAGCACAAATGCTAAGAAGGTTACCAGAGAACAATAGAGACATTGCTGTAACCTTCCAACCAGGGGATTCAATAGTGTGCTTGAATATTGCATGGGTTTATGAGTTTCTTTTGTACCTATAGATATAAAACGAAACTTACTTTTTTATAATGTGGGTCTAAGATCTGGGCCCTAGTATAGTTACTGTTGTTTTTCCCAATAGGGTCACCCAAGCTCCTCTAATGATGTTTCTCCCGAGCATGTAGAAAGCTCTATAAAGTCATATTTCTCCCCTTTTGTAAAATGGTCTGCTTTGGTTCTAACCTAGGCTGAATGGACATTAGTTTTTCTCTCCTGTTCCAGGACAGGGGATTTAGATATTAGAGATGCATATGTTTGAGTCTGATGTAGAGATGCTAAATCCTAGTTTCATAGCCATCTTTCTTGGTTTCCTAGAACAGCATGTGCTGACTGATTTGTAATATTATCCATATCCAAAAGACAAGTGTTTTATACAATGGAAAAGTAAAAAGAGGCAGTGTGTCCGGGCTTTTTGGAGCAGAAATCAAGGCAGACCACAGACATAAGGCTAAGTACTCTCAAGAACAGATGGAAAATCTTACCTCACTTAAGGGAAGCAGGCTTGGAAACATATCAGAAAGAGCAGGCATTAGCACCCTATAATGGGTATTATAGCTTCTCTGTCCAGTTTTATTCCAGAACCACACATCTATGGGGCTCTCTAGCATGCATACACACACACACACACACACACACACACACACACACACACACACACACCACACAAATGGTCTCACATACCACATAGCCACTGAGTTGGGGCCTCATCTCCTTGGCTAGTTAGGATTCTGAATGTCTGGGGTCTCAGGGTAAAAAGTAGGGACTAAGTGTGTTCTACTCCCTTTACTATCATAGCATCTTCTGCTCCAGTGGAGGAGCCTTGTGTAGCCATCTACAAATGGGGGAGGGGTGGGGAGGAACACCCATATGTTTGCCCGAGCCGGGGTCTTATCCTCCTTTCCTTACCTCGAGATGTGACCAAAAGAAAGCAGCCCAGTTTACAGTCTGTTCACCAGCACAGGGTCCTTTCAGGTAACTGGACACTTAGAAAACAACCAACAAATACCTGTGACCTCATGAGTAGAGGCATCCAAGATAGCTAAGTACATAGTCTCGCTTTTTCAACAATCGGAGCTGTTACAATAGTAGCACAATGGATATTAGTTTCTAGAGTGTCAAATATGCTAAAACTGAAAGGCCACTAGGTCTTTGTAGATTTGAAAGAGGTTCTGGTTCCATCTGCACCTGAGAAAGTATTATAAGAAAGTAGGCAGTGCATTCTGAGTGAGCATGGAACCTGAAAAAGGTATGCAGTCCCACTGTGACTGCATTGGGAGTTAGAACACCTTAATGAACACATGGAACTCTGATACACTTACTAAGATACAAATTGAAGAAGGATAATTGTCAGTGACCATTTGTGTCCCTACATTTCATTTTTGATAGAGTGGTCTCTTGTTTATATTATGGCTAAGGAAATGATTGTTTCTGTCTTTAAACAAAGGAGACACTGACATGATGTTATAGGTCTACAGGTGAAGATACAGTCTCATGTATAACAGTGATAGACACACATATACCCAAACTGAGGATTTCCACAACAAAAGACTGTTAGTGGGGAAATGGGGAAACTTCAGCGAGGCTATTACACAATGTATTTGGATGTAACAGAACATGTAATGTATAAAGTTTATAGAGAAATTATAACTGGAAAAAAGGTGTCTAGGGATAGGAAGCAGAGGCTGATATTGAAAATTGTCCTACAAGCCTCAAAACATGGTTTCTGAACAGTAGAATCCATGTAACTATGGAAGGAGAATAGAGTGCTGGGAAGTGTTCAAGTGAACATGAATGGATTCAGGACAAGATGGACCTTAGCCATTTAAGTACTACTTCCTCTTCACATTGATCTGAGGGGAATATATAGACTACCTGCTGGGGACGACAGATGATGACAGGGACTGCCAGCAGTAGGCCGGGATGGAGACATCTCAGAAGCCCGCAGCAGCTCCTTGTAAAGTAAGGTGGCATCTGGGACCCTGAGAAGCAGGAGACACATCCCTCCAGGACACCCGCCACCTGAAATAAGAGGCTGCCTGCAGTAGGCCGGGATGGAGACATCTCAGTAACCCACAGCAGCTCTTTGTAAAAACTGGTTGTTCCCATTTCTCCTAACCTTAGCTCTGGACAACAGCTGCATAGATTTCATTTGTGCATGACTGCCTTTCAGTTGGCCTTGGTATAATTATTCTATTATATTGGACTTTCCTACTTCTCTCTCCTGCTCTGGTGAATTCTGTGAAACTAGATGTTCCTTGATGTTATGATTCTTAAACAATTGGAAATTGAGGCATAGGAGCACAGCACAGCACAGCCCTAATGGCCCAGGTGCATGCTGTGTGTTCTCATCTTGGAAACAATGTAATAACTGCACAATAGTAGTTCCAGTTTAATGCTTGACTTACAAAGAAACTTTAAAGAAATTATTAGAAATGAACTAGAGCCAACATTGGGACCGTAAGAAAGGAAAAAGTTATTGACGTTAGGAAATAAGTTTTATATAACATTTGAGAAGTTGTTCCTAGATAAGGAGGTATAGAATATATAAAATTATATACCAGTAAACTAGATAAGGAGGTATAGAATATATAAAATTATATACTCGTAAACTAGGTCAAAATACTGGGTCTCTTACAAGAGTCATTGTGTGCAAGGAACAGAAAGCTAGCGGAACCACTGAGTTGATTCTTTCTGGCCACTGACTGGCAGCTTTGCCTATGTCATTTATCATTAGAGCTTCACAGGAAATTGGAAGGACCTGACCTCGGAGCTTTGAGCTCTGAAGTATAATAAGTTAAAAGTTAAAGTTTAAATAATGATAAGTTTACACTTATTATTATTTTGGCCACAGGCCTGAGAATAGGGGAAGCTTGAAACTTTGGGGAACAATTGTAATTCTTAGTTTTTGTGGGATGTGGTTATTCTTTTGACTTTGATTTGGGAATGATTATACAATGTATTTTTTCTACCTACTTTTGAATTATCAATAAAAGACTGGGGCAAGAGAAAGGCTGGAGAGCATGAGAAGAGCATGTGAAGAGTGAATGAGAAAGAATGTGAAAAGTGAATGAGAGTAAATGAGAGAGCACATGAGGGAGAAAATGTGAGAGGGAGTGAGAGAGCATGAAAAGAATGTAAAGAGTGAGTGAAGGGGGTAGTGTGAAGTGTGTTTGAAGATTGTGTGTGTGAGTGAAAGGAGAGTGCATGTGGTGTGTGTGATATATATGTGTGAGGTATGTATGAAGAGTGTGTGTGAGAATGAAAGGGTAATGAACAGAGGTGTGCATGAGTGTGGGAGTTTGAGAAAAGAAAGCCGCAATAAAAAAAAGCAGAATGCCCAAGAGAATGCAGTGTGTGCATCCTCAAATAGAGAGAGAGAAACTTTAAATCTTGAAAGTGCTTGTCAGTTTGTACCCAAAGAGTAGTCTGTGCATATTTATTATGCACCTTCCAGATATCCCTGCTTCCAGTTGAGAACCCTGAACCTGTGTCAAGGCTGGACTCCGGCATCTACCATTCACCTGGATCATGTAAAGACCATGTCCCAAAGCAAGGTATGGTAAGGAAGGTAATTATATCTGAAACTCACTTCTAGGCACCAATATCTGATGAGGTCACCTCAATGTAGATGATTTTCTTTCTTTTATTTATTTAATTTATTTTTATTGGATATATTTTTATTTACATTTCAAGTGTTATTCCCTTTCCTGGTTTCTTGTCCATAAGCCCCCTATCCCCTCCCACTCCACTTCTATAAGGGTGTTCCTCTCCCCATCTACCCCCACCTACTCCCCTACATTCCCTTACACTGGGGGTCCAACCTTGTTAGGACCAAGGGCTTCTCCTTCCCGTGTTGCCCAATAAGGCCATCCTCTGCTAAATATACAGGTGGAGACACGGGACCGTCCATGTATAGTCTTTAAGTAGTGGTTTATTCCCTGGAAGCCCTGGTTGGTTGGCATTGTTGTTCTTACGGGGTCGCAAGTCCCTTCAGCTCTTTCAATCCTTTTCCTAATTCCTCCAACGGGGGTCCCATTCTCAGTTCAGTGGTTTGCTGCAAGCATTTGCCCTTGTATTTGACATGCTTTGACCATATCTCTCAGGAGAAATCTATATCCGGTTCCTGTCATCATGCACTTCTTAGCTTCATCCATCTTATCTAGTTTTGGTGGCTGTATATACATGCGTCACATATGGGGCAGGCACTGAATGGCTGTTCCCTCAGTCTCCACTCCAAACTTTGCCTCCATATCCCCTCCTATGAATATTTTTGTTCCCCTTTTTAAGAAGGAGTGAAGCATCCACACTTTGGTCATCCTTCTTCTTGAGCTTCATGTGGTCTGTGGATTGAATCTTGGATCATTTGAGCTTTTGGGCTAATATCCACTTATCACTGAGTACATACCATGTGTGTTTTTCTGTGATTGGGTTACCTTACTCAGGATGACACTTTCTAGTACAATCCATTTGCCTATGAATTTCATGAAGTTATTGTTTTTGATAGCTGAGTAGTACTCCATTGTGTAGATGTACCACATTTTCTGTATCCATTCCTCTGTTGAAGGGCATCTGGGTTCTTTCCAGCTTCTGGCTGCTATAAATAAGGCTGCTATGAACATAGTGGAGCATGTGTCTTTGTTGTTTGTTGGAGCATCCTTTCAGTATATGCCCAGGATATACTTTCCCGGTTTCTTGTCCATAGCTGGGTTCTCAGGTAGTGGAATGTCCAATTTTCTGAGGAACCTCCAGACTGATTTCCAGAATGGTTGTACCAGTTTGGAGTCCCACCAACAATGGAGGAGTGTTCCTCTTTCTCCACATCGACGCCAGCATCTGTTGTCACCTGAGTTTTTATCTTAGCCATTCTGACTGGTTTGAGGTAGAATCTCAGCGATGTTTTGATTTGCATTTCCCTGATGATTAAGGATGTTGAGCATTTCTTTAGGTGCTTCTCAGCCATTCAGTATTCCTCAGCTGAGAATTCTTTGTTTAGCTCTGTACCCCATTTTTTTTCTTTTTTCTTTTTTTCAGAGCTGAGGACCGAACCCAGGGTCTTGCGCTTGCTAGGCAAGTGCTCTACCGCTGAGCTAAATCCCCAACCCTGTGTACCCATTTTTTAATAGGGTTATTTGGCTCTCTGGAGTCTAACTTCTTGTGTTCCTTGTATATTTTGGATATTATCCCTCTAGGGATGTAGGATTAATAAGGATCTTTCCCCAATCTGTTGGTGGCCATTTTCTCCTAATGACAGTGTCCTTTGCCTTACAGAAGCTTTGCAGCTTCATGAGGTTGCATTTGTCGATTCTTGATCTTAGCGCATAAGCCATTGGTGTTTTGTTCAGGAAAATTTCCCCAGTGTTCATGTGATTGGGACTTCCCCACTTTTTTTTTTCTATTTGTTTTTTGTGTATCTGGTTTGATGTGAAGGTCCTTGATCCACTTGATGTTAAGCTTTGTACAGGTCTGTAAAAGTGGGTCGATTTGCATTCTTCTACATGCTGACCTCCAGTTGAACAGGCACCATTTGTTGAAAATGCTATCTTTCTTCCATTGGATGATTTTAGCTCCATTGTCAAAGATCAAGTGACCATAGGTGTGTGGGTTCATTTCTGGGTCTTCAATTCTGTTTAACTGATCTACCTGCATGTAGTTTTTATCACTATCGCTCTGTAATACTGTCTGAGATCAGGGATGGTGATTCGCCAAGAAGTTCTTTTATTCCCCAAGAGTATAGTTTTTGTTATTTTGGGTTTTTTGTTATTCCAAATGAATTTTCAAATTGCTCTTTCTAACTCTATGAAGAGTTGAGTTGGAATTTTGATGAGGATTGCATTGAATCTGCAGATGGCTTTTGGCAAAATGACCGTTTTTGCTATATTAATCCTGCCAATCGATGAGCTGAGATCTTCTTCAATTTCTTTCTTCAGAGACTTGAAGTTCTTGTCATACAGATATTTAACTTGCTTGAATCAAGTTACACTGAGGCATTTTATATTATTTGGGACTATTGTGAAGGTTGTCATTTCCCTAAATTTCTTTCTCAGCCTTTCATCCTTTGCATAGAGGAAGACTACTGATTTGTTTGAGTTAATTTTATACCTAGCCAGTTTGCCCAAGTTGTTTATCAGATTTAGTAGTTCTCTGGTGGAATTTTGGGGTCACTTAAGTATATTATCCTATCATCTGCAAATAGTGATATTTTGACTTCTTCCTTTCCAATTTGTACCCCTTTGACCTTCTTTTGTTGTCTGATTGCTCTCGATAGGACTTTGAGTACTATATTGAATAAGCAGGGAGAGAGTGAGCAGCCTAGCCTAGTCCCTGATTTTAGTGGGATTTCTTCATGTTTCTCTCCATTTAGTTTAATGTTAGCTACTGTTTTGCTGTAGCTTTTACTATGTTTAGGCATGGGCCTTGAATTCCTGATTTTTCCAGGGCTTTTATCATGAAAGGGTGTTGAATTTTGTCAAATGCATTCTCAGCATCTAGTGAAATGATCATGTGGTTTTATTCTTTGAGTTTGTTTATATAGTGGATTACGTGATGGATTTTTTGCATATTGAAGCATCTCTGCATCCCTGGGATGAAGCCTACTTGATCATGATGAATGATCATTTTGATGTGTTCTTGGATTCAGTTTGCAAGAATTTTATTGAGTATTTTTGCGTAGATATTCATAGGGAAATTGGTCTGAAGTTCTCTCTTTTTGTTGGGTCTTTGTGTGATTTAGATATAAGCATAATTGTGGCTTCATAGAAGGAACTGGGTAGTGCTCCGTCTGTTTCTATTTTGTGGAACAGTTTGGACAGTATTGATATGAGGTCTTCTATGAGGGTCTAATAGAATTCTGCATTAAACTCATCTGGTCCTGGGCTCTTTTTTGTTGGGAGAGTTCTAATAACTGCTTCTATTTCTTTAGTAGTCATTGGGTTGTTTAGATGGTTTATCGGATCCTGATTTAACTTTGATACCTGGTATTTGTCTAGGAAATTGTTCATTTCCTCCAGATTTTCCAGTTTTGTTGAATATAGGCTTTTGTTGTAGGATCTGATGATTTTTTAAAATTTCTTCAGATTCTGTAGTTATGTCTCCTTTTTCATTTCTGATTTTGTTAATTTGGATACACTCTCTGTGACCTCTGGTTAGTCTGCTAAGGGTTTATCTATCTTGTTGGTTTTCTCAAAGAACCAGCTCCTGGTCTTGTTGATTCTCTGTATAGTCCTTTTTGTTTCTACTTGGTTGATCTCAGCCCTGAGTTTGATTATTTCCTGCCTTCTACTCCTCTTGAGTGTGTTTCCTTCTTTTTGGTTTTTAGGTGTGCTGTCAAGCTGCTAATGTGTTCTCTCTCCTGTTTCATTTTGGAGGCACTCAGCTATGATTTTTCCTCTTAACACTTCTTTCATCGTGTCCCATAAGTTTGGCTATGTTGTGCTTTCATTTTCATTAAATTCGAAGAAATCTTTAATTTCTTTCTTTACTTCTTTCTTGACCAAGTTATCATTGAGTAGAGCATTGTTCAACTTCCATGAATATGTGGGCTTTCTGTCATTTTTGTTGTTATTGAAGACCAGCCTTAGTTCGTGGTGATCTGATAGAATGCATTTGATTATTTCAGTCTTCTTGTATCTGTTGAAGCTTGTTTTGTGACCGATTATATGGTCAGTTTTGGAGAAAGTACAATGAGGTGCTGAGAAGAAGGCATATTCTTTTGTTTTAGAATGAAATGTTCTATAAATATCTGTTAAGTCCATTTGATTTGTATGTCTCTGTTTAATTTTTTCCATGTTATGTCCATTGATGAGAGTGGGGTGTTGAAATGTCCTACTATTATTGTGTGAGGTGCAGTGTGTGCTTTGAGCTTTAGTGAGGTTCCTTTTATGAATGTAATTGCCCTTGTACTTGGAGCATAAATATAGGCTGGAAAGCTCATGTTGGTGGATTTTTCTTTTCATGAATATGAAGTGTCCTTCCTTATCTTTTTTGATGACTTATGGTTGAAAGTTGATTTTATTCGATATTAGAATGGCTACTCCAGCTTGTTTCTTGGGACCATTTGCTTGAAAAACATTTCCCTCCCTTTTACTGTTAGGTGGTGTCTGTTTTTGACACTGAGGTGTGGTTTTTGTTTGCAGGAAAATGCTGGGTCCTCTTTACCTATTCAGTCTGTTAGTGTATTTCTTTTTATTGGGAAATTGAGTCCATTGACGTTAAGAGATATTAAGGACTAGTGACTGTTGTTTCCTGTTATTTTTGTTGTTAGGGGTGGAATTCTGTTTGTGTGTCCCTCTTCTTTTGACTTCTTTGCAAGGAGATTACTTTCTTGCTTTTTTAGGGTGTAGTTTCCCTAGTTTGTGTTGGAGTTTCCCATCTATTATCCTTTATAGGACTGGACTTGTACAAAGATATTGTGTAAATTTGGTTTTGTCATAGAATATCTTGGGCTCTCCATCTATGTTAATTGAGAGTTTTGCTGGATATAGTAGCCTGGGCTGGCATTTTTGTTCTCTCAGGGTCTATCTGACATTTGCCCAGGATCTTCTGGCTTTCATAGTCTGTATTGAGAAGTCTGGTGTAATTCTGATAGGTCTGCCTTCATATGTTATTTGACTCCTTTCCCTCACTGCTTTTAAAATTCTTTCTTTGTTTTGTGCATTTGGTGTTCTGACTATTATGAGACAGGAGGAATTTCTCTTCTGGTCCAATCTATTTGGCGTTCTGTAGGTTTCTTGTATGTTTATGGGCATCTCTTTCTTTAGGTTAGGGAAATTTTCTTCTATAATTTTGTTGAAGATATTTACTGGCCCTTTAAGTTGGGAGTCTTCACTCTCTTCTATACCTATTATTCTTAGGTTTGATCTTCTCATTGTGTCCTGGAACTCCTGGATGTTTTGTAATAGGAGCTTTTTGCATTTTACAATATCTTTGATGGTTGTGTCTATGTTTTCTTTCTTTCTTTTTTTTTTTTTCTTTTCTTTTTTTTTCGGAGCTGGGGACTGAACCCAGGGCCTTTTGCTTGCTAGGCAAGCGCTCTACCACTGAGCTAAATCCCCAACCCCTGTGTCTATGTTTTCTATGGGATCTTCTGCCCCTGATTCTCTCTTCTATCTCTTGTATTCTGTTAGTGATGCTTGCATCTATGACTCCTTATCTCTTCCCTAGGTTTTTTATCTCCAGGGTTGTTTCCCTTTGTGCTTTCTTTATTGTTTCTATTTCCATTTTTAAATCCTGGATCATTTTGTCCATTTCCTTCACCTCTTTGGGCTGGCATTTTTGTTTCCTTTAATTGTTTTAGGGATTCTTAAAGGGAATTTTGTGTTTCCTCTTTAAGGGCTTCTATTTGTTTATTTGTGCTGTCCTGTATTTCTTTAAGGGAGTTATTTATTCCCTTCTTAAAGTCATCTATCATCATCATAAAATGCGATTTTAAATCAAAATCTCGCTCTTCCATTGTGTTTGGATATCTAATATTTGCTTTGGTGGGAGAACTGGGCTCTGATGATGCCAAGTAGTCTTGGTTTCTGTTGCTTAGGTTCCTGCACTTGCCTCTCACCATCAGGTTGTCTCTGGTGTTAGCTTGTCTCGTTGTCTCTGAAAGTGGCTTGGTCCTCCTATAGGCCTTATGTCAGCACTCCTGTAGACCTATTTTCTTTGAGCCAGATCTGGGAACAGAGAGCTCTGCTCTGAGGTGTGTAGGTGCTCCTGGTGAATGTCTTTCAACTCTCGGTGCAGGCAGAAACCTGAAGGGTCCTGCCCCTGACTGCTCCTAGGTCCCTGTGCCTAGCAGGCACAGATGGCACTAAGCAATTTTCTCTTGGGTCAGGAATGTGGGCAGAAAGTAGTGGTCTCCTCTGAGTTCTTTGGAGTGTCCACACTTCTGAGGTTCCAAATCTCTCCCCCTCAGCATGGAGCTGTAGCACTGGTTCAGCTCAGTTCCGGGTGTAGGCAGAAACCAGCAGGTTCCTGCTGTTATCTGCTCCTATATTCCTGTATCCAGAAGTACTATGTAGTTTCCTCTTGTGCTGGGGTCCAGCCTTGACACAGGATCAGCGTTCTCAACTGGAAGCAGGGATATCTGGAAGGCGCATAATAAATATACACAGACTTCTCTTTGGGTACAAACTGACAGGCAATTTCAAGGCTTACAGTCTCTGTCTGTCTATCTATCTATCTATCTATCTATCTATCTATCTATCTATCTATCTATCTATCTATCGTCCAGCTTGAGGCTGGACACACTCTGCATTCTCTTGCACACTCTGCTTTTTTTATTGTGGTTTTCTTTTCTCGAACTCCCATACTCATGCACACCTCTGTTCATTATGCTTTCATTCTCACACACACTCTTCATACACACCTCACACATATATCTCACACACACCACATGCACTCTCCTTTCACTCACACACACAATCTTCATACACACCTCACATTCTCTCTTCACTCACTCTTTACATTGTCTTCTAATGCTCTCTCACTCGCTCTCACATTTGTTCTCAGGCTCACTCTCTCATTCACTCCCTCATTTACTCTCTCATTCACTCTTCACATTCTTTCTTCACTCACTTTTCACATGCTCTTCTCATGCTCTCCAGCCTTTCTCTTGCCCCAGTCTATTAATAATTCAAAAGTAGGTAGAAAAAATACATTGTATTATACAATGATTATCATTGCCAAATCAAATTCAAAAGAATAACCACGTCTCACAAAGAACCAAGAATTACAAATGTTCCCTAAAGTTTCAAGCTTCTCCCATCCCCAGGCCGGTGGTCAAAATGTAAACTTATCATTATTTAAACTTTAACTTTTAACTTATTATACTTCAGAGCTCAAAGCTCCGAGGTCAGCTCCTTGCATTTTCCTGGGAAGCTCTAATGATAAATGACATAGGCAAAGCTGCCAGGCAGTGGCCAGAAAGAATCAAGTTAACCCTTAACTCAGTGGTTCCGCTAGCTTTCTGTTCCTTGCACACAATGACTCTTGTAAGAGTCCCAGTATTTTGACCTAGTTTACGAGTATATAATTTTATATATTCTATACCTCCTTATCTAGGAACAACTTCTCAAATGTTATATAAAACTTCATTCCTAACTTCAATAACTTTTTCCTTTTTTAGGGTCCCCATGTTGGCTCTAATACATTTTCTAGTAATTTCTTTAAAGTTTCTTTCAAGTCAAGCATTAATCTGGAACTACTATTGTGCAATTATTACTGTTCCAAACAATTACATTGTTTCTAAGATGAGAACACGCAGCATACACCTGGGCCATTAGGGCTGTCCTGTGCTGTGCTCCTATGCTACACTTTCCAATTGTTTAAGAATCACAACATCAAGGAACATCTAGTTTCACAGAATTCACCAGAGCAGAAGGAAAAAGAAGTAGGAAAGTCTGAAATAATAGAATAATTATGTACACCAAGGCCAACTGAAAGGCAGTCATGCACAAATGAAATCTATGCAGCTGTTGTCCAGAGCTAAGGTTAGGAGAAATGGGAACAACCAGTTTTTACAAAGAGCTGCTGTGGGTTACTGAGATGTCTCCATCCCGGCCTACTGCAGGCAGCCTCTTATTTCAGGTGGCGGGTGTCCTGGAGGGATGTGTCTCCTGCTTCTCAGGGTCCCAGATGCCAACCTACTTTACAAGGAGCTGCCACGGGCTTCTGAGATGTCTCCATCTCGACTGACTGTTGGCGGTCCCTGTCGTCGTATGTTGTCCCCAGCACTCTTGGGCCAGGAATGTGGGCAGAAGTGGGCAGAAGTGGCGGTCTGTCCTGAGGTCTCAGTATTGTCCACACTTCTGGGAGTTCAGCTTTCTCCCCATGGGATTTGGGTACAGGCTGCTGTGGGGTAGATGATTTTCAAACTGAGTTATGCAGAAGTATTGATTGTTCACAAGATGAGTTCATGAATCACCCAGGAGAGAAACTTCTGTTAATTTCCCCTAGGAGAATTTTGTGGTAGATCATCAATGAAAGAAAACCCTCTCTAAACATGTGTGTCTCCACACTTTAGGAGTAGGCCTTCAACAGTAAAGCAGTGTTGAGTAGAAACATTCAGTGCTCTGTCACTCATGAATGTGTTTGTGACTTGTCCAACAGCAATCTCCATTACATCCCATTTTGGAGGTGGGCCTCATCAACCTTAAGAAAGTAAGCTAGTGGATAGGGATAGGGAATTCAACGTTCTTTACAAAACTCACAGGAGCTTCACTGATGAAGCTGATATACACAGTAAGCACTACAGGGGGCAAGACCCCTGTCATCGCTGCAATATCCTACAAGATTTAGAGTGGTCTGTAAGCATGCAATTTTCCTGAGCTCTTACCCAGAGTCCAGTCAGAAATTGCTGCCTTGAGTCATCTATGCTCCTGTTATAATCCCTCAACCAAAATGCCTGTCAGCAACCCCAGTAAACTCAGTGATTCATGAAGATAGAGACTTTGCTATGTCTGTTATCTGAGACAGATCTGAGGTGAGTGTACAGTTCTCTGCATTGGAAAGTCACAGAACGGGGTGTCTTATTATTAGTTGTGGTGAGGCAACAATAAAGCAGTTTGATTTCTTGCTTGTGGTTGAAGAGCTGAAGAGTCATTCCTCTGCAGGAAGCATGGCAGCAGGCAGTCAGGCATGGTCCTGAGCAGGAGTAGACAGCTTACACCTTGATCCACATTTGAGGCACATACAGATAATGGGAATCACATGCTATTGTGTAACCTCAAACCCTACTCCCAGTGACATTTGTCTTGTGGCAAGGTCACGCCTCCAAATTCTTCCCAAATATTTCTCACCAATTGGGGCCCAAGCATCAGTTATATGAGACTGTAGGGTGCCATTCTCATTCTAAGACATCTCAGTGGCATTAAAGTTATAGACATTGTGAAATCTGCTATACATGTTATAGAGATTAACTCCACTATAGGCAATCCTGGTACTTTGTCCTGAGCCAACATTAAATGTGTTCTGGGCCAAGAGCACATCCATGGAATTCCCTCTCTTGTGGAAGTGCAGTTTCATTTGAAATTTTGATTTCATTTGGAAGCCCATTGTGGGGGCTTCATGGTCTGAATCCCACTTCTAGAAAAGTTCTCCAGTATCAGCACACAGAGACAAAGAAAACTGTTTTGGGTCCTGACACTTTCTCAAGATAGAAGCAGAACTAAACAGCACTGTTCACATTGTACTAGTTGTGGAGGCTCTGAGGTGCAACATGTAGGTCAACATGGAGCTTTGCAGCAGTGTTAAGAGAAATGCTTCACCATGCGATTGGCAGGGTGCATATTGTCCCTTCTAAAATCTTGTGGGATCACACTTCATGAAACACACAAGTGACAGCTAAGTGGACTTGTAATTCTACCATAAGCTCATATTAGAACCATAGGAAAATCTAGACTTGGGCTATTTGTTCTTCAGACCACATAGATCAAGTTTAGAACACTGTTCTTTGCCATCCAAATGATGCTTTTAGTAACCACAGACACAATACAAGTGATGTTTTAGGAGTTGGGTTTTCACAGCAAATTTCTACCTAACTTGTTCTTATTCTTCCTTGTCAGGTTACTATTCCTCTCTTTTGGAATAGGTTGGTTTCCACTGGTCCATGACATGTTGAGGTAGTGAACATGTGAACACCTTAAGATAAGCAATTGATGAGTTACAAACAACATCAAGAGACTTTTTGCTTTGACTGTCTTGGGACTATTAAAGCCTATGGGCATGTTGAGAAATGAATTGTCTTGTTTAGAAACAGATGAAAGTGAAACTCTCAGAAGCTTCCATGATGATTCAGAGACTATGATGTGTATTTTAAGGCATTTGATTGTAAAATTCCAGGATACTTATTTGATACTTTTTTTTAAAGAAATTGTCATCTCTCTGTCCTGATTTTGAAGAACTGGGGTAAGTTCTAGGCAGATAGATGGTTTGACTTTCAAAATACTGTCACATAGGAACACTTGCAGATCAGAGACGGGAAAGGAAATTGAGTAAGACAGATCAGACCTCTGCAGAGAGAATTCTAACAATGGATAAGGGGCCAGTGGCCAGTACACATATCAGTGTGATCTCAGGAGCTGTGTCCCTCCATGTGTAATGAGAGCAAGGGAAGTAACAACAACAACAACAACAACAACAACAACAACAACAACAAAACATTCCTAGTGGTATACTCTACCTGTGTTTGCAAGCAACCAGTTGGAGACTGTTAAAATTGTAGTAGAGCTCCCACTAAAACTGAATTTCTTAATATACTAACTATTGAAAGATTTAATTTTGTTAAATGATCTATACACTCTGTCCCTGACCAAGTTAACCACAGTATATGGATCTCAATATTCACACAAAAACTGGTTTTTGAGAGGTGGAAACTGATCCACGTATGTCTCATGCAGAGTGTCAGAATAGAGGAACAATATTATTGATTTATTTGCAATACTGAGTATTAACACAGAATCTACATTAGAGTCAAGTGCTTTAAAGTAGGCTAAGTACCATAGTGAAGACAAAAGAGAGAAGGATACAAATCTAAGAACTTGGTAAATAAGATACTCACCTTCAGGAATACCTTCGCACAGACTTCTGGGATATGTAGTCCATGCGATTGTGACATCGCGAGGAGCCATCCACAAAATCCCAATTTAGGTTTTGTTTTGTACAAGTGTGTCTTCCTCAGAGTTTTGCGAGAGTCCTGTGTGGCCGTTCATTGCTGTAGTCTCTATCATGGAGGTTGGTCCAGGAAACAGCACACCCTTGTGCTTTGAGCAAGGAGCGGGCGTGGGGAGGGGAAAGGGAGGGAGACGTCTGGGAGGGAGCTGACCTGGGCTCCGTTGGAAGGCAGAAGAAGCCGCTGGGGTTTATTCTGCTGAACTAGCTGGGTCACTTAAGGTTGCAGTTCCGGATTGGGAACAGGGTGGTTGGGATTGTGTCCTGGGTTATGGTTTCCTTAGGACTCCCAATGGAGTCGGAGTATGCCTTGGGCTTCTAGGACACCGGAGCAGTCTAGTAGGGCAGGAGTAAATAAGAGTGCAGGGGCCAGGATTGCAAGCTAATGGTGGTAAGATGACTATTTGCAACTGAGGTAGTACTGGGAATTCTTTGAGTAGCTTTGCTGGGAACCATGCTCTGCCAGCTGCCCAGTTCTCACATGGATGCTGTCAGATTCCTCAGGTAGAGCAAATGGAGTTTCTGGTTCCCCTGTACTCTGCAGCTCGTGTATTGCAACGGTCTTGATTATGTTCATTTTCTCTGTCAGTTAAAGAATTAAAAGAGTGAAAAAAAATCCAAGGCACGACAGGTAGAAGGTGGGAAACACTGGAACACAACAGGGAGATCTGCAAGAACTGGAAGGCATAGAAAATCTTTGACTATGGGTGAGAAAACACATGTCATACACACACACAGGGAACTCTAAAAAACAGCAGAACCTGACCCCTGGTTTCACCATGAGGACTGGGTTTGCATAAACCTTTGTTAGGTTTTCTGTCCATAACTTAGGGTTGAGTAATTGGAAAAAAAGACACGATATCTACTTGGCATACCATGATTGTGTCGACATGACTTGATCAGTTCTTGGACTTGAGAAAGTTTATGAGCAGGGTACTAGAAGCCAGTGAAAAACTCACATGAACTCTTCTGTGTCAGGTCAGCAGGCTGAGGGAGAAATCACAGACCTGTGTGTATTCATGTGATTAAGTAAACAGAGCTGTGATAGAAAAGAAACTTGAGCCTATTCGGAGGCACATCCCTGTCATCTCTGCATTTGTGAGGGGGAAGGGTGACATCCCCTGCTTCACAGCAAGTTCAAGGTCAATGTAGGCTACTTCAGTCTGTGTCAGAAAATATTTAAACATACTTGGTGCACATGAGAAATACTTTCTGTGGTTCATTTCATGTCTTCCAGTAAGAGCCATGGCAAATCCCTGCAATCAGCAATTTGCTGACTTACAAACTACATGTGCTTCCCTTCTGCTGACCCATTCTATGTCTAATTTAAACTTCTTTCCATAGCATACTCTTGTTAAAGACGTTACAATTTGGTGATTAATTGTTTGCATTTACTATGTGAGGAAGAATTGTCCTCTTTCCCTTGCTTGAATATTCTGCCTATTTGCAGCAAATTTCCTCTTTTGGATAGTAGTTTGTGTTAGATTCTGCCATGACCTGATGATGCTTTCTTCTGGTCTTCCCTGAATTCTTCCAGTTTCCTCCTCTCATATCTAAGCTGAGAGTCCATCATTTCTTCATTTCCTATGTGCAGTTCTTGACTGATGCAGGCTGCTGTGTTTTACGTCCCTGTGTGTTTTTCTTCCTCTTTCTCTGGGTCACCTTGCTTTGTCCCTGTCCTAGAGGTTCAGCTGCTTGCAGGTCCTGCTTACAGTTATGAGGAACAAAACTGTTCCTCTATTGTCCCTCACATGGGTATTACCATCTCCATCTAGTAAAGCAAACTGCTAATGTGGGATCCCTTCAAATTGTATAAGTTGAAGTCCAGTTCCCCTGTGTATGTAGCTGTCTCTTTGTCTTCCCAGGCTTCCTTCATGGTATTCGTTCCCCCACACGCCAATACATCTTTGTTTGTTTAGCAAGTGGGTGTCCCAGAACTCCTTTGTAGACTAGGCTGTCCTCAAACTCAGACATCTGTTGGGGTAAAATTAAAATAAATACCTTTTTTTAATCCCACAGTAGGTGCGACACCATACTACCTCATGACTTCTTTTTGATATTTTCATCTCAGTAAGCAAAGCGTCTCACCTGCTTTGCTCCATCCCATATCACACTGCCAATGGCCACTGTCTGAGCCTGGCAACAATCTCTCTACCCATCTAGTTCCCAAGGCAGGTTGCCACCGTGCCAGACAAACACATCCAAATTCCATGGTGACCCAGTGTCTCCAGCCACCACACTCTCTATTGAATTCAATTAAATCACCACTTGAAAGAACACACAACACAGTGACCTTTGATCCAATTGATAATATATAATTGCCCACCTAGACATACAAAACCCTGTACACATCCATCCCTTAAGAATGTTCATAACAACCTGTAAATGTGTACAGGGTTTTGTACTTAACATCTTAACATCTGCCTCCATGTTCTCTCAGCTGCTTCCCTTTTGCTCCAATCTCCTCCTATCTAAAACTTTTCTCCCACCCATTCTTCCTTCTCATCCAATGACAGGCCTTGTTCTATCTTCCACCTGCCTTCACCTGCATAATGACATCATCCTACAGACATCGGCCTGTTCTGCCTCCCGTGCTGAGATTGAAGGCATGTGCCACCATCACCTGGCCTCCTTCATTGTACCCTAATGTTAGTGTGAGGGAAGGAGTTACTCCTCTTTACAACTCATGTATGAACCTTGCTGTGTTGGGCATGTAATACCTGGAAAAATCTGAGGGGAGCTGTGTTGGGTGATGACATTCAGATCCTGCTGATGTATATGATTATGTCAGAGGCCATGAAGAGAAATTACAGAGATTTGGATCAGGAACCAAACACATAGGCAAAGAATCAACCTGAGGAGCGCTGATTCTCATTACTTTGTCATTTTATGTTATAAAAGTATTCATCATAGTGTCCTACATAGTCACTATCAAATGTGGGAACATGTCAGTGACATATTTTCCATTGAAAAGTATGTCTGCTGGTCCTGCCAATTCTGTTAATGTCTGCATTCCATTGTTTTCTTTATCCCAGGATCAATTTAAATATAAGTTAGATGGATCAGCGTGCATGTCCCCATTCTTCATTGGATACACTTCCCATACTGGTGCTTTAAAAAGACTCAAAAACAATATATAGGGTATAGAAAATTCAAACCTCCATCTAGACTTCTAATGTATCGAGCAAAGCATGTAATATTTATTTTGAATATAATATCCAAATTATATGATCCTCTTTTTCCAAAGAGGACATTATAGTTGATCTCTGGTGTTTTTTTCGTGGCTCCCATCCTATTCTCTAAGTCATATGACCATAAATATTAGAGAACAAGCTTGAGAAGCAGGAACTTCTCCTAGAAACTAGTGGACCATGAAGTTAAACAATCTGAGAAGCAGGAGACAGCTTCTCCTAGGAAACAATTTGGAAAAACAGATTTTTTTCCTTGTGATTTTTCACTGTTATTCTACACACTTTCCAATGATGCCATCCCTGCCCCCTCGGGTTGTGGTTTCTCCCTTTAAATACCCTTTCTCCTAGCCTCTTGGGGTCAAACTCCACTGCCCCTGTGTGGGATACGAGTCTCGACCCCAGTGCACTGGTTGCTATATATAAACCTCATGTGATTACAACAAGGACAGTCTTGTGTGAGTTCTTGGGGGGTCACGTCATCCTGAGACTTGAGTGAGGGTCTCCCTGCTCCGGGGATCTTTCATTTGGAGGTTCGTCCAGGATGGGTGACCACCCTCCTCTCCAAAGACCCACTTAGAGGTGAGATAGTGTCTGTGTCTTTGTCTGTGTTTGTGTTTTGTGCTGGCTAAACTCTGGGTCTGTATTTGCTACTCTGGGTCTGTATTTGCTGGCGAGTTCTGGAGTTCTGGTTTCGCAGTCACTCCCATCTCAGGCTGAGAGGGAGGCTCGTGTCTCAGGAAAGACTCGAATGTGAGCAGTAGACATGCCAGGGGCTCACTGATTGCTCTGTCCTGGGAGATGTCCCAGGAAGTGAGGAGGGACCCCAGGGATGCCTGGGAAATTCCATCTGGGTGCTGGTGAGGATTCGGTGATTCTCCTGGATTGGAGAAGAGGCCCGCCCTCCCGGCCATCTGTATTTCCAGAGTGGTCTTTGTCTGTGTGTCTTAAGTCTTTCTTTTGTGTTACCACTGGATTGAAGTTAGGCTAGAACACACAACTTGTCAGTTGAGATTCTGGTTGGGAAAGAGGAGTGATGTAGGATCTGCTCACCTTCATCAGTCTTTGGTGAGCTCATGGAAGCTCCCATCTGAATCAGTTCGGTTTTGTGGTGATCTTGCTTCGGCCGCTTGTTTTTGTTTTTGTGCAAGCACTTCTGTTTTTTTTTTTTTTTTTTTTTTTTTTTTGTCTGTTAATCTTTTTGATTGTATTTCTGTGCGACTGAATGCTTGTGTCCTTTTCGGTGGACCTCTATTTTCTGGCCTCTCTTGTTTCTCACTCATCCCACTTGAGATGTTTTAGTAGCTGTTACAGGAAATACAGAATCCTACTAGAGGGCAGAAAAAATGTTCCAGACACCGATGGAAGGCCCTCACTTCTGCCTGTTGACTTCAATACTCCTGAAGGTAGGGAGCACCAGGTCTACCGCCAGACTCCAACGGTGGGTTTCTGAGGGGTTGAAAATGCCCCACCAATTTGGCTAAGGTGAGAAAAAGATATAAAGAAACTTGAGGGGTTAAGCTAAGTTGCTGAGAGAGTTAGTATAAGTTACAGAGAACAGAGAGACTAAAAAAAAAAAAAGAGAAAAAAGACAAAAAGATGAGAAAGCTAGGGAAGAAGAGAGACAAAAAGAAGAAAAAGCTAAAAAACTAAAGAGAGATAAAAGACAGGAAAAAAACTTATACAGGCCACAGTAGTTAGAGAGTCTAGGATGACAGTACCTGGCAACAGAAGAAAATTCCTGGCTAAAGATCAGAGTGCCTATTGTAAGAAAAAGGACACTGGGTCAGGGACCGCCCCAGGATAGAGGGGAAGCCCAATCAGTGTTTTGTGGATACAGGGACCAGCACTCTGTGCTCCTACGCCCCAGTGGGCCAGTGTCCATCAAAAGACCTTGGGTACAGGGGGCTACCGACAACAAACAATACTTATGGACTACCCGAAGAAAAGTGGACCTTGGCGTGGGCCGGGTAACCCACTAGTTCATGGTCATCCCTGACTGCCCCTATCCCTTGCTCAAGAGAAATTTGCTCTCCAAAATGGCTTGTGTAGGCTGAAATGGCTGGGTGAGGCCATGTGTATATATATATCTACAGACTTTGTATGTGGAACTTAAGACCTGTCTCAGTGCACCAGTACCTGATGCTGGGAGATGTGTGGCTTAGTGCTGTTCTGCCTGGAACACAGCGTTCCTGCCAGCCGGGCACTAACAATTATCACCCAATCCAGGAGTTAAACTGTGGTAGAGTGGCTGATGTTTTTACCTTTGAATGGAATGTCCCAGAGGATGAGACCACTGGTCAGCTGACATGGACTAGATTCTCCACTGGTTGGGAGCAATCTGGTCACCTTGCTGCCCAATCCTGACCTGGAGCCACTGCAGCATGAGTGTCAAACACTGGCAGAAGCCCATGGGTGGAGGAAAGACCTCTGCGACTGGCTGATTGACCCCTGCTGAAAGTCGAGGCTACCTTGTCCACAGACAGGAACAGTTCTCTTCATGAAGGTCAGAGATAAATGGGTGCTGTCGTGGTGGACAACACAATGTCATCCGGAATGGCTGAACCCCAATCCCCCAGCACACCAGCACCGCAGATGTCTTTGCCATCTCTTGGATTCCCTGATGAAGCCAGCAACTGTGAGTATTATTCATTGCCCAGGACAACAGGAGGGGAGAGATTCAGTGACATGGGACAATAACAAAGCAGATCAAGTGGCTCAAAAAATGGCTATACAGGAGCCTATCCTGGTTACAGGCCTCCAAGAGACAGCCACTGGGAACTGGCATCAGACTAAGGGATGGCCTCGCTTAGAATGTACAACAGAAGAAAAGGTCCAAATTGCTTTAAAAAAAAAAGACAATGACATACTTGAGGGAAAACTATATTCCCCAGAGAACAAACAAAAGACTCACTTTGCCAAGTATACAAATGGACTCATTTAAGACAGCTTGGATAAGAAGCTTGTCCAAGTAGTTAAGATATATGTAATAGACTTTAAGATTTTAGCCAGAGAGACAGTAAAAAAGTATAAGGTATGTCAGTAAGTGAATGCTTAACAAACAAACAGGGCAAAGAGACCTAAAGAGTCTAATAAAAAGTCAAAGTGAACTTCACTGAGATAAAACCAGGAAAATATGGTCACAAGTATCTCCTAGTGCTTGTAGATACCTTTTCAGAAATAGATAGAAGCTTTCTCCACCAAACAAAAGATGGCCTCCGTAGTCATCAAGAAGATACTGGAAGAAATCTTCCCCCAGTCTGGAGTGCCCAAGGTAATCAAGTCAGACAATGGCCTTATTTTCATTGCCAAGGTAAGCCAGGGTGTGGCCAAGTATTTAGAGGTCGATTAGAAATTACATTATATCTACAGACCTCAAAGTTCAGGACAGGTAGAGTAAATAAATAATACACTAAAAGAGACCCTGACCAAATTGACCATGGAGACTGGCACAGACAAGAAATACCCCTTCCAGATTCAGCCTTACCTACTTTGAGATCTTATATGAGGCCTCAGCTCCTTTGACTATATTAGATGATGTTATTAAACCAACATGTCATAGTAATAATGATTTATATGCCAGGATAAAAGACCTACAGGTGATACAGAAAGAAATCTGGTCACAGCTGGCAGCAGCCTATGCCCCGAGGACCCCTGAGACTTCTCATCAGTTCCAGGTTGGAGACTTGGCTACATACGATGACACCAAACTCAGGCACTCGAGCATCACTGGAAAGGACCGTACCTGGTGCTGCTGACCACCCTGACAGCTGTCAAGTCTCAGCCCTCACCAACCACATACTAGCTGTTGGGGTTGAGAGCTGGGACCTAGAGGGACACTCAGACCTTCAAAAAGCTCCCTAGACTTACACATCAGATAAGTGGATACATCAGAGACATGACTGGGAGGTTGCTATAATGCTCACTTAAAGAGTGCGCTTTAGAAACAAGAATTTCATATTTGCCCTGGGTTCCATCGAGATAGGTCCCCCAGTTGTAGGTGTGGGGTAGGCTTGATTTCTATTACAAATGATGTACCATTGCATACATTAGTACTCCTAATACTTCTTGAGACTGTGCCTCAGGGATCACAACTTGTAGTTTAGAAGTTCTAAAAGACAGTCATGACTTTTGTGTGTAGGTTCAGATAGTGTCCAGATTGGAATCCTGATGCTAAAGACTTAATAAGACACAAAAGAGAGTTAAAAATTACTTAGGGCTATCTTAAGGCTGAGTCTAGGTGGTTGCTGCAAAGGGCAGCTAAGGACATCTGCTGTTGCCCTACAACAACAAAACTTATTTTACGTTTGCTTCTTCTTGGGCCATATATCCTTAATAAGCTAGTAACTTTTGTTAGAGAAAAAAAAAGTGTTATTGTAGATTCTGATGTTACACCAACAATATCATGCTTTAGGAGGATAA
Source organism: Rattus rattus (assembly GCF_011064425.1). Classification (NCBI taxonomy): domain Eukaryota; kingdom Metazoa; phylum Chordata; class Mammalia; order Rodentia; family Muridae; genus Rattus; species Rattus rattus. The sequence continues at coordinate 199,840,830 of NC_046155.1, forward strand.
AAAAATCAATATTATAAAGATACAGAAATTTAGTTCCATGATTAGAACTAGCCACTAGAAGAAGTGGGGAATGAAAGGTAAAAGTTTTAAAGTTGCCCTCCTAGACACAAAGTTTAGAGCAGAAGGAAAAACAACAACAACAAACCGGTTAGGCCCCAGAATTGTATGTTCCAAGAAGCCTCTCCTAGGGCTATAGAATGGGTAGTTACATTGGCCAGCTCACCAGCTTTCTCCCAGAAACTAGCTGACCATAAATATTAGAGAACAATCTTGAGAAGCAGGAAGCAACTTCTCCTAGTAACTAGCGGACCATGAAGTTAAACAATCTGAGAAGCAGGAGGCAGCTTCTCCTAGGAAACAATCTGGAAAAACAGAGAGTATTTCCTTGTGATTTTTCACTGTTATTCTACACACTTTCCAATGATGCCATCCCTGCCCCCTCGGGTTGTGGTTTCTCCCTTTAAATACCCTTCCTCCCAGCCTCTCGGGGTCGAACTCCACTGCCCCTGCGTGGGATACGAGTCTCGACCCCAGTGCACTGGTTCCTATCGATAAACCTCATGTGATTACAAGGACGGTCTTGTGTGAGTTCTTGGGGGGTCGTATCACTTGAGTGAGGGTCTCCCTGCTCCGGGGGTCTTTCACAACTTGGGGAAATTTCTTATGAATCATTTATGTCTTCTCCCAGGAGTACTGCTTTGAAGCTTCCCCATGAAATTCTTAAGCATGCGGCCTGACTGCTCCTGCTTGTAGGGAATTATCCTTATCTGGCCCTACTTGAAGGTCTTCTTTGCACCCTAGAGGTTATGACGCAAATAAAAATGCCAGAGATCTCTTTATGAGGCTCTGGCTGCAAGATATTCTTGGAACATCTACCTTGTATTTACTCAGGAACAAGATAATCAAAACTAAGTAAACTTAAAAAAATAAACAAGATTGGTAGGCTAGAGACATTGACAGCAGATCAAATTAAACGTTTCTTCTTACTACACACTCAGGTGATTAGGTGGCATATAAGATTGGAGCCCACATAGGCTATGCTCCTCCAGGAAAAGATACAGCAATGGCTGGAGTTATCTCTGCCCTATACAGGACTTATATTGATAGATAAAGAATGGTGACAGTGATAAAAGAATGAATTATTAAGGGCTCTCTTTCTAAAAGTTAGCTCTTGTAGAGCCACTGTAGTGTTGTTTGACCAAACACCAAAAGAATACCAAGATTAGACATATAAATAAATTCTACAAAGATATAAAGATTGTATTATGGCAGACATTGAACAATAACTGCAGAAACTTTGGCCTGAAGATTTTTCTTGGGCCTAATAACAGTTAGCACTCTGACCATTAAAAGTTGATAATACACTGCTTGGGACATGGCAATCTGCCCAAACTTTCTGTTTAGTGCCCTTAAAAATATAAGATTAGTGAAAGTTGGCTTATAGGGTTGATGAAGGAAAATCACTGTAAAAGATAATTCTGGGGCTGGAGAGATGGCTCAGTGGTTAAGATCACTGACTGCCTTCCAGAGGTCCTGAGTTCAAACCCAGCAAGCACGTGGTGGCTCACGACCATCTGTAATGAGATCTGGTGCCCTCTTCTGGTGTGTCTGAGAACAGCTACAATGTACTTGTATAGAATAAATAATTAAAATCTTTTTTCTAAAAAGATTTTATTTATTTATTTTATGTATGTGAGTACATTAAATCTTTAAAAAAAAGATAATTCTGTTCTCTCAATGACTACTAAACTTATGACCTAGGAGGAAGTTAAGACACATGTCTGGGGACAAAAATGATATGATTTATATTTTGAACATCATGAATCTATCCCTGCTGTGCTGGCTGGTTTTATGTGTCAACTTGATACAAGCTGGAATTATCACAGAAAAGGAGCTTCCATTCAGAAAATGCCTCCATGAGATCCATCTGTAAGGCATTTTCTCAATTAGTGATCAAGGAGGATGGGCAAGGAGATCCTCTTCCTAGTTGTCCAAGGAGTAAGTCTTCTATTTGTCTTCGGAACTCTCAGCCCCTCCTGCACCATGCCTGCCTGAATGCTGCCATGTTTCTGCCTTGATGATAATGGACTGAACCTCCGAAGCTGTGAGTCAGCCCCAATTATATGTTGTCCTTTATAAGAGTTGCCTTGGTATTGGTGTCTGTTCACAGCAATAAAACCTTAACTAAGACACCTGCCTACTGAGTTTTGTATAAATAAAAAGAGCATTCTGAGCGTCAGTCAGTCAAGTTGCAAGGTTCTTCCCAACCCCCAGCACCCTCCATACGGGGCTCATGCCTCCTTCCCAACACCATATCTCCTCTGTGGGACCTGGCCATCACAGGAGCTATCCACTGAAAGCTTTTGTTAACTCTGATTTTAGTGTCAAATCCATGATGCCATATCCAAATCCACCATGAAAATGTTTTCCCCCTGTATTTCCATTTTTTTTTTTCTTACAGTGAAGCCTAGCCTACTGTGTTGGCTTTTGTATATGGTATAACGTAGGAATCCAACCTCTTGATTTTTTTTTTTCAAGTGGCAATTCAGTTTTCTCTACACTGTCAGTTTAAGAGTCTGTCCTTTGGTAATATGGTTCTGTCAGTAACCTTAGCAAGCATCATTAACCCCTGTGGGTTCAGGCAAGTGAATAATCCAAAATGTGTAAGGATCTCCTAAAGATCAGTAGAGAAAACAGATAACCTAATTGAAAATAAATGGAACTTGACAAGACATTTCTCTACAAGGGTGTACAAATGGTCAACAGGGATTTGCCAATATCATTAAACAACAAGGAAATGCAGGTACAAAATACACAGAGAAAATGTGGGGATGTAAAATGGTACAGTGGCTGTGGAAAACAGTATGGGGTCCAAAACAAACAAACAAACAAACAAACAAACAAACAAACAAGCTAAAACTTCCAATACAACAAACACACAACTCAACAATATACAAAAGCAACTCCAACCAAAGTCTCATAAAGACATCTGAACTCCCATGCACATTTCAGCCCTTGTAATGGCAGCCCAGGTAAGGAACAACTCAAGTTTGAACAAATGGAAAGATAAAGAAAGTACCATGTGCACACATGATGGATTTTTTTTCTGCCTCAGAAATAAAGGAGACGCTGGTATCTGAAACAGCACACATGAGCATGCAATACTTTCGCTAAGATAAATAATATAGTTACCGAGTATCAAACATTAGATCATGCTAATATTCTTTCTCTGTGGAAAAGTGCACAGTTGTTAGCCGATATGTATAAAGCTTCAATTATGTCAGATGAATAAATTCTAGAAACCTACTGAGAACATGATACCCACCCTAACAACTTAATCCTGGACACATCTAAATTTGTTGAGGAGGTAGATCCTATGTTGTCTTCTTAACATAAAAGCAAACTAAGGAATATTATTTTTAAAAGACATAACTATGAGAGATACTTAAATAATTAATACATTGACTTTGATGACACCATATTAAGTTGCATACAGTAAAATGAGCCATTTTTGTACATCAGTAGTTCTTCAAATAAGATCTATCATCTGTCTATCTGTCTGTCTGTCTGTCTGGTTTTCCCTGTTTCCTGGTTTTGTTTTTGTCTTATATTAATGCAGCTGCTTTTGAGAAGGGATAACTTGACTGGAGTAGGAGGATAGGAGGATACTGTCTGGCACTGAGGCTCAGGATAAAACTGGAGCATCATCTTGGGACCATCCATACTAGCATATTGCAAGCTTGTACCTGTGCTTCACATCAACATCTAGGGCCCCATCAACTCATATACAAAATGACCAATGTAGTCCCAACGCACCTTGTTTCTGTCTACTTCATCTTAAGCTTTACAGTTGTGGAGAAGTGACGCTCCTACAGAGGAAGTCATATTTCTGATACTGACTTAATCCTGTAAAAAATGGTGGGAATGGTTTGCTGCAGCTCCAAGAGGGCACTCAGTACCAGAGAACCCTCTAGTATTGAGTGGTACAGCCAAGAGATGATTTGTTAATAAAAGTCTGGAGCCTGTGATTGGGCTGGAGAGAAAAGGAGGCAGGATTTGTGATTAAATGAGGGGTCTCCAGAGAGGACTCGTTGGGGGTTGGAGGAGGAGAGACAGTGAAGAAGATGGAGAGAGAAAAAGAAGGTCATCAGTGAGGCAGGATGGACCATGAGCATGTGGCCAAGGGAAGCTCGTCCTGAGGACACACATAGGGAACAGCAAGCCAGGTGAGACTCAGACAGCAAGTGACACGAGGTCTATGGCTGGGATGTAAACTAGGAGAGCTCAGTACCTGCTAGTCTAGGCTCACAGCCTGTTAATAAAAATACCAGGTTTCGGTTTTCTTATTTGGGAGCCAGACAGGAAAAGGTGGGGCAGAAAATCCCTAATAAACATATTTTTACACGATGTATTGCATATATCTTAATCTAATGAATCACCATCATAATTCATAGTTGTTTTTGTTAAAATGCCAAATACATTGCCTATATCGATAAATATGCAACAGTCTCTGCAAAACCTAGACTCTGTTGCCAACATGAGCCAAAACCTCTCCATTTTCTGTTTCCTGTTCCATGACATCAGACACGAAACACCATTTCCTCAGGCTCCCACTCCGCTCTGGCTATTTCTAAGCAGTGTGAGAGCCTGAGAATTGAAGGAGAGGCACTTTTTAAAAATGGAAACAGTGCTGGGTGTGGTGGTGCACACCTTTAATCCCAGCACTTGGGAGGTAGATCTCAGCAAGTTTGAGGCTAGACTAATCAAAAATCAGGACAGCACAGAGAAACCCTGTCTTGAAAAACAACAAATCCAAACCCAAACCAAACCAAAACTGGAAATCATGAATGTTCTGTGTTCTAGTTTCATTATTCAAGCAGAGGAACAACACATGACAGCAATGTTGAAACTTTTAAATATATTTGTATTGTAACGCCATTTCATAATTAAGCCCACTCTTGTCTGGCGAGGCTCTTCCTTACGGAGCACATTGATTAATCACCATTCTCTGCTTTTGATGCCAGTTATATAATGAGACACACGCATATTTCGATAATGTTGGGGTCAGAAAATCCAATACAACCTAAAACAGTCCAGAAACCTAAGAGTCCAGCAAAGTAAGATCTACATTCAATTGGGCAGCAAACTGACCAACAGGGACAACAACAGAGACTTGGGAGCTGACTGCATCTTAGAATGTTCATCTTGGTAAATACTAAGGCAGATGAAAAATTTACTACACTCAGACCACTACTGATCCATCAGTGTTGCAGAACAAACTCAGGAGCTGAACTGTGACCCCCGAGCCAGGATGTTACAGAGATTCAAGTCTGAAATCCACAAACATCTGTGCCAAATTATCAGGTTTAAGGATAGAGTACTTCTTTAGGAACATGTCTTTGTGGTACACTTATCCGGTTTCCTCTGGTTGGATTATTCAACTGTGGTGGGGTGACTTGCCTAGCATTTATGTCTCAACTTACCAACCAGGATGTAAGGTATCCACTTACATGGTTCTTTCTGCCAAGTGTCTGTCAGTTACCCAGGGAGGTCTTAGAAACTTAAACTTTATTTGACCCCTATTCAAATTGGAAGTTTTATTCAAAATGACTTCAGTTTGGTTCCTTCTTACAATAATGGGATCATAAAAAGTGGAAATTTCCTTTTATTGAACATCATCAATGCCTATAGAAGAATGACACTAGAGAAAAGATAAATGTTAAATTTTTAAAAAGAACTAGTTTCTTTTAAAATCACCAACAGATTTTTAAAAGAAGGCAAATTTGCACTACACCTTAATGAACTGCATTTCACTGCCTTTGATTACACTTTCCACATATTTTATCAGAATTGATCTTTGTCCATCCATGTTTGGTGACCATAAAGCATGTCTTTTCACATGATGTGTGTGGGATGATGTCACAGGTGAGGCAGGAACAAGATAGAATGAGGCCTGTCATTGGATGAGAAGGAAGGATGGGCAGGAGAAAAGTTTGAAGGAAGAGGAGGAGACTGGAACGGAAAGGAGGAAGAGACAGGATGGACAGGGAGAGGAGCCAAAGAACAACAATGGAGGCTGATGTTAAGATTCCGCTCTGTGTATATACAGGTTGTTATTAATGTCCTTAAGGGATGGATGTGTATTGGGCTTTGTATGTTTAGGTGGGCAATTATATCTTATCAATTGGATCTAAGGTTATTGTGTTCCTTCATGTAGCAATTTAAGTGTAAGAAAGTGTGTGGCAGCTGGTCTGGGCTGCCACAGAGTTGGGATGTGTGTTTTTGGCATTGAAACCAGCCTTGGGAACTAGATAGGTAGAGAGATTGCTGCCAGCTCAGAGAGGCCTTTGGCAGTGTGATATGGGATGGAGCAGAGCGGGTGAGAGGCCTTGCTGTCTGAGAATTAAGATATCCAGCAGATATCTTGGGACACTGCCATGCCAGACTTAGCGGGATAAAAGACAACCTTACTTTTTTTATTTTTTATATTTGTACAACATAAGTGATGTGTGACTAGTTAGAAAAATGCTAAATCTGAAAAATGTTAGTGGGAGAATGTAAAAATGAAATAAAGTTTGGGGTTTAACTTAAGGAGAGCACATCAGAAGGAATCCTACAACGCTATTGAATAGCTTAGTGACTTGATTAAATTATTTGATGAATAACAAAGTTGTCGTGATTAGTTTTTATCTAATTCACACTTTGTTTTCACATTTCATAATTTATTTAAGTGACGCACATACAGTAGACAAATTCATAGATTGGTGACTTTTTTGAGGGAACTGGAAACAGAGAATCTGGATTAATGAGCATCCATTTTCTGTTTGAGAAGATGGAACACTGCAGATGAGGAGTGGCCACAGCTTCACAAACCAATGCACCTAACCCTGTGCACTACACAGTTACATAGGCTACAATGGTGCATTATGTTATGGAATTCACACTTTTCAAGGCAGGTCCCCAAATTCCAAAGATTCATTTCAAACACTGAAATGACCTAGGCATCGCAGAACACCCAGTCTGTTTCTGACCGACAGAAGATGTGTAGAGCCTGTGTGTTTAAGACTTTAAATAGGGTTGGAAGACCTTACAAGAATATGAACCAAAATGGAGAGCACTACCATTTCTTTCAGGTAGCAAATGAAGATTTCAACCCACTGATTCCAGGATATTCAGGTCTTAAGATCCCACAGGAGGGTGTGGTGAACTTGTAAAGCTGGTTTTAAAACTTACGAGGAATAAAGAAGATTTCGACCTTATTCAGAAGAAAAATAAAACAAGATTAGTCAGCCATAAGTTAGCACTGTTACAGACTAGTTTGTGAAATCTTGTAAGAAACATTTTTCATAAAGGATGAAGGACTTGGGGCCCAACAAGCTGACACTGATGCTGGTTGCTCCCATTGCCACCATGGTCTTGGAGAAGATGGTTGGACTGTGTGAGTCACAATAAGAATATCTGGTACCCCAGAGTTCCACTGGAACCAACTGTGCTGGTCACATAGGCACTTAGCAACACTCCCATGTTCTTTGGAGAATAGCATCCCCCCTCCTTCTCTCTCCCCCCCCCCTCTATGATGGCACTAAAGCCATGTGTTCCAGAGTTTGGTTAAGTTTTTTAGATAGATACAAGTACCCAAATGCTGTAATTTGTATTTTGTAAAGTCCCACAAAGGCTTATATGCTAAAAGCTTTAGTTAGTGGCAAGCCTTTTAAACTGGTGAGTTTCATGGGAGATCTTCAAACTGCTCAGGAATGTCCTCTAAGCTGATGTGGGATCTTTCCCTTCTTAGTCACATGCTGATTCACCACAAGCTTCCAATGACAGACTCAAGCTATCGCAAGGTGGCTAGTGCCAGTGACAGGTCCAAGTTATCATAGGCTGATTGATGCCTTTCAGGCTGATATTCACAGATGTTAGTTACAGGAACAGAAAGCTAATTACCTTTTTTTTTTTTTTTTTTAATATTTTGGTGTGTTGCATTTTTCAGGGAATGTTTCTAATTCATCTAAAATTCCCTGTTATAGAACATTGTGTTTCTAATGATATTTATGCATTTGTGGGATATGTGCTGACATCTTGTATGATTCTAGTTGTGAACATTTGCTTTAACTATTGAGAAACTTTATCACAAATATTAAGAAGTCATGTTCTCTCCTACTGATTCTTAAATTCTAGAGACAATATCTCTGGTGGGATTTCTCCCATTGAGTCATCATCACCTTTTATCCCTCCTAAATCGGTTCTTTTTGGTTTGCCGATGTAGCCTTTTTATTTTAAACTATGTATAGTTTTGAACTCAATAGGAAGCTGGTATGTCTGGTGAACCACCTCTCACTTGAATTGCTCTTTTATAATCACATTTTATAAAATATTAATACTGAAAACTAGGCCAGACTTGGTGACACATACCTGCAATCCCATTGCTGGGGAGGTTGAACTGAGCCCTTTTCCATTCTATCTCCATTACAAGAGCCACAATAAACCCCTTAATGCAGTGTAAGCAAACACAGAGCTTGTGTTGTGACCACACACAGGTCAACAGGCAGTCTGAGTCTTCAGGGTGCACTTTATTCAGTTTGTGCTGAGACTGCAGGAGTAATGAGTTAGAAAGGTCCGACACCAACATGAGTGATATCTGAGAAGTGGAAGCTGTATCCAACAGTTTACAACATGCCTCACCCCATCTAAACAGAAGCTAAGACCTGGGATATGCTGATGGCTGACCCCAAAATGGCACTGACTGCTCATACAGACTTATACAAGCTCACAGGACCGCTCATACAAAAGCCCAATCCTGCTCCAGCAGGGGTCTCAGTTCTTACAAGTGGGTCATCTCGAGCTAGTGCTGAGTTTCATTGTGCTCACACAGCAGGTGAAAGTTCATCCCTCACTGTTCATGGTTTTAGTAAGGATCTATGTGGTTACATTTTATTATCACCAGTAAGGCTGTGTGGGGAGGAGCATCTGGCCATAGCTCAAATCATAAACCTGGATGTCCTGCCAGAAATTTAGTGTTGATTGTTCTCAACGGCAATTAGTTTTGCCTTTTGGATCTGTTGTTTGTGGTTACACATCAGAGTGCAGGGGTGTCAGAGCCAGGGCAGGTGGGCACTTCTGGAGAACTCTGGTCTTTGTCCCTGTGTTTTGCCCCCAGTTTACTGTAGGAATGCATACAACCTACAAATGTCAGGAGTTGAGTGGTGTGTTTTCCTAACCCTATCTTATTTATTGCATAAAACATGTAATATTGAGAATAGAATATGCAAGATGGGAAGAGTAGAACAAAGGGGCCTAAAGCCTCACCAAGTTTGAGATTACTTTTTCAAATCTTTAATTCTTATAATGACCAGGGAGTCTCTTAGTGACATCTCACCAGGCAGAGTTGTGTTTTAAATGTTGAACTATTAAAAAGACAATAACTATACACTGAATGGAGAGTTTATCATGCATGTGATGGCTGTGACAGGGTCTACGACCTCACTGGAGACAAACCACTGCTGAGAGGTCCTCTGGAGGTGAACACCCACAGTACATGTAGGCAGACCCATTCTGTGTGTGAAAGTTCTAGACAGTGTGCGAAAAGGAGAAAGCCAGTGAGGCATGCATGTCGTTTCCCTCTGACTGGATGTAACATGACCTCACCAGCACCATGGACCACATACTGCAACTGTGAGCAGAAATACCATCTCTCATTAAGTTGCTTTGTCCCAGTTTTGTCTCAGCAACCATACACACAATGGCACAGAATCCTTTTATATGCTTTATTTTCAAAACTTGCAAGAGAATTTGGTATTAGAAGTCTAACTGAGCTCTTTACTCAGCTGAATCACAGAAGTACAGTCAGGTATTGGGAATACCAAGTCTGTTAGTGAGGAGCATTGATGAAAGAGTCCAGGAGAACAGGGCATGATGTTGCTGAGATGTACACACAAGCCTTTGTCAGGGCAATGCAAATGCCCCTAAGCTGTAGGACTGTGACACTAAAAGTTAACATGATGAAAATGGCAGAGTACAATTTCAATTGTATTTCAAAATATATTTCTAGTAGCATAAAAACCCTTATTTTGTAAGGATTACCTCAAAATTAAAATATTTTATCAGAAATATAATTTTGATAGTAAACCACAATTAAGTGCAAACATGCAAAAGTATGCTCTGTATGTCTGTATTAATTTAAATATCATCAGAATGAATATCCTCTGAATATTTCATTGAAAGAGAACATGTCCACAAACTCTCCGATGTGCCCAGACACAAGAGCCATTGACGATATCTGTCCTTGAGAGCCAGCTGAGAGCTGCCTCCCTCCACACAGTGGGTGCTGGGTGGGACACAGAGCGGGAGACAAACCTGAGATTGTATCAGGTGGAGGTGTCTGTAAGTGAGCTGTTCCCCTAAAAGCCTCTGCCAAGAAATACCCAAACCTATCTTCTGTACAACTGTCCTTTGGCATTTCAGAAAAAACAAGCAAGCAAGCAAGCTGAAACCTCCCTTCTAGTTTCACGACAGATATCCTGCAGATACCGCTTTTCTTGCTTTTTAAGGTTGCAGCATGTCTTCATTGCTTCTAGTTTGTCAACTCCAGCTTCTTTTGCTTATGATTTCTACAAGGGCGTCGTTTATATCCTTAGCCATATTCTTGGCGTCTCTAAAGACAGAAATTGCATACTTTATAAAAACACGAACTTTCCTTAACTAAACCCTTTTAGCCACATCCCCAGTTCTCTCAGATCCTGCCATCTTTGCTTTCTCCTTACTTTTCAGAATGGTTTCCAGACATCCAGCTTCACTTACTGCAGGCCAAGCCTTCCCCCACGGTGACTACTCTAAATAGAGCTGACCACATGGGTCCATGGCCGACAGTCCTCCCTAGGCTCCAATGTCCTAGAGCAGCCTTCAGTTTTACTTCAGGATGGAGCTGGGCTCTGGCTCATGTTCAGGCCCCTCCCTTCCCTCTCTCATGCTCTAAAAGTCCCAAACCTTCATGCACAGGAAGTGGCAGGCCCCTTCACTGAGCACAGAACTTAGCTCTTGAAGGCAGGGGAGGCATTGCACCTATGTCACTGTCCCTTTAACTCCATGTTAAGGCTGTCTGAGGCCAGGAAGGACCTCATGTCATCATATCCCAATGTGGATGAAGAACTGTATGACAGGATCACATGTCTGGAATGTAGCCCATCCTGTCACCAGCCACCCTAAAGGATCATTTGTCTCCCTCTCACCTTTTCCTTAACCACTCCAGAGCGCCTATCACCACAGGCCCATCCTCTGCCAAACCACAGCTCCTCTCTGCCTTCTCACCTTGACTCTTCTGACTCCTTCAGCGCGCTCACCTCAGGAAGATTCCCTCCTCCTTCTGTCCCCTCCATCTGTGATTGGTGAGGTGACTCTGGCCTTTTGTCTCTGAACGCTACCACTACTGCTCTCTAGGAAAGTGCAAGATTCAGTGACTTGGAGGGGCTATGATGAAGAGAATTTAAGAGTCTAGAGAGATCCAAGATTCCTCCATGTTCTCAGTCTCAGATCCCTGCACATCTGTGTGAATAGCTGATGCTATTTAGGGTGTGACACTTCAGCCTCCATGTGACCAAAATGTCATCACAAACCGTATGGTGGAGAACGCAACAAAAGCTAAATACAGAACATAAGCCAACACAGTGTGGGATCTCTGCATTCTTCATGTAGGAGCCAAAACCATTAGGGCCATGAGGTCATTGAGATGGCCAAAACCAGCCCTTCGAAAGCTAAACTATACACAGAGTTAAAGAAGGCAGACAGCAAGGGACAAGCAAGTGCCATTTCAGCAGGAGTCCTGTGTGGCTGCAGTCACATCACCCAGGCACAGCCAGCATTGCATCCTTCTGCACCACATTGGACAAAAAGGGCAGAGAAGGGCTTGGCTGTTGAGGGTGATAAGTGCTCTGGTATTTTAGGATAAGAACAAAATTTCTCATTTCGAAATGTCTTTTTAGTTGAAAAGTTTAGAGCTTATTTTCTACAATCTGTAATTGTCCACATGGTGCCATGTCCTTTTTTAAAGCTACACAGAAACATGTACACAAAGCTTAGCAACTGCAGGAGGACTCCGGCCTTTCTGCCTGTTGCCCACCACACTCTGACCTAGAGAAAGAAGATTCTAATCTGATGACTTCTCAGAGTCAAACTCTACTTCCCTCTCTGCTGGTTCACTGCTGCAAATCACAAATTCTTTAGCCAACAAAATCATGTTGAGACATCAGTTTAAGCGATTAAGGCTAAAAACATGTGCCCAAACAAAGCATTCCCCATGCAAGAGCCAGTATTCACCACTGCTTTTCTGAAAAGAAACCACGGCTATTAACTGTGTCCAAGAATTATTTCCCCATGGGCTCACGTGACATATGAAAGCAATGACTGCCCATTCATTGCAGTCCTCAATCCATCTACAGTAACAGCAGCTGGGTCTCTGTCTGGCTACATACCCACACGTAAATGTAGCCATTCTCCTGAAGGAGGTCCTGGCCACCTGCTGGCTGTGATGCTGGAGGTTGTCTTTTTACATACTTTGCTGGGGCCTCCTCCTCTTCCTCAGGCGCAGCATCTCTTTGAGAATGAGACCTTCAGATGAGTCAAGACCCCCAGTCTTGAGGAATGCCTGATTCCTCCCTGCCACATAATAAGAGCATGGTCAGTGAAGGGGTGAAGTTAAAGATGCCAAGGTCTGCACATTACAGATGTCCAGGGTCACACAGGCACAACTCCGTACCTGAACAAATAGTCTCTGTCCTTATGTCTGCAGCAAAAACAGCCACATTGCTCCAAAGTTTCCATCTGGGTGTTGTTCTTGGGTTTTCTCTAATAAAAAAAGGAAATGTTTGATATAATGAGCACACAAATAAATATCATTCCTCAGGAACAGGTCTGTAAAATATATCTTTTTGGCTGTTCCAAGCAACTATTTTTAAGATATTAGCATTTGCTATGTTTGGATATCCAGATAAATCCAGATAGTTTTTCATGCTACAGCACTATGGACTGGCCCTGGACTCCTGTTCATACCAACAGATGTTCTACCTGAATTACAAAAGCATCCCTCCAGACTAAAAAATACTGTTTTCTTTTACCCATGGTGACAGATCACTATAGCACCTGATACTAGACAAAAACTTGCCTAAGTAAAAGTTTTACAACCAATACTCAATTATTCTAAAACACAGTAGAACAAAACGGTAACCGCTCCACCTGTGATGACGAGGACTGATTCCACAGTGGCAGCCCCCATGAATACCTACCTGTGCTGCAGGAAGCCAACAAAGGGGTACACCAGTTCCTGGACCCACCATTATGATGATGGGGCCGACAGGTCATCTGGTAAAAGGAAGGAATTTGTTGCCCGAGGGAGATAAATATCTAGAATATCAAAGCAGCTTCAGTGAGGTTTAAGAGAAGGAACATGAGAGTACATAACAAGACCATCTTGTGAAAGATGCCGCGTGTTATCCCCAAGAAGAAGCATGATGAAGTTAAACAGCATCACACCTTGCTAAAGCATCTCCTTAGTACAAAAGAATGAAAAGTTTGCTTTGCAAATATTCTTTTTTACCCACATCATGGGTGTTTTTCCTGCGCATATTTCTTTTACATGTGAAATGAAAGCACAGAGCGAAGAGTAAGTGAAGAGGAAGGCAGGCTCACTAAGCACAAGCATCCCTCTATGATGGCTGCTGGAGAGGGAGTCACTTTCCTCTGAGTCTGTAGTCCCTTGGTATATTCCCATCCCCCGTGGCTGATGCCATGCTCTCAAGCATACAAAAGGCACCAAATCAGTAAGGTGAAATCACTGAACACAGAATCAGTAAATAAGGACACGAAGAGGGATGAAGACACGGTGGGACATCCTGGAGAAGCTGCGGTTAGGGAGGTGATCAAGGTACACTGTACACAATGTAGGAAATATTCAAAGAATATTTTAAAAGCATTTTGAAAAGCTGTTTTAAATGACAGACGTAGTTGGGGCACAGCAACTAGCAGACACTATGGCCCCACTGCCACCCCTGTTGTCCTGGGTTCATCACTGCCTCCACAGTCCAGACCAGTCACAGAAAAGACATTGTTTTCTACAGACAAGACAGCAACAACAGCTGACAACATTTGCAAGCTTAAGATGTGAGCACAGTGTTTTAGTATGGTAAGAGCTGAACTGTAGCAAAGCTGAAATCACACCATTTTAGTACCTCAGGAGCCAGAGCATCACTATGGTCTGCAGTCAAAACTTCTGTGTTTGGCTGAAGAAATGGAGCAACCAATGTGGCCAGCCAGCCTGTGCACACTCCCTTCCGCAGTGAGGCTGCAGTGGTGTTCGATGGAAACTCTACGATGTTAAACACAAAGTGAAGCTTGTCTGGATGGAGTAAGTTGGAGCTGCAAAGACACAAGCAAGTTCTGAAGTATCCATTAAGGGACAGATGATGCTTTCTCACAATGCTGGTGCTGGGGGCACAGAGGACTCACCTGGCCACTGCTCTAGACAAGAGCCATCCTAACCCCAAATTGAGGTATTTCAGGAGAGATTACAGTTTTATCTACTCTTTATGTTTCAGTAAGTTTTGTAGAAAGTGAGATGCTCCAAGGCTCTTCCTTCAAGACTCCCACTCACTCACTGATTTTATTACCATGCAAATGTGGGCCTACCACGCTGGGTATTATTTATTAAAAGGATAAGTTTGAAAATAAGTTAAGAAGGCGCACAGTTCAGAATCATGTGGAGACACTTTCACAAACCTCTACCACGTTGCATTACACACAAACAACATAAGAAATGCAGGGAACTCACTCCCACAAGCTCATGATGCACTGTTGCTGAAGGCACAGGCCAGCCCCGAGTGCTCAGGACTGCAAGACTTCAGCCCACTGCCTTAAACAGGGGGACACCAAATGTCCCACCCAACCTTAACTGTGAAACGACAATACAGAAGTCCTGGGGCTCTTCAGATCAAACTGCTCTCTACAGAGCAGTGGAGTTTGCAGCAACTGGCATGGTCACTAGAGAGCTGGATGTTCAGGTTTCCCTAATGTTGGAGCTGAGTAAGTATTCATACCTTGGTGGG